>NW_024037067.1:5839408-6146908 GCF_015706575.1 Patiria miniata
CTCAGGAAAACAGAAGGTTCCTCTTGAAACGGGACTTCCTCCATGGTTGCGGAGGGAAACAAGCACCAAGCAAGGAATGCCAAAGAGATGCAGCACGTGGGAAAAAGCTTTTGGAAATATCCTTTCGTTATACATCTATACTGCAAAAGTATATTTTTATTCGTGTACTTGCTGCTATATAAAGAGCGCCACCCTTTATTCTCTTTCGCGGGTTCCCTTCAACGGGTTTTCATTATCAACGACTACACAGATTGCATGTAACTGATGAGGAAAACAATTGTAATATAATCGATAACCTTATATGAGGAACATTCTGTAAACGGGAACCAGTGATCGGAAAACACGCAGATTAAAATAAGGAAATATAACATTTGTGCATTTGATGGGCCTTATTCACAAGTCGGCCATATTGAATTGAAAATAAGGTAAACTCTTCATTTTTCGAAATTGCGAAGAGAAATGAAAGCAACTTAATCTTTAATAAATTCCAGTCTGCTCCAATGAATAATTTATATTTGTAATTTTTAGAGCCATGTTTAAAAAAAATGACAAGTAAAATAAGGCTGCATTGTGCCTGCATAAATAGTCTGGCGCCATCCCATTCAATAATTAACAATTAATGAAATACATTTAGCCTTCAGGGAACTCGACATAATGGCCAACTCGTGAACGAGGTCAATTGGGCCTCGGAATTAATGCATCACTTGACGAGAAACTGTGACTCTGTTGTAGTTTTCAGCTCGGCCAGTTGCAAATTTGTGGAAATCGAATGTCCCGTAAAAAAATAACCCACACGACGACAGATTTTACAGTTCTCCAACCTAGATATTTCCCCAGTTCACATTGAATGTCTCATTTGCATAACCGTGTAGTACCAGGACAAATCATTATACATTTTTACTTCATCATTTACATTAGTGTCACGTTGAAACCAATGGCGATAATGAAAAGGCGAGCCTTTGAAGCCATATAAAAGTGGAACTATTGGTTTTATCAGGCAAGACTGAAGCAAATAATTGGGCACAGAAGCTTGAAATGGTCCGGCCTAGGCTTTTACGCTACTGACTCTCCTATGCGGTGGATAACGGAGCAAAACAGTAACCTTTTCAAGTCGACTGGAAGATGTGTTGCGTGACTCCTGACATTTTCAAACCAGCTTTGGCAGGTGGGCCATGCTTGACACAGCGGGCGCGCCGCGCTTCGGCCTGCCTGTATTTACCCTTTCTCCACCCGATATCGTTGGTGACAGGGAGGTATTGGGCTGTCAAGAACGCGAAGCAGGTGGCGGTTATTGGTCTATTGGCAACGCCGCAATGTGATATCATAACGAGCCTAATGAAGTAAAGGAATTGGTAGCCCCAAGAAGCGAACTTAGAGAGAGTTTGAATTTGAGAACTTGACAAACTTGGTATAACGTTCGCACCAATACACCTGATTCCATCCATGTATCATATTGCGGCTAACTGATAACATAAACAGACCAGCGTTAGAAGTATTATTTCTGGACGAGTAGTTCTGAAACTGGATCTTTTGAATCAGCTTTTCATCAACTTGAGTTGCCCCGGAAACCACAACGCCTTCAGGGTGTAAGCCTGTCTGGCATTACGATCGGAATCCCGCATTTGTTGCTTGACGTGTGATTGATTTTAAGGATTTATACGAAGTGGGTTGCGATGACAGAATTAATTCCCATATTTTTTTGGTCACGTTGATTGATAACAATTTGCATGTCCAACGGATTGTTTTGAGAACAAATCTGGCTTGTTCATGGGCGGATCCAGCTTTGCTGTGACAGGGTGGGTTGGTGTCGGGGGGCGGATCAAGAAAACAACTTTTTTGGGGGAGGGGCCCAAAAAATTTGGTCCCCCATAAAATGAGTCCAAATAATTACGGCGTGGGGTTCCGCTTAAGGGCCCCGACCCATTTTTGGATTCTAGATGCTCTGTGGTGCGATCTGAGGCAATTTAAGTGATGTTCTTATAGGAAACGAACAAAATGTATACGAAAAGCAAATGATCCTATATTTTTCTCCAAGAAGAAAAATATACTACTTCCCTTTTTGCAATGTTTTTTTTTTCAAACTGCTTTGATACCATCTTTTAAAAAACAACAACATTTAGCTATAGCGTTTGCCTCAATGAAGACAGTACGCCGTCCTGAAGTATGAAGTACTAGAAAACACAGGTGTCGATTGGGAATATTTTCATGCAACTGTCTTTTAAAGCGGCTCTCAATCAAATTATGAATAATGCATACTGACTGACTGCTTGATTTAAATATCGGTATATCTTTATTATTCAATAGATCGCTTTATACCAAGTTACAAGCATGCACATTTCATATTGTTTACAGCTCTGGTAAATAAATAATCCATAATTGTTTTAATAATAATAAATTATATATATATACAGATTTTTGACAATATTTAGTTAAGGCTATGGTGATCATAATATATACATATTTTATGTACATTTTATAATACCTGTCATAATCTTTGTATTGATGCATTGTTGTATGTACCCTTATTCCTAATTGGACAATAGGTCACTATACGATGCGCACAACGTGTCAATCACAGGCATTCACATTATACATTATTTACCACAATACTTATAACTCAGATGAATTAATGGGATAATATAGACATAATTAGGTACGAAGTTTTTGTGTGTGTACAGCTGCGGTATTATGTTTCATTTGTTACTACACGGTAAGTCAAAAACAAAGTGACAGAATCAGAAAAACATGATACAAAATATGTGGCTAATTAACATAGGGATAAAGTGCATGTTATTGACTAGTAACTGTGAACATTTCACGTAATTTGCATACTCCATTCCCAAGTTACATAATAAAAAGATCACAAAAATAAAAAGATTACAAAATTCAGCTGTCCACCACTATCATTTACCGTTCCACCTACGAGCTGCTGAACACCCATAAAATACAATGAAATACGTTTCCCCAACTCAATGAATGAACGAAAACTTGCAAAGGAAACCAAAAAAAAAAAAAATCGCCATCGACACTTCGGGGGGCAAAAAGAGTTCACTTGTTAGTCATAATCAAAACACAACATCTTGCAGTAAAAATTATGTTTCAGTGTGGATCCAAATGATCTAAATCTCATTTGTATCTGAATGACTGTGTGTAGTCTGTAATTCTCACCCGGCTGAATAGCTTCCAATGGCATTTGCTTCTTGAAGTAAAATATGTACAACTTCTGATGGCATCGATCAATTTCAGCAGGGCCTAGTTCGTTGTTTTCTTCAGATAAGTGGACGAACATACTATTTTAAGACATACTTTATATGAAACTTGATTTCTTTTTAAGAGGCAAAAAATCATTCATCCACGTCCAGTTCTTTTCGAGTCACCCTATACAGGGCGAGTCAAAAAAGCGAAACCTAAATGTCGGGACTATTGTTTTATTAAAATTCTGCATATATCACGTTCAAAATCTTAGATATGAAAGCCCAATTCATAAGCTTTCTTTTAGTACAAAAATCATTCAAATCAATCGTGTACTTTTCAAGTTACTAAATTTTAAACACAACCACCGTTTTAAAGTTCTGTCCACGGATCACAAAAACAGTGTGCGCCCTTTCGCATGTGAATTGTTTTCGTCTTGCTGAAAGAACACTTACCTTTTTGTGATCAGTGGACAGAACTTCAAAACGGCTGTTGTGTTTAAAATTCAGTAACTTAAAAAGTACATGAGTGATTTGAATGTCTCTTGTACAAAAAGAAAGCTTATGAATTGGGCTTTCATATCCTAGATTTTGAAAGTGCTACACGCAGAACTTCAATACAACAATAGTCCCGACATTTGGGTTTCGCTTTTTTTTTTAATCACCCTGTATTTAGAAATATCTGCAGAATGTTCTATTTGGGGGGGGGGGGGGGGGCTGTTGCCGCAGAGGGCCAGCCTATAGGGTCCTCAGCATACCTCACTGAATAAGCTGACACATTGTCTTTGTGAACTACCATCGGTTCCTTATCTCACCGACTGTCTGTCAATTGTAAACTACACTGATCTGGGAGCACTTTTACGAGTCTCGTCTATTCATGTTGCATCTGCACAACATCTACATGTGCATTATTTTAGTCTGGCGCCGCTGCTTTCATGTACGCTTTCACGACACATTGTGAAAGAAGGGCGGATCCAGAACCAAAGTTTGGGGGGAGGGGGAAAAGGGCTCGAGTATTTTTGTTAAGGGGAAGGGGTTCAAGTATATAGTACCGTGCGCTATTGCCACATTGTAATATTAAAACTAAAAGGAATGTGTAGCTGATGGCTTGCGACGGAGATGCGCACATTTTAATTTATTTCCTGAAAATTTATTTTGGAGGGGGGGGGGGGGGATGGCCCCCATTGGCAACCCCGGATCCGCCAATATGTGAAAGCACCACTAAGTAAAGTGTCCATGCAAACGATGAAAGTGGATGTTTCATTTCCCTCACGTGACCATTATACGAGCTTCCAGTCATTCTAAATCAACTGATTACCTTGTCTTTTTTTTTCAATGAAAAGGGAAGGGAAAAAGGGAAGCCAGAAAAGGAAAACTTTTCCCGGCGGAACTATTTTAACTTTTGTATATTTTTGAGACTATAAGCCGGTAGTATTGAGGGTAGTCAAGGGTAATATTGAAAATTGAAAACGCCAAACTGAAAATGCCAAACTTCAGTTTCACGATAGTACTTCTTATCAAGGTAATTTAATTTTCTATTAGAGGTATCACTGTTCGCATCTGTTTTAACCAAGTGGAACAAGTACAAAACAAAACATTTAGATATTGACAGAAAAGGTTAATTGTGTTCGAATGCGTGCATACTTTAATGTCGTCAGGGGAAAGACAAATTAACAATTTTCATTTTGAAAATAAATGCACAGCCATTACGTACGGTCTGTTACAATGCGCGATTGCTTTTACGGGCATCAGGAGAATATGTAAGAAAATATTTTATTCTACATTTTGAAAACCAATTCATTGCCGAGCGCACGCTTGCCATAATATATTGCGAGATTGGAATCCCCGACAGCACCCAGCCACGCACGGAATGGACCATATGGGGCTGGGGACGATTTTATTCTCGATCCCCGCACGGCTCGCAAATCGTCCGATCGCCAAGACTTCCATCTAAATTGCGGTTCAGCACAGGGGGGCTATTGAGGCCTGCTCTTCCCAGCATCCCGCCGCATCACGCGCGATAGACCTCGGTCGTTCATCACCGTTGTATTTTTATCGCCCCGACTTAATAGGTACATATATCACGATGGATTCTTAGTCGTTTATGATCCATGTCTATAGACCCTAATATAGGTTTGTATATAAGTGCCCAAAGTCACACAAAATAAAAAGTCGTACGAATTCCTTTTAATTGCAAATAAATTCGGTGCAGAATGGTATAGGTTATGTAAGGTGCAATCTAGCTTTCTGAGCCAAAAAAGGGAAAACATGAAATCATTAACATCATGCCATGAAACTCTTTAACTCTTTCATATTTTTTAAACCATTTTTTTTTTGCTGTTTTGTCGTATGGCGAAAAAGTAAATCATATAATAAGGTTCCACAAAGAAAAAACAGACATGTTCGTTTGTTCAACTTAAACTGAAGAGAAAAAGGGAGAAGATATCTAATCATGTTCCTTATGTGGTTTACTAGTTGTTGCTGAAAAATAGAATATTTAAAAATCAATGCCGTAAATTACCAAATGCAATATGTGAACGTACAACCTTGATTACATTCATTTGCTTCTTCCCTGTTTTCAGGGACCTCCTCTCCAAGTCTCTCTCAGTTCACCCACTCCAAATTTCCACCACCTTAGCTTGATTGCTCTTACCCCCATTCACTCTCAAGTGCTCGTTCCAACATCCAATATTCACGCTTTGTTCCCCACGTCTATACTCAAAAGTGCATTGCTAACATGTAATTTGGCGAGGAACCTCATTTAATTATCTAAACAGACCGGCATGGGGAAAAAAGAGTGGTATCTCAATTCAACTTCCAATTCCAATTATGCTGCAGTGCACTTCTTTCTCACCTCAGTTCATGCAGAACGCTTTCTTTTTCTAGACATGCATGTGAATATATTGCTACCTCACAGGAATGTAGGAATGTTTAGATAGTGCGCTTGCACCACCGGACCAATGCACACTAACACCTGGTAATGTGCTTGATGTATACGTCAAGACATTACCCACTAGAAGCCAACGACAGACCGAGGACATCCACCTTTATCATTCCGCTCACGCATGTCCTCATCTTTCACGGTCCTCACTTGTCTCTGTCCGTTCCATACCTTGACATCCGTCAGCTTGTCTTTCCTCACATCGCCATATCTCAACTCGATTTCCACCTGCCTTACACACGCAACCAGAATCTGTCTTCTTTCACGATCTGCGCTCTCTCCCAATCCTTTTGCAACATCGTTTACTATTCTCATCTCAATCCTAAATGTTCTAGTGCACATTTTTATCAAGTATGATCTTATAGATTATTTGTCCAGATATTGTATGTTTTGATGTCATCTGAAGTTTAATGGGGAGTTATTCTATCTGGTTCGTTTAAAAAGAACTTGATCAGTGGTCTAAGCTTATCTTATCTGATCCGATCTTTTATGTTATATGAGCACACGGCTATACCCATTATGGTATTATGTCTTACATTTTTTTAAATTGTTATCACATGGACCCTCAGTTATTGCGGTGATTCTGATCTGCTCTGAACACTGTCGAATCGATCTGACCTGACTTGGTCCGATCTGATTTACCTGATCTGATCTGATCTGACCTGATGTGATATGATCTTTGTCAATTCGATCTGATCTGACATGACTCGAGCTATCTGACATGACCCGATCGGAATTTATCTGATCTGATCTGATCTGATCTAATCTAACCTGACGGGATCTTACCTAACCTCACTGATCCGATCTAAGCTAATCTGTTCTGATATGATTCGACCTGATCTAACCTGTCTGCTTATGACCTGAACTGATCCAATTTGATCTGACCTGATCTAATCTGATCTGATCTAATCCCTACTTCCTCTTTCACCTACATCAACATCTATAAATGCAGTCATTCCTCATGACTCGCTCTCCTGCTATGTTGCATCTCCATCGTTTGTATCACATGAATTGCCTCTCATACCACATATTGCCAAACTGGTCATCATTCTATGAATTTAGGGGTCAATTTTATTTCCTGTCGCTGATGTCTAAGATTTTGTAATTCTGATGCACTATGCAGTCGTCCTCCAAGGTTGATTTTTAATAACAACAAATAAATCATTTGAAGTCATTCTTAATAATACTTGAATGGTAAATCACAAAATACTTACTTCACAGGGACAGGAAAAATGTCAAACTTTGTACCCTAAATATTATAGAATGACCCGCATATCTGTTTGACTTTGGTAGGCCTAGCTATGTTCACATCATTATCTTCTGAATCAGTTTATTTCATCAGATGGCAGACATCTGTTCTTATATTACATTATCCATCGGGGGGGGGGGGGACAAACAGCATGGATTAGAGTCCTGAAAGACAGAAGTTCAATGGGGCGTAAGGTGTTGATCACATTAAAATCGATTAAAATGTGGAGTTCGGTGTGGGCACATAATTAGATTTACTTTAATTTACTAGCCGTTGGGGAAAACGTCGCTTTCGGCTCATTATAGTAAGCAAGTGCGAGAGCACAATAAGCTCTGGGCGTCTTGCATGAAAGTCTCGCGTCGCGTAACGTTGACCCAGACAGGGCTCTGGACGAGTGCTCTGAAACGTGCAAAACTAAATCAGGCCCACTTTACTCACAGTTTAGCCAGCAAAGTTCTCCCAAATTTCCACTGGGGCAAAGAAAATGTCCTCAGTATTCCACCTACCAAGTTTGCAGACTCAATTCAATTTTTTTCAATATTTTGCACATGAGAGGGAAGTCAAGTTATTTCAAAACGGGGCTAAATACTAGACTGGTACATGTCCATCCATGGTACAACCATTTGAAAAGACTGACCTCTTCATTCAGTGTCAGTAGTCTGGTGGCTTGACTATGGAGAAATGTGTAGTAAATTGAGACTAGTTCCCGCTTCATGCCACATGTTTCTTAAATTCTTTTGGCATGGTTGATTGATGCAGTACTGAAGCTGCCTTGGACTGGTTGTTTTAGGTGCCAGTCTATTTTCTTGTTTTGCATGTTTTCAATACCTTATGTTTTGGGACTCTCATCTTTTTTACACAGTATTGAGAGTCCCAAATTTTCGGACTAACGTTGACCGGAGATTGTGCGTACAAGCCCGGGCCGCCGTCCCACACGAAAATCACGCAGCGCTTCTCCCCGAAAATTGACGAAAATAAACCCCCTAAGTTTCCCATAATATATAATAATAATAATAATAATAATAATAACTGGATTTATAGAGCGCCAAATTGCCAAAGGATACAAGGCGCTGAAACAAAGAAAGAAGAACTACAGAAAGAACAACAGAAAAACAACAAGGGCGTACGACCAGCTATGGTGTGGGGGGGGGGGGGGAATGGGTTTTGAGAGCCTTCTTGAAGGTTGGCACAGTATCGGAGTTTCTGATAGGGATGGGTAGACTATTCCACAATCGGGGAGCAGCAATAGAGAAGGCCCGATCACCTGCGAGTTTATTTGTCCTCTGGACAACAAGAGATTTCCCATGAGAAGAGCGAAGGGAGTGAGACCCGGTTCGAATTGAGAGGAGAGAAGAGAGGTAATCAGGGGCAGAGGAGTTGAGAGATTTGTAAGTGTGGACCATAGTACGGAATTGAATGCGTTGTGCTATAGCGTGGTATTATACCACGTGACTATAACATTTCTGCACATATTTTGCCTCCGTTTACACAATTTTGATAAACAACTTTACGAATTGTTACAAACAATTTTTGTTAAATATTTAGTTATTTTGTTTGTTTGTTTTTTGAAAATTAAAATTTGGTAGTTATATTTTATGGGAAACTTATGGGGGCAGACCGACCACGACGTGACATGTAGAAGCTCCGCTGCCAGAGCTTAAAAACGTTGGTCAAAACATGTCACTCGGCTGTTATTTCGTGAATGTGACAGGTTTGAGAGATGAATACTTCATGTGCCATTGCAATGAACTTGTCTGCTGTGATTGATACGTTAAGAGAAACTCGCCCTGCATCCCGAAACACGATACCATTTTGGTATACGGGCCTTGAATGCATGCGGCATGTGACGTGCGTGATTGCATTCATCCCAAATATCCAAATATACTGAAGAAGTTAACCACATTGGTAAACATGCACATGACTATAGGTTAAAAATTGATTTAGCATACATTTGCAACTGACTAGCCAGCAGTCTGTCCTATCATGGAGCTATAAAACACATGGGTTTTTATTTTACATCTGCATAAATGGGAGCCGGTGTGAATTCCAAACGGACGCCCAACGTGCGTCCGTTGATATACCAACTTCCTGTACAAATCGACAGGGCAATTTCTAACCTCGAGGGTGAAATTATTCAAGGTGAAGCTATTAGGGAAGATAATACAGGCGTGCGATTGCAAAAATAATCCGATCACAGGTTCACTTTAACTTGTAAACTACTGAGTTGTGAACGGTTCAATTTACTTCGGGATTACCCAGCACACTTCGGGGTTGAGTTCCACAGTAACTACATTTACAGCGGACTGCTGGATCACAAACGCGATAGATGAATAAAAAATAAATAAACTGGTCTAGAATCAACACCTACCACTGAACATTCTGGAACCAATTTCATTAGCATTTTTTAAGTATGGAAGGACACAATAGTAGAGCGTTGATGGAAACGGGTGAATGTGAGTAGAAAAGAGTTTACCAACTAAAATAGCTGTCTACTATTGTGTTATCCGCCATACTTCAAAAGGCTAATGGGGCTGCTTGGAGCACAGAAATTAGCTTCTCAAAAATTGGTTACAATAAAAGGGCCATAACAGGAATTTTACACCAGAAATTTTATTTTGTGTTAATATGCATTCCTCCCAAATGTATGAAAGCAATGTGACATCTCTTTTTGGTTAAAAGTTTTGTAACTCCACTTTTTTTAACATTAACATAATTATTTCATGCCTTTTCTGACAATTGAGGGCACTGCTGCTGTGATGTCACTATAGGAACACACTCTTTATTTGAGGGGTTTTCTGTTCAAATTGGGAACCCGAATTTGTGGTTATCATAATTTGTGTTCATAGACTTACTTTCATGTACTGATACAACAATGTGTGTTACATTGTACATTGTACAGAGCAAAAAAATGTGAAAAAATACACCCACGATTCCAATCCCCGCCCCCCCCCCAATAAAAATCTTTCGACTTTTGATGCAGGAACACTGAGGTTTCTGCCTAAAATGACATCACAGTTTTGCTCAAAATATAGACATTTGAATGAGCAGCAAAACCAAAGAAGCATTAAAACACACTTGAAAATGACATGGTAAAGATTGAAAGTAAAAGATGAATGGGTCATAAAGGTGCAATAAAAAGTATTACATTAAAAAAAAATCCATTACATCGGCTGTTAAATTTAAAGTGTCGTGCTATATGTATGCTTAACACCCACACCAGGAAATCATGTCCAGACCCTCGCACGTGACATGAACCAAAATCAGCAACATTTTTAGCAACCTGAAACTCACATTTTTACTGCAAATTTGAAAACGTGTGTGTAATGATTGCGCTGGTACCAAATGATGGTGCCTGTAAAGTTATTGCGTTTGGATTGATGGCAATGTAATGAAGAAACCATGAAGCGTGTCACACACACAAAAATTCCACTTTTAAACTATCCCCCAGCTGAGATTTCAGACGGGTTAAGACAGTGTAACACGTACTGAGCTCAACTGATACGGACATTGGCCATCGATTTAATGGTACTGGTCTACATAACAAATTGCTAAGCTCAGAATACATTCGCTTAGCCAAAACAGGTTACCAGTTTTGAAAAAAAGTCGTACAATGTATACCCTATGAATGGTGTTCAGCTAACACCAGTTCAGCATGGAATATACATTTTCTGCCTAGCGTGTCAATGAAACTTGGCATGGACATTATTCATGAAGTGAACAGTCCCGGTCACAACTACACAGTGCAAATGTCAAGCACTTTTACAGGGCGTGGCCCAAAACGGTTGCAATAAATAATGCATGTATCACAACACAAAACATGGCCATATTTTTAATTTTTTTACCAAAGTTAAAACCATGCGATGCTGCCCATCTTAATATGACACTTGCCCCTGTAGTAGTGTACTTGTACACGTAATTCACTTAGTTCGAGCCGCTGGGCTGCAGCAATTGTTCAAATAACAAAGTTTATGATCAACGGAGCGCGGTCAAGTCCAACAGGAGCAAAAACGCTTAACAGCCGTCAAGCAAACCGCATTTAGGGCAGTCAGGCGAAAGTCATCTCTAATAAAAAGCCACAGGAGAAAAACAAAACGGACAGAGAAAATGCGACGAGGGATGTTTTTATAGGAACTAGCCTCGAGTTAAGACCCTGACTGCGTACTTGACGGGCGTCTTATCTTTGACCTTTGCCGTCAGTCACAGCTGTCAGCCACCATTAAGCTCTGACCACACTTTGACCGAACATGTGTTTTATAATGCGACTGACATAACAGGCGAGTTAAGAATGTTAATCAAGTCACGGTCACGCCTACGAACCTGCTCCAGCTGACTTTGGCAAAAACATCAAGGATTTTTAATGAGTGATATCAATCATCTCACTGATTAAAGATTATACAATATTTTTCCTGCACTTTAAAGAAACACGTGCGAATCACCAATGTCCATGATAGCATATCATGTGACTAAAAGTAGCAAATTGCTCTTTTGGTAATAACGGTGAACGTATATCTCACTGGTCATTTTCAAACTGAGAAGTGGTCATCTGCTAATGCAATAACAGTATTGAAAATCTAATTCCATGACGCCCAACGCATCAAAGATAACATCTTTCTCGCCATAAATGAGACTTCTTCGGTCTGCCAGCAATGCTACGGAATACAGTTGCTTGCGCCTGACAGCAGAGGCTTACAGTGTTTGTTTTTCTCCACTCGGTCGAGCGAGAATCGAAAATATTGAAAATTGCTTTAGGCGAGTTTGGGAGCGATGAGAAGCGTGTGCGGTGACAAAGCAGGTGGGCAGGCTTGATGAAAGCTGAAAATATTTCGCGGATGAGAAACTTGTTTATTTATGCTAGCTTCTCGCATCGAAGACCCACACAAAGAAAAACACCTGTATTGTGTAGCGAATAACCAATATTTTTTGTGGTGTCATGTTTACCTCGGGCGACGATATCTACGGTTATATTTCTTCCATCTGCTGTCATTCATGCATGTTGATTGTGCATTGATAAAATATGCCTCACGGTGTCAACAGGGAAACTGAGCAGTCTTGGATGAGAAAACCACGTAGGCCTATACTTTCAAGACCTATATACGACGACCGGTTGTGCTTACTTTTGTGGCATTAGGGCGACCACCGTGAGACGGCGACATTTTGCCGGTCGTTATACTACGCAAAAGAGCCAAAGAATGTTCTTGTCGCAAATTGGCTTAATCGATTGTTCTTGGTCCAAAACATAAAAATACCAAAATTTGTTTGGGTCGGATAAGGTAAAATTGGGTAAGGTCACATTAAAGTTTTTTTTAAATTTTGTACACATGTCTATGGAGCGGTCGCCTTATATATCTATAAATAGTCATATAGGCCTATAGGCCTACTCAGACTGATGAAACATAAGTTGATTTGAATGGCCATAGGTTGTTATGGCCATATGAATGGCCATAGGTTGTTATGGCCATATGAATGGCCATAGGTTGTTATCAACAAGGTTCACGTCCTCCGGACCGTTTGGACGTTAAGCCATCAACTACACGTTCAAGGACCTTATAAACCTGACATGTTTTTATAGCTGGTCAAATCCGTGAAAAATTCTCCCCACCACAGATATTTTTTTCTTCTCAGTTTTATGACATTAAATCGATAGAACCTTTAATTACAATACGTTTGTACCGCTTAATAAAACGGCAACTCAAGTAAAAGCTTATGTAAACAGCATTTTGGCATTTTCTGCGATTCAATTAAAACAAAGTCATGACAAATTTACTCACATCGAACGACTAAGATATTGCCCACACAATACGCACACAAGTATGTTTGAGAGCTTTTTAAAAACAGAATTGGAACATTTGGGTACTTTTAGCCAAAACGAAATGTAAACAATGACTTTTTGACATGTTAAGAAAAATATGACATTTGTCACTGTATTAGGTGAAAAGAAATCGCTGCACTCTTCAGACAGAAATGCTGCTTTTTTCAGGTTTGTTTTTTTTCAAACGGAAAGCGTAAAAACTCGATAAATCTACCAACGAATACCCATAAATAGTTCAAGTTTAGTTGCAAGGTAAAAAGTTAAGTAATGATCTGAAATGAAATAAAATGATAATCTAAAGTTAATATGAATAAAAGCAAAAAACCAAAGAGGAAAAATTATTCAAAAAATTGATTATTAGACAATTATCTTTAAACAGGGAAAGATGTTTACTTTAACAGAACTTTTCATTACTATATTTTTTAAACAATAATGGTTTGTTAAGGGGGAAATTGTATTTTTCCCCTTTAACATTTAACAAATTCGCAAAACAAATTATATGGTCTACTGGTAAGCTCTCGAAATTTAACTTGACGGACTTTCCCTCTCGTGAACAAAATAGCGAAAAGTGTAAATTTCAGGGCTGTTTGAATTATGCAGCAATGAAAGGTCTAATATAATGTGAATACCAATATGATACAGATATCAACATTATTTTTTTCGACTGGTATTAGCTTGTCTGTAACTAAACGGTAACTAATCTTTCGAATATGTTTCAATAAGATAAGTTTTACATTACATAAAAAGACGGTAGATTGTTTGAAACTCAAACGTTAATTTCAGTTTCGATCAGATTTTCAAAAACATTAGTGTCAATTTAATTGATTACACATTTTGATTGTCAAGGAATTTTTCGATGTCAAATACAATGTAGCAATTTCAGTGTAGTATTATACCTAAGATCGTATCGTTTTTACCTTCAATTGGATTTTCAAACATGAAACGATCTTTTGGATCGCAGCAGCTTCAATCGATAGTGGCGGGGCACCACTTTCGTCCTCTCCCGTGAACTTGTACACCGCGCGATACACCTCTTCAACGCCTGCCGGAAATTCTCGGACATGATGGAGTAGATGATGGGATTGAGGCTCGAGTTGAGGCTAGACAGCGTCACCGCCATCATCTTCAGGGCCAGCGTCCCGTCCGTCAGGGGGAACTTGCCAAAGTTGATCCACATGTACATGACGTGGTGGGGCAGCCAGCAAATACCGAAGGCCAGAACCACCACGCTGACGATCATGGTGACTTTCTTCTTGGCTTTGTTGGACGAGGAGTCGGTGTCCTCACTGTTGGGCTTGAAAGTGCGCCACAGTGTCCGCAGGATGAGCACGTAGGACAGGATCATCAGCAGCAGAGGCACCATGTAACAGGCTGCGAACAGAAAGGCGTAGTACCGCTTCCTCTGGGTGCGGTTATTCCATCCCCACTCCACGCAGTAAGACAAGACCACGCCGTCTCCGTCCTCGATCGTGTGGATCAGGAACACGTGGAGGAAGGGCGCCGAGCAACCGACAGCTAGGACCCAGATCAAAACGATGATGGAGATGGAGTTTTTCAAGGTGCGCACGCCGAAGAATTTGAGCGGGTAGGCCACGGCGAAGTAGCGGTCCATGGACATGGCCACGAGGGTGAAGATGCTGGCGCACATGGAGACGTAAGTCAGGAACTGTACTATCTTACACATGAAGCCGCCGAAGATCCAGGACGGGAGGGTGATGATGGTGGCTTGGAAGGGCAAGCAGATGAGGAGATACAACAAGTCGGCCACGCTGAGGTTCAGAATGAAGACACTCATGGATTTCTGGAGTCCCCTCAGACGGCCCGTGGCAGCGACAATCACCAGGATGTTGCCTAAGACACCGACCAGGAACACCAAGGTGAAGAGGACCGTGATGATGACCTTGACAGTGCTGACCGGGTCCCCGATGTCTTCATCATCCCCGGGCCCAGCACCCAGGGAGCTGTTCCCCTCATTCTTGCCATCTCCAGTGGACATATTAACTATTCCCACGAACAACGGCATCTCATCACTTGTCATTGACATTCTTGCCTGTTTGTATCCACACGTTCGAGGAGCTAAAAAACAAATCGCACTGCGAGCCTTATGCACGATTGTTTTGTGTCAGTGTTAAAGACAAGAGATGGCAGTATTAATGAAAAGGCACACGGGACAAAATCCCGGATAAAATTTCGAGGCACGAGTACAAAGGTCAACGGTTAATTTACCTTGGATAGAAACAGTGTCAGGCTCAGTCTCTCACAAGCAAGTCAAAGAAGATGCCCCTTTCTTGCATCGCAACTCGTCGGCAGAACAAATGCGCTAGCCGGTAACAACGAGTGGCCTCTTCAAGAGCTGGTATGACACGAGAACTGACCTGAGCGAGAACTCCCGAACTCGCAGCAGTGGGTCCTAGCTCTATGGTTAAACCGAAGGATTGGCGGGAATGCCGCCGGCAATCAAATCAATCTTGAAGATTTCCCGCAGTAAAATCCGGTTACTGTTCAATTTCCGCACACCAGTACCAACAGTCGAATTGGAGACACGGGCAAGATCCTCGTATCCTCCCTCCGCATAAGCCGATCGTGTTCCTGCCGGTGTTTCTCCAAGTAGAATGGCGCCAAGCCCCAGCATCAGGCGATAAAAGGTTGAAGTGGGGTCAGTATATTCGGATTTCCGAGGCCTTGTCGATTCTGGAAATGCGCATCTGCCAACTCCTCCCCTTACATCTTCTGTCGCTTCCCCTCCTCGTGTCTGGGGCGTTTAAGTCCTCCCACTAGATCTCGCCCCTGATACAAAAAAAGCCGGTTAGGTTGTCACCCTAGGCGACGGACCGGTGGGTAAAGATATAACATCCTTCCTGCGAAAACATGAAGCCTTGATTATTTTTGACTCTGTGCCACAAGCGGTCCCCTTTTAAAGCTTCAAAATCACTGTTTGATGTGACTGATTTCAGTGACGTGCTTGCTGACTGCGGTCGGCGTTCCAGCTAAACCGGGGGTTGAAATAACACTGAGCCTGTCGTCTGAAATCGTCGTCAGCTATATGTCGACGTCATGACGTTGAACGAGGACAACGCACGAGTGTGATTTGTAGTACGCTGTATGGCTTGTCTCTATGGCTAGTCTGGGCACTCAACTAAGCAGCAACTGATGCGCTGTATGTCGCCGTCACGGTGTGCTATCATCCTGGTGACAGCAAGCGGCCACGTGACCGCCACCGACCAATCACCGGCGCTGGAACCGCATGGCGTTACCAGGAATTGCGATACGCATCAGGCATGATGTAACCTATGATGTGATGTGAAAACTGAAAGCGGAAAATTCAGGGACGAATTATGTCCATCAGGTATCCACTTCTCATCGCTGCCTCCCGATGCCAAACCTCCCGTTTCTCCACAGCCTCGATGATAAGTGGTGCTTTCTGTGAAGGGTTTTCCGTTCTTCGAACCCCCCAAAAAATGATGGGGGCAAGAAGATTCGAAGAATGAAGTCCCGTTGAGTAGAGGTCAGGTTGTAATTTAGCTCGCAAAAAAAAAACCCCACATCTGACGAAGCCTGATGAAGAAATAAGCATGCACATGGAGGGATAGTTAGCAGTTTGGTCAATCACAGGCGGTTTTGCGATAGCTGGGGATGGGCTATTGCACATTTCATAAGTAATACCCTTCAAGTAAACACGTACTGTTCTTTATTAAATCGTACATTTAGATTAACAACAAATTATCTTCGATTCATTTTGGCAACTATTCTTATATCCTGAGAATATATTAAAGGGACATAATTCGGCCTGAAACGCCCGAAAATGCCATGTTTTGGATGGTTTACTTATCATATTTCAACGGTCTAGTTGAAAGGAGACAAACCTTTATGTCTTTAATACCGTTCCTGAGAAAAGACGAAAAAAAACACCGGTTGTTCACATCGAACGCGGCGGACATACCCATACGTCTATTCAATGCAGCGTACATGTTGTGTGTGTGGTGTGGTGTGTGTGTGGGGGGGGGGGGGGGGGGGGTGCTGGAATTTACTACCTTAAGGAGACATGCACACAATAGGAAACAAAAGATTGTATACGTCTCCGCAAGAACATTTCTATAGATGAATACGCTCCACAAGAATTTCACGAAATAGATATATGGATTTTACTCAAAAACTAGGAATTTCCAAGGTAGGTTGATTTGTCGCAAATGGAAGGGTTTTAGAAAAGGGATATTTAGTCCAAATTTCAGCCCAGGAAATTAATTCTGGTTAAAATAAGAGCATTTTGAAACTTTAATTTCAAACACGAAAACTTCAGTACACGAGAACAAAGAAATGTCTCCACAGGAATACAAATTCCAGAATGGGTGGGGGTACACTAATAATATTACAGATAAATGATGTTGTTTCTTATATGTCCGCAGAGTGGGAACCACACGTGCGGTAGGATCACAGCTTGATTTTTCGGGGACAAAATTGTGACCCCCGAAATTCGTTCTTGCATGGTTCTCGCAAGAATAACACAACAAACGCCCATTTTTTTAAGGATGGTTGTGTGGAAGTTTATATTCTATTTTTAAAGTTTTCTTTCTATTTAACACAATTTCGTTTAAAACGCGTTTTGTAGCCAACTGGGAGCATTCCAGTCCGTAATGTTCCTTTAATTTCCGAAATTGACTAACAAGACGGATCATCTTTATTCAAACTGACAAATTTGTTTTGTATGCGCGTGCCAAGATGTGTACCCTTAAGTGAGAAATGTGGCGTAACATACGAACATGGACCACTGATTTTATTTCCTGGCCTCGGAAAGAAAAAAAGAGTGCAATACAAATGTTTATAGTCAATAATGTAACATTTATACCAACTGTATCCTGTCAGTTTTAATAGGATATTCAACTCATTAATCAACTCGCAAAGTTAATATTTGGATTTCAGATTAGATTTGTGTAAAAGGTTCCGTAACCATACTGCCGTTTTCAAGTTCCCCTTAATTCTCCATATAGACTTTTTTAAATCATGCATGCTAGCAAATAACATTCATCATCATTTACGTTGAGAGAAAAAGTGACGTCGGAAATGTAATTATACTGTCCACCGGCGAACACGTGTCTTTTTAACTCATTCGTCACGTTTTAGTGAGGCGGTGAAATCTCTGTCTCTTTTTGAAGTGAAATGGAGCTGGCGCCATTTATTTAATCACGAGCGGGGTTTGATTCTGTGGAAACGGTCGACCCCCACTTGTGATCGTATTGGCCGGAACGTCTCAAGTGCGGGGCAGGAGTTCAAACCGACCCCAATGGGACTCATTCGCAAGATCGCGCTCCCGATTCCAATTCATTTGTGGTACACTCTTAAATTGAAAGGTGCCAGACTTTTGTTGTTGTATATGATTGCAAGGTTCGCCAGGCTTCATAAATATTAAGGGCCGCGCAAGAAACGTGACTTGACTTTTTCCCTATTCATCTGAATACAATGAGGCTAATACATAGGCCTACCTTTCATCAACTTTATCATCTTAATTCTTGTACTCATCCTCAGTTTCTAAACATTTTGCCACGCTTTTGATTCAAGTTAGCCGACTCGAAAATATCGGACAATTGGTTTTACCGTTAATCGCATACGAAAAAAAGAGGGAATGCCCTTCGCTGTGATCGACTCAATGTGCAACTGCACAAAAGTATATTGTAGCAGTCTCAAAACGTAAGTGTTACGGATATCATTTCGTCATATTTTTCCCTTTACAGAATTTCAGGGCCAATGGACGAACTTTAAAATGTATTCCCACTGAAATCGTGGGCCTCCAGCTGACATAAACAAGACTAACACAAAGGGAAATGTCACTCAGTGTCCTACAAATGGCATATCACTTATTATATAGGCCTCAGCTTCGATCTAATTTAAAAATGCACTTAGTATCCTCTCTTCAGTATACGTTATAGCCGAAAGAAGTTTTGGAGGAAAAAAAAATCATCATTAATTTCAGAATCCAGAGACAGTAATTTTTTTTACACAGACTAGACGTTGAAAAACATATACCCAGCAGAATGACGCCACACGTACTGCAATATCTAGGACGGAAAGATTCCATCACCAGGCAGCAATTATTGCAATCAAAGGTTTGCTCCAATTTCATGCTCTCTTTTTTTTTAATGTACAAATGTTAGTTGTTTGCTGCCGAAGGAACAGAGTGCGTCCAAGTTATATTTTTCACTTTTGTTATTTCATCGCAATTTGTTAGGCCCAGCCCAACGGGCCTCTATAATTGCGAGTCTCTTCCTTCTTGTGTAGAAACAGGTGAATTATGGCCGGCGCGATGTAATTACAGAATGTTGACTCTGCCGGGGAAACAAACACTTCAGTTTCGGAGCAATAAGCTAAGTTTGCTCTCGAAGTATGTATCCCTGGTTACTCCAAAAAGAACCCCCCCCCCCACCCCGCCCCCTCGAGAAAATCTGAGACAATTTTCCCTCTATTACAATGGAGATGCATTGGATACGGTGGGGTCAAAACCAAACACAACGGAGCGCATCCGGCAATTTCTATAGGATAAGCACTTGCCTTGAAATGTGCTCCGAGCTGCCTCTCATGCAGCGTGTCGAGTTGTGCCGTTGCACCGGAAAGAATATTCCTTATTTTGTCATTTGGCACTAAGTGGCATATTTTTTGCGAGCTAATGCGTCATATCTCCCGAGGCATGATGTTGAATCTGTTGTTTTTGTCCATTATACCTGTAAAGGAGGGTTCTACAAACGGAAACGAACACTATACCGTTTCAACGGAGCAGCGTGCTTGGAAAATTATTAGTAATACATTTTTGAAATTGAAAAAAAAAAGAAACGGGATACTTTTGGAATAATATCGGTTTTTTTTTTAACAAACACAGAAGATTTTTGAATATTTCAGTTTTCTTTCAGTTAAACTTTCATCCGGAAACAGAGCTCCTATCTCGAATAGACAACACAAACGTGAAAGAACAGTTCTTTATGATGACGTGGTACGAGAATTTAATTACAATACTATCAAACAAAAATATCGACTGATGTCAGTTTGAGAAATTAATTTCGTTTTATTCACAAACAAATGTTGGAAGTAAATGAAAGACCTATCGATCGCACGTCAAGTCATTCTTGTTAGTATCGATTTGTATTGATTTCCCAACATGAATGACAATTTATCATAGTGTATGTCTGCGTTAGGAGTTTACTCAGGCCTGTTATATCGGTTTATTTCGGTCGATTGGAACTAATCGATACTATTTTAACAAAATTTGATGTGATGTATGACGGTCATTTGGAATATTGAAAAACATACCCAGCTTTATGCTTTTTCTCGGAAGAGATGCGTTGGGATGCAAACACATGAAAATCACCATATACTCAGCAACATTGAGTATCGATGCAAAATGAGATTACTCCTTTAACAATTTTCAATGTATAATTCAACGGTATGGAAAACACACGCATTGCCAATTATTTAAAGGCATATATGATAATTTAAATTTCATGCAGTTTGTTTGATTCCAATCATAACACCACACACAATCCAAAGAAGAATGTTCAAAACCTAAGCTGCTGAAGTTTCAGCTCAGTGAATATGACACTTTTGAGGAAACAGTGATGAGAAACCATTGCTTCTGTCCCTGGCTTTCGTGTCATGAAACTGACCGAGTATTTCCAATCTTCCCTGAATGAGATGCCAGTCCATCACAAAATACTTCTGTTAATTCTGTCAACACCTGGGTGGAGAGGCAAATGGGGGTGAAGTGACTTGCCCAAGGACATGACATTATGGTCAGCACCTGAAGGATTATGGTCAGCATTTGAAACCATCTCACAACTCACGCCGCTGATTCACTGACCGTGCCTCTAAGCATCCCCCTCCCCGGCCGCTAATCAGGCCCGGATTATCCAATAGGCACAGCAGGCACTGTGCCTAAGGCCTACGAAAAATTCGGGGGCCTACGAAAAATTCGTGGGCCTACGAAAATACCGCAGTGTGCCATAAAACATGCCTACCCACACACACACCCACACGCAGAGAACAGCTTTTAAAAAGTTTTTAAAAAGTTTTAGGGTCTCTCTCAGAATTTTCGATTTCACCAACTGACGCTGTACGGCATGCATTATGTCCTACGTATGCAATTTAGGTGTAAAGTTTGTCGTTCAGAAGCACGGTGCCAACCATGGGCGCAGATTGGTGGGGGACGCTGGGTCGTGTCGTAACCCCCCCCCCCCCCCCGGCCCCCAATCACGATTATTTTAGTTTCGATTATTTGATTCTATAGCTCAGAATAGCTCAATCAATGACTCCAAACTCGAAAATGATGTTTAAATGATGATTGTTTTGCTTTATAAAACAAATGTTTAAAGAGGTCAGAAATTGCCTCAATTGGTCAGAAAGAACCCCACACCGTTAAGGCTTCGCACTCGCATTAGTTTTGATCAAGATATACATGTATGTATCCCCCCCCCCCACTTTTGAGAAGCGATTGACGTCCTTGGCCGCTGCTTTGAGCTACTAGGACCTATATAAAGTTGGTCTGGCTTGATGCGTACAGTGCTTTGTTCTTTAAGCATCAACATAAATTTGGTGCCGTGCCTCGGGCGGAGTAGGGCCTACGTAACACTGGTGCCCAGGGCCTACGAAACACTAATAATCCGGGTCTGCCGCTAATGCAATCCCTTGGACATTATTTTTTCGAATGTTCCAGACGCCCGAGTGCCTGCCTATTATGTGGAGATGCAGTCTGCTGCTGATCCATTCTGATCGATATCACTATGTCAAGGCATTAACCAACCGCCTCCTATTGCTTCTTCCTCTTCAGATTCATCTCCGATCCTCATCCCTGAACACCATCTCCTTGAGGATGCCCAGGAAGGCAAGACAGAGAGGAGACGGTCGCTTACAGTCTCCAGCACGGCTCATGTACAACTCCGTGCAAAAATGCCAGTTAGCTACACCAATCGGGCGGCGCTGGCAGTATCAGCTGTTTATTGATAGCGAACATGGATTTGTTCAGCGATGTTTCGGGCAACGCAGAGATGGACACAAGACAGACGGATGGGAGACACGAGCATGCTACGTCAACATTTCAAGAGGGAGACACGACAGAAATGTTTAAAGGGGTGAATCGAAGGACATCCGAGACCCTTTCATTGGGACTAAAATATTGTCAGTTTGTGTTTCGTCTTTTGTCATTATCATAATGTTCATTTTGGAGAATCTTTGGAACCAACTAAACGAACGTTTCGAAGCAAATGGAGGACAGACACGATCAGGCTACGTCAACATTTCAAGAGGGAGACACGACATAATGTTTTAAAGGGATGAATCGAAGGACGTCCGAGACCATTTCAATGGGACTAATTTGTCAATTTCTATTACGTCTTTTTTCATCATTATCCTTTGCATTTTTTGGAGAATCTGATTTTCAACAGTTCGGAATTTGTGTCTCAGATTGGCAACCGCCATCTGGAAATGTAGACATACGCATAGATCTTTCTGCTTAACACGTCGCGGGACGAACTTTAAGTAGCGCTTAGGGCTAGAAATCGGACACACTACATTTTCAATCCTCGATGGGTTCAAGTATAGTGTGAATTTCAAGTATTTCTATGGTAGTGTGCCCCGAATGCTTGCGGCTGGATTCTGAAGAGTACATGCGACGTAATACCACAACCACGTGTCATGCGTATACCTCATTACTAGTAATGGCTAGCATCTACATTTACCAGTGCCTGCTCCACTTCACACGTTCCCGTCATAACTGTGTTTAAGTTTGTGTTAAATGTTTAAAGATGATAGGTCCTTCATTTTTTTCGTCCCACATGAATGGTGCAGGCTGAGGGCCAAATTGCAGTCACGTCTGGTCAATGGTTCCTTTACTTGGTTTGCTCTCTCAGTTGTTGTGGTAGTAAGTTAAGGTTCAATGGTTCCTTCAGTTGAGGTTCAATGGTTTCTTAAGTTGAGGATTAATTAGTTCCTTCATATAAGGTTCAATGGTTTCTTCAGTTGAGGTTTAATGGTTCCTTCAGTTGAGGTTTCTTGGTCCCTTCAGTTGAGGTTCAATGGTTCCTTCAGTCGAGTTTCAATGGCTCCTTGGCACAAATGTTCCTTGGCATAAATGTTCCTTCATTTGTTGCCACAAATGTTCCTTCATTTGTTGCCAAATCGTTCCTTCCGTCGGTCGCAATGGTTCCGTTAGTTGTTGCCCAACGGTCACGAGTTCCTACAGTTGTGGCCAATGGTTCCTTCAAGTGGATACCCTATGGTTCCTTCAGCTCTCGAGAGGTTCCTTCCGTTGGCACACTTGTGGGCAATGGATCCTTCAGTGACCCTATGGTTCCGTCAGCTCTCAAGTGGTTCATTCTGTTGGTCCCGATGGTTCCTTCTGGTGAGTTCCAAGGGTTCCACTTGTTGCCAATGGATCCTTGTAAACCATATGGTTCTTCAGCTCTCAAGCGGTTCCATCCGCTGGTCCCACTGGTTCCTTCTGTTGAGTTCCAAGGGCTACACTTGTGGCCAATGGAATCAAAGGTGACTTAATTGTTGCCAAATCGTTCCTTCCGTCGGTCGCGATGGTTCAGTTAGTTGTTGCCCAACGGTCATGTGAGTTCCACGAGTTCCTACAGTTGTGGCCAATGGTTCCTTCAGTGGAGACCCTATGGTTCCTTCAGCTCTAAAGTGGTTCCTTCTGTTGGTCCCAATTGTTCCTTCTATAGTGATTCCCATATGGTTTGTTCCATTTACCCATCACGGACGAATGGACCATGACCCTATGTTGTATCCATTGTTTTCTTCGGTTGTTGGTCCAATGCTTCCTTCAATTCTAGGCTCCCATCTTCTTCTTCTTTTTCTACGTGGACCCACTGTTCCTTCATTCGGAGTTACATGGGTTTCTGCCAACGATGTATACGTTTTGGTTCTTGGCTGTATATTTGGACGGAACGATCACTCACCTAGTCCTTCAAAACATCGCTTATAATTTTAACGAAGCCGGATGCCTAACTCCGGGTGTGTAATTTGTCCTAATTGCCGTCTTGGATGGATGCTGGCGGCTATACAAGGAAGCTGAAGAACAGCATAAAATATGTTCTAATTGGCTAATTGTGATCTTTATATATCACAGACGGTTGTTCTGAGAGTAGACGACCACGGAAGCACTATCTATTGTCCAAGATAATTAGTGCCCGTAGCATTTAATTGGATGTCTGAGATATCATTTTTGTTTGTGTGTGTTTTGACTTCGGAAAGACGACTGTCCTCCAAGCGTATTACAAAAGGCCTATTTTTGCGCATCCTTGTCCCAAAAGAGTGTCCAGAACTACGGATCTATCGTTAGCCTTTCCCTATGTACAGTGGAACACCTTTATAACAAGGTCCTGGGGACTTAACAAATTACCTTGTTATAACAGGTACCTTGTATTATCAGTAATGGAAAACAAAGAAAAACAAAGACTTGGGACCTCAAATGTTCTTGTTATAAGCAGGATGTTGTATTAACGGTACTCTTCTTATCAGGGTTCGACTGTAGTTGTAATATCTGGGGGCGGGCTGACGTCATCCGAGGTAAACATCTATTCATACTGCACATTAGTTTCCATAGCTAAAGATTGCTAAATGTGTAGCCATTCAGAAATTCAGACTCAAGAATGATTGAGTCTGGAACTTGGAACGTAAAAAAATCCTCGATGTCCGCACCGACCTGTTGTCAAAGTCCAAGACAATAGCTCTCTAGACGAGCAATTTAGACGCGGCCTCAGACACGCCTTTGTAATGTCATTAAGGGAACAAAGACGCCCTCTCCGGCGTGAGTTTGAGCGTTATACAGATATTGGGGACACTACCCAACCCTCTTCCTCCCACGTAAGCTCCTCATGCAGTCCACGAATCCAGACCTCAAGGCATGACTCGTGCAACATCCTGACAGCTTGACTGCTTTCCTGATTCCAGAAATTTGTTGCCCAACGTCTCAGATAATTCAGGGCTAATGGCTCGTAATGCACACCCTTAAAGGCTTTTTCACTTCCACTCAAAAAGCTTTGGGGAATTTTCTCTTAAAAGACATGTCACTCAGACTAGTTTTTTTTTTTATCTTACCAGATAATGCTGCTTTTTTACTCTTTCTAAAACCTTTTACAAGGTACATTCCATGAAATTATTGTTCAGCAGTCAGGCATGCATTAATTGTGCAGTGACAGTTTGAAGTGAATCTCGGCGGGGGTCTGGGTACCCGACAGACTCATGCCATTTCAAAGATGGGTTGCCATGGACAAGTTCGTTGTCTCCCCCACCCCCATCTTCTCCTGAGACTGAATACATATTGAAGCGGAAACACACTTTATATGCCAATCGAAGCTAAGTGCATGAACAGCCGCCTTTCACAAAATGCTAGAAAAGAAGAAAGTGTTTTCAGTTGAAAGTCATTGTCACATAGCAATGTCCTGTGGCATTGCAGGAAGTTCCTCCTTTCATCACAAATTAATGCCACTTCAGTTCGACGCGAGGGGCACTCTCACAGATGGTGCGATGATGTTTTCAATTTCCAGCATGTTCTTATACAAACACAAGTGACTTTTAACTTCACTTTACATTGATTTTCCCAAGTGACTTTTAACTTCACTTTACATTGATTTTCCCCTTGCTAGGTGTCACTGTTCCATGAAAGGGTTTTGTAGAGGTGATCCCAATGATTGCAATAACATCCTCTGACAAGTGTTGATCCACGAGGCACGAAGGCCAATCATCGAAACTCGAACTGTTAATGGAAACTAAAATTGAAAAAACAAATTAAGTCACAAGTTTAATAAGACAGAAACGTAATTAACACGCACTTTCCCACCCCTCCAGTACCGTTGGGGTTTTGACATTAAAGAGAAGCCAGGAAATCAGGACTGTCGACAAGAGGTCTGGGGGAAAACAGAAACTTAAGGAAAACCAATTGGGAAAACTAGACGTCAAAAACCGTTTGCCCAAACTAATCGTGGTTTAAAGACAGATCATCGCCTGAGGAATTCAAGCACAGTCTAACAAGCATTCCTGACATTAACTTGCCGTAAACATGTTATGGTTTTGCTACAGAGTATTGAAAAGTAATAAGGAGAGTAATGACCATTTTTACTCGGTTTACTCTGCCATTACTCTTGTGCACATGTATATACTCCTCTCCTACAACTTGGAACTGACGTAATAAGGTCTGACCAGAGTTAGGTCACTAAAGTGTTTGAATCCAGCCATCCGGTGTTTTATCATTTCTCTAAAACCACCCATGTGATGGGCTCTCAACCCATAGGAATGTGTATTCTGTCTTAAGAATTTATGAATAAAAGATAAATAGAACGGGTAGCATAATATTGCCGTGCTCAAAGGTTTCGAGTGCAGCAACCCGCTTCGAACTAGAAGGCTCATTCGACCAATTTTCAAGTTGCATTTGTCGGTATATTCCAAAGGGATGCACTGCTCATCCCCATACCCCCCCCCCCACCCCACCCGCATGAAATCAATTCCTCTTGCAGCTGTGAAAGCATGTACGTGTTGATTCTTTTCATTAACTCCCAAGGGAAGCCGCTAAATTCCAACACTCCTACTTTTTTTACAACATGAAGACTGAGATCCAAATGAGTTTCCCTTCCTCCAATCCATAAGATAACACAATCGTATCCGGCCCTGGGAATATCAAAAAAACATGCTTTGCAAAGTGTCGGTTATCAGGGCACATATTTCGTGGCTTAGATTAGATTGTATTGGATTTCCAACGTAAGCCCGTAGGGGATTGATTTTGATAGGCGAGGGCTGATGTGGCCGTATTCAGTTAATGCCGATGTCATTTTTAGGTCAACTATTCGATATTTTCTTTCAAATTGCCCACACCCATGCACTTTCAGATCCTTCTGATCTGATACATCAAAACGTCTAACATGGAACAAGAAACGCAAGCGTTTGTGGCACTCACGCGAAAACATCTAAAGTTTACTTTTATGTTGCTCTACCCGTCGTCTTCAACATATCTGATTTCTTTTCTCCAACAAAAGTAGCGATCCAAAATTATATAATTTAGGGGTATGCAACTTTAAACAAGGATCACATTTTAAGACGAGTCGCAGACAGTCGCAGATAATCCTGTGTTGCCTTACGCGTAACTTGGCGTAATGATTAATAGGGCCTCCTAAATAGGTGCTTTCATTTGCCGGTGTTACTGTCTGCCACTTTGGACACACGGAAAAGCATTCTTTTCATAATGGAAATTGTTCCGAGTTTATAAACCACGTTCTGTTCAGAAGTTAAATTCTATTCAATGGAATGTCCCATGCAGGCCTACTAACGAATAATGGAAATAATCAATGTTTGAAACGACGGAGGCATTATTTATTTACACATGGCCAAAGGAAGATCTCCTCGACACCTTCCGAAATGCTTCAGTGCAATTTTGTCATGATCCTATTCAATCGCATCAAAATACTTCTTCTTTTTTTGCATAAAGGAGCTTTATTTTACTCTCAAGTTTGTTTCCCGAGTGCTTGCATCACTTTACAAAAGTCTTCTACTTGTCCCAAAATGAGGTCTATCGGACAGAAACCTTAGACAAATTTAGGTATTAACTCAGCCCCGCGAACAGACTGCGTAGGCAGTCATACACACGAACACTACTTGACATTTAATTCCACATTCTCAATCAAAACACAGGGATGTTTTATTTTGTCGTCACCCGGCCTTATACATCTTGACATTATCAACCTTTACAAGGGTGGCTTCCCAATGTTATTACATCTCGAAGAAATATCTGTTCAAGTCCAAACATCGCGGCATCGTGTAATAACAGGCGAAAACAATAACAGGTTGTAAGATCAGGGTTATTTTTTGGGGCCATTTTGGGAGGGGAAAGGAGTGGACTGGATGTTAAAGTAGATGTAGTAGCAGCATGCTGGAATTCGAAGGAGATTTACCGCGGCGTGAACTGAATGAGGTACGGCGGGATATGATCTGATTTGAACGAGGTCGACAGATGGTTGTCGGGTCTTCTGTAAGCTCGTTGAATTCTTGTTACCTAATGCTGAAACAACGTTCAGCTCGCCTTTTATACGCACCAGGGCGTGAAACTAGGACATGTTTCCGGAATGAAACTTTTCAAACGAATAATCAATGAAGTTCACTGCAAACGGTAAGTGCATGCGTAACGGTGCAAAAGCAGTCTTTTTATATACCGAAAAGGAGAAAAAGTATTTGCATTGCTGTAATGTCAGGTTTTGATTGTATACGAAACTAAAGGTTTCAAAACACGCACGCAGTGAATGAACAAATATGCCTAAGGTAACGAGCGTACTTCTATGAATTATTCGGATTTTTTTTGGGAAAAACAATTCTAAACACATCCTGACACTACAGCGCGACAAGATGTCATTTTTACGATAAGAGTACATATGCTCCAGACACAAACAAAATTTCTCAATCCTTCAGAAACATATTGAAAATCAAACTGGAAATGTCGCTGACTTAATTAGGCCTAATAACTTTTAAGAGTGTTGCCGGCGTCTACTGTTCTTCAAAACGACAACAAAAGCAGAATAACTTCATGAATTTTCTATGAGTTGTGCCGTGAAATGTGCAGGCTTTGGATACAAAGGGACACAATTTGTGATGTTTATTCTCTTGGGATGAAAAAAAAAATCCCACGGATTTGAAGAAGATATTATGGACATAAAATATTCAACAATATACGCTGATTTATAGCTACCAGCTGAAATTGAAAGGATTATTACGCATTTGGTACGCATGTATACCGTACAGGCAGTTACCAAGGCAACCGCTTACGTCAGATAATCAGCCTGTTGCTAAATATTTGTGTTAAATTCGACGCACACCTCTACCCCGACCATGTTAGTGCCGGTGCATCAATTTTTTACGATCAATAAAACGAAGCACGGTGGATAATGTACCGCATATATCAGTATCAGACAAAGATATATTACATTGATGCTCAATATGGCATTTTGTTATGAATAGCTTGCGCTTCACCCTCCCTGTATGATCAGCTGTAAATACAGGATATATCAACGATGTAAGTGGAACATTTCTTGCAGGAAACTGATACCTGAAAAGTATACACACATGTACGACTCCAATATGGTATTTACAACTTGAAAGTTAGTCTGAACTCCCGATGTTAAGACTTTCAACTTTGATGATTGTCCACGATAGATAGAACTATTAACCCCATGACAAGCATCGAACTGGTTGAAAGCAATGACTGAAAAAGATATATTTATGCATATATACTCGAGAAACTCGTCTCAACCAATTCAACACGTTCAGGAGATGGGGAAATTTGATTGGCGCGATTAATTACCTACAACATATTTTAAAGCTTGAATAAAACTTTAAAGAATTAATAGGCAGATGATCAATATTCTACAAAATAAACAAGATACCGGTAACCATTTCAAAAAAAGGTCCATATACTCCATTACTTAGTCGCACGAAGACGACTTCTTTACGACTTTCAGTCCTCACGAAGTATCTTAGTTCTTAATAGGAGGTAAGATACAAACGTGGCAAAGCAAACACTGCAGCATTAAAAAAAAAGAGGAAGTTCCTATATATACGAATTGCATATAGTGCAGGAGAAACTTTGTTTCCCACTACTTTTTGGGATCAAAATAACAACGTATTCTGAAACAGATACAGTGCCGTACCAATATATTCACCTCAAGGCAATTCAGAAGTTTGCTTTTGGGCAATTCCATAAATTCGGACGTACATGTCAGACAGTTTAATGAACTTCCGTTAGTAGTGTAATGTGATACATTACTAATACGTGACATCTTTAAAGAGAAAACAATTACAGGCCAAACAAAAAACTAATACTGTTATTACGGCCTTAAAATAACATGGTCGGACGCGCAAAAAGAGCTGGAATTTACGGAATTGTCCTTTTGTATTGTACTTTGTATCAGTCTGATTAGATCGAGACTAGACATCTGGAAAGTAACAAATGATGATACATTGTGCAGCCACTACGGGGATATAAAGAGAGAAACCCGAATTCCCCCATTGTATTGGAACACGAAATAAATGGATTATCAGCTCTGTACCACAGACGTATGTTTACACCTCAAACTTGTTATATTACAACTCAGGAGAAATGTACTTTCGCAAAAAAAGAAGAAGAAAGAGAGACGTCTGAAGGGCTCAGATCTCATCAACCGAAGTTGATGTATGACTCGCGGGGACGCACACGATCCGCTTAAGGCATCCATATAAGCCAGCCAATTTGCTCACCATCCGGCCTTTTCCCTCAAAAGCCTTTATCTTATATCGCTGTGAAGGTGTTATTGTCAGATAGAGTTACAAAAGTAAAACCTCGGGATGAATATATTAGACCGATATATCGATTTTCAGGTATTTGAGGGTCGCTAAGGGAGAATTCTTGAAGTCCCTCAACGAAACTAGGAGAGTCTCCAAGAGTCGGGTTTTGGGGACCGTCTTATGGGGGCGGGGCACTTTCCGTCCTCTCTTCTGTTCTCGGATATGCAATAACCGATTGTAATGTAAGTTTCTGTCCTTAAAGAGGGAATTTAGGCCTAAAATGAAGTCTGTTTACGGTTACCCGATCTCTGGAATTTTTAAGGCCAAATTGCCCACCTCAACCGTTTTATTGCCACATTTGGCCAAAAATGTAAAATAAAAGTATATTTTGAAAATAAACAAAGTATCCCCTATGCGACATTTTCTCGGCCAGCAAACAAAAGACTGATGTCAGTATACCCCGCATCGAAAGTAAATTTGACATTTAGTGCGAACGCTATGTCTGATATAATGAAATTAGTACACCCAAACCAACAATTAAGATATCATTCTACTAACTCATACAAGCTCGACCCAAAAAAACCAAAATCGCTCGGCGACGATATCGAAAAAGAAATGAAATGTATATGGGGAAGTGGCGGATTCCTCCCGGCCATTTGGGGATAAAATACCCATTGCTCCCACATCTTACTCCGATTCCCTGTCATTGTTTTTGTTGGAGTATTCTTGGCTGTTTGGAACCGTTTTACTTTCAAGATTTTGCAGAAATATTTATAAGTAGGGCCTGTGATAGCTTAATTTCATATGAATATTATATTCATATGAAATTAAGCTTCGAGTACGTTTTCGTTAGCGATTTGATTTCAAATATCAGATATTTAAGTCGCCTGTATACACTTTATTTAATTGCTGTAGAAACACTGTATTGACGTCCGTTCGTCGTATTTCTTGGAACAATAGTCATGTTGACGCAATTTCAATTTGCATACTTGTACCATAACATTTGCATACAAAGTTTCAACCAATTGAAGTTTGTTTCTCTGATAAAGGACATTGGATAATACATATTTAAGGTGGCGTCACTTCACACATGATGACGTCGTTATGACGTCACTTGTCCATGATCGTCGTACGCGTCTGTGCCAAGTTTGGGGTCGATCTGATCACATTGTCAAAATTTGTAAGTAGAAAATATATAGAAACTTCAGAAATTCATTTAAAAATCAGCTGACGTCATCGTGGCGTCATTTTAAATGTGCATACTACATGTGTAGTAACATTAACTAACTACCAACTAAGTTTTACACGATTGACCATTCCCTAATGTTTTACAAAATCGAATTGCAGATAACATCAATTTTGTGCACATATCTAAGACCTACACCAAACGTACTAGAAAAAGAATCAAGAGCTACGCTGAAAATACTTTCTTTATAAAGCCAAAAATACATATAAAAATACACAATAACGTCATCATGACGTCACGTCAATTGTCACCTATACAACGATCATCCACACCAAGTTTCGACCTAATCGGACTTGCAGTTCTCTAGACAAAGGACTTTGAAATATGCACCCTTTTAGTGGTGGCACGTGACACCTGATGACGTCACGGTGACGTTAATTTAAATGACGTTAAGAGACAATCTTGGAACAGGGTCTTTTTTCCCGGCAAAGCTTGATTCTGGTATGACACTATTTAATTTCTAAAATGACTTACAGAAAAACGTGTACAAAGTCTATGGGATTTAGGAAAGAACATGAAAAAGAATGGGAAATCAGAACAAAAACAAAGGCTTTTCCTTAACATTCCGGAAAAGCCAATAACTAGTGTGCATGTACATGTACATGTATTAACACAGCTTCAACAAGAAAACAATTAAAAACAATAAAACCCACAACAGTGAAGTTTGTACTTCACACATAGTTCATTTTACTTATAGTAAAATAATTAAATAATGTTGCAACCTGAGTTATCTGACGCAACTTTTTTTTCTTCATAATTATATCATCTCAATAAAGGTCAGTCATTAAAAAAATGTTGAAAAGACATGAATCTTGGATTGAGAAACATTTCCAATTTTGTTAGGAAATACTTCAAAATATTTCTTGACTCTCCATAGACTTTGAACACAACCGCTGAATTATGTTGCAGTCCCCCCCCCCCCCAAAAAAAAAAACTAGGGGGATCCGTGCTTCGATTTTGTTTTTTGTACATGAATAACTTATACTTATATAATTAGCCTACATGACATTTTTTTAGAGGTAGCTTTGTGACTTAGGCTATTGGTTCAAATTACTTAACAATACTTGTATTAATAGTACTAGTAGTTTGTATTCCTCCTTGGATCACATAGCCTAGTATAGGATCATGTTGAAATCATACAAAAGTATGTAAAGACATAGACGATACCAATCAATCCCCGTAGACGTATCTTGTACGTTTACGACAGCTTACAAGGTTCAAACAGAAGATGAGAGAATAATAACACGGCCTACCTTTTACAATGACTCTGGTATGGCGGCCTTTCAACGACTCCGACATGCATGCCGACGTAAGCATGCCATGCCCACGTACGTCTCTGGCTGCTTATCCGAAGATTTCGGCTTCTGCTGGCTTCAAATCCTTCCATTCAGTGACACAGATGAGAAATCTTTCAGCTTTGTTTCCCGAAGAAGATAAACACTTCGATTTGGCGTTCCAAACATACAAAATGCCCTTTTGTTTCGGACACATTATCGCTGTCAGATCTGGACCTCATGGGAGCCGCCATTACTGTTCAAGCGGTGCCTTAAGCTCTAGCTTACGGCTCCCGCTATTGGTCAATTTACCACAACAGGCCGGGCCAAGACAAAAGGGTCTCGTTGATTGGTTAGTGGTAACATGATGACGTAATTATCTACTCAGAATTATTTTAAGCCAACGACGGGGAAAACCAAAACTTTTTAGGCGCATTATAGGCGCATTATTGTAACTAAATTGAAAGGGAAACCGGGAGGTGCATTTGTTTTCTTCAAGGGGGGGGGGGACCTGAAACCAAAAGGGTGTATATTTTTTGTTAAATTCAACATTTCAAATAGGGCAGAGCTGGTTTTTATTTTACTTATTTTCTTATTTTTGGGGGTGTTTTTTTGGGGGGGGGGGGGGGGGGGGGGGGGATAAGGTCTATTGCCTTACAGAACAAGTGTCAATGAACCGCAATGCCAAGTATTTTACATTCAACACGGAACCTGTCAACAAGGTGAACAATTTGTGCAAGTGGAAAAAAAACTAAAATAGGTCAGGAAATTTTATCCAGGAAAAAAAATCATGTTTGAAACGGTGTTTGACTTCTCTTTCCGGACAGCAGCAGGGTATTGATACGCTGAAAGAGACACATACATGGCCCCTAGGCTGATCTATTACCCTTGCATTCCCCTCATGGGACACAAGCTAGATATAGACGAAAGGTACAAATTACTCGGGGAGGGAAATTTACTCGTTCGAGTGCGGTTGCTTACCTAAACGGAGCGGGATTTCCCAGGTGAGCTCCCCAGGCTCCCTTGCTCATTCAGATCCCGTTTTGCAGGGGGCAGAGAGCATGGAGCAAGCAATGCACCGTATGTTGAATGGAAGTTTGCCCCCTTTTTTCCCCGCTCAAAACAGCGCTCCAGTTCATGCATGCCCCAGAGGCGTCTAGAAGATTAATTGTATGTTTGTTCCCTGATTTTTAATCAAAGAAATTGCACATCTGGAGAAATGATCACTTTAGCGGGTGAATACATTTGCGTTGATGGCGGCCGTGCGCCACATGACGACATGAATGAACGCAACTGGGAATTGGCACAGATGAATTTGCTGCAATTTAATCATGATTCCTCAGGTTTTAATCGTTTGTCCTGTTTTGGGGAATTCCTGCAGTCTTTAACTCTGGCGGATCCAATTTCGGAGCTATGATAACATGTTAATAATATATACAGTATATGTTCTTAAACTATACAATGTGCTTTTGGCGCTGCTAAAAGAAAAATCGGCGTACGCATGCGCTCAAGCCAAATTCACTGATAACTCATGAAGCAGGCTGCCCGTTATAGCACGTATGTTGTCTGAATGCACCCCTGTATTAAAATTCCCAGATACCAGTGCTAAATGCCCATGCTTCAAAATTCTTTTAAAAATGCTCAGAACTCTCACATTTAAGCTGCACAGAAAAATGATGATCAACATGTCATCTTTCATTTTCTTTTCATTTTTTGGTGGGTTGACCATTGACTTTTCGAGAATTTCTCATCCAAAGAAGACGACCCCTATTTTTCCCAAAGCGGAGAAGTAGCCATCTTGAGAAAACGATCCCTCCACGACATGACAGAATAGCGCCACTTTTGAGCTAAACTGCATCATAAATGCTCAGAATTGGAAGCCCCAAGTCCAGGTCAGAGGTTCATTGCCATATCTCTTCAATTCCCCAATTTTATGGCTCTCAGAACTCTCTAAAATGACATCACTCACAAATATGGCAACTTGCAGCATAAACACCCCAAAAAGGGCAATAAAATGCCCTTAAAAATGGTAAAATGAAAATTGAAAATAAGGTTAAAAATTAATGGGACACAAAGGTGAATTTACAAGGACTGCATTAAACAATACATTGTCATGGCCTTTAATATTAGCGAAGATACTTCGTTTACGCTCCGGTGTCGGAAGAGGAGATAATGTCCCCGTGTTAAATCAAGTCTACCAATTGCGGCATAGGGTTGGGAGTACAACCGAGTACAGCTAGTAAAAGTCAGTGTAGTATGACATTTTTAACTATGAAATACGGACTCAATGGTTGCACTGCGCATGCCTCAATGAAGAATTCCAGATAATAGGACAGTGGCAGGTCACGTGTGAGGGTTAGTATCCATATAAGGTAAAAGAGAGCAGATTTCAAATGAGTTCAAATTTCATATGACACCGGTTCACATCAGGAAGTTATTTTTGTGCTGCGACTTCTCTAAGTTGAACACATCGCAATCTGCACGGCAAATTTCGTCTCCAATGGTTCGTGAAGACAATGTCGCTTGGCATTCCTTGAACGGCGGTGCGCACGTCTTTTTTTCGGGTTGGATGGAGTTACACGATGTTGAAGAAGACCACGCGCGGTCGATCAATGTAGACTTTTGCTTTTTCAACCGTCAGAACCTCCCCCGTCAAAACCTTCGCTTAGGTTCGCTTAGATAGCCAGCAGTTTTACAGAGGAAGTTCCATACAGTACTTTGTACCACCATAAAGGTTATCTAACATCTTGACATTTTCAGAAAGGGGTCGAGGAGAATGTACTCGAAGATGTAGGAAACGTCTTCGCGGTCGCAGCAAACGATTCTTGATGGAATGTCAGTCCCTTCTTGGCACCTTGTGTCACCGAAGAACGGGGATACATGAGTCCTCTCTTCGGGTCGGATGGGGTTACAAAGCGATGTCAGCCTTCAAGATGACCGCGGTCCATTGTATACCTTTGCTCTTTTCCCAACCAGAAACTTGTAAGATAACTCGCTCAGATGGCCAGAAAAGGCTCCTCCATGGTATTTAACACCAGACTAAAGGTTAATTCAGTATCTACCATCTTGACTTTCCATTAAGGAGGTACTCGAAGATGAGGATGTCTTCGTGATGGAAGTAACAAGCAGTCATAGATGATTACAGCCCATTATTGGAATCTTGTGTCACCGTTGAAGCACCCGACAAATTGTCCTTTGGTACCTCTGCGCGAGCCATATTTGTTGAAGACCTAGAAATGAGGCCCGAATTTTGGCCAAGCTGACCAAATCACGATTTCTATACTGCCAATCTCCCACCACCTGGTAGAAAGTTGTGTTGCCTCTGCACTTCTGAGTTCTAGAACAATACTACCACTTTGTGGGGTGTAGAGATTGGAGATGCTTGTGGCTGACGACTTTAGTAGTAAGCTCTGCTTTTGTTGGGCTTAATTTCTGCAGACTTTTCTTTCAAAAAAATCAAGCGAGGGGCCTCTATCACAAAATGCTGGAAGGAGATTCCATTAAGTGCCGTAGTTCTCATCTTGGTACGGAGAATTTACGACAGTCCTTGTTTGCGGATTCACGTAGAAAATGAAATTTGATGCCAAAGTCGCTCTATTTTGCAATGTAGTGGAGGCATGACTTGTTTTCAAAATGACGATTGGCTTCAAGACTACTTATAATTTTATGGGGTACAAGTCAAGCTGTCACTGATGTATTTAATGTCTCATGCTCAAAGTAACGATTTGAGGAGTTGTATATTTGAGGTGGCTTTATATCTATCATTATTCTTCGCGGGAACTTATTTACTGGTCAGCAGCCATTCTGTTGTTTGTTTATGAGTTTGGCGAAAGGGGGAGGGGTGTTGGTTGGGGATGTCAAGAAATTGGCGCCTGGTTGTTAATCATTGACCTTCAGGAAAAGGTAGAGTGGATTGACCGTAATTAGCCTGCGGAGCCTCGAGGACACTTGAGAGAGACTTCTTACCGTACTGCCCTTCGGCTACCACTCGATCACTAATGTCCATGTCCTGTACAGATAATACACAATGATAAAAAACGGTATGATGGGCCTTATTCACGGATCGGCCATGTTGAATTGAAAGTGCGGTAAAATCTTAATTTTTGGAACACGCGGAGAGAAATGAAAGCAAAGTAATTCCAGTCTGCTTAAAATTTGTAAACATTCCCTAATGTTTTAAGCCAGATTTAAAAAAAAAAATTAAGTAAAATAAGGCTGCATAAATAGTCTGGCGCCATCCCATTCAACAGTTAACAATTTATGATATACATTCAGGGAACACGACAAAAAATGGCTACCTTGTGAATAAGGTCCATAGATCAAGCCGTGATCAGAGGGAAGGTATGTTAAAAAGTCCAGTGGGTCCTTCGAATTGCGGAAGTGCATGTGCACTGTGAACGGAGTTCTTATCGGTGAGATATCTTCTTTGGTTAACAACCTGCAAAGATGACAGTGCCTGGAGCTGTGTCCTTCGGCAAGACACTTTTCAAAGTATCCTTCGGCAAGACACTTTTCAACTTCCTTTGAACCACGAGTACAGTGTTCTTGTAAGGGGCTGGTGTGTTACAACTAATAATGTAGTAACCAACGGAAAGTCAGTGTTGTAGTACTCGTACACGTTACTCGTATACTCGAGTACTTTTTTGAGTACTCGTATTTGTACTCGTACTCGTATGTCAAAGTACTCGTATTTAAATTGACGGTACTCGTACTCGTACTCGGGCAGCAAAGTACTCGTACTCGACATGTCGAAATTGTACTCGATCATCAAAGTACTCATACTCTAATTGCAGTACTCGCAGGGAAATGGTATAGCTTGACTTACCACGGCCTTATTTTATCGTTACTTTCAGTTTGAAATGGTTGGACACACGACCTTTTAACAAAATGTATATACACACAGATCCGAAAATTAAATTATTTTGATGATCATGCATCTAGCTCCTACCCTATACAGTTATCGCTGCACCCCCCCCCCCCCCGACCGAGAATAATGGATCTGTGGCTGTGAATTCGATGGCAGATTGCAAGTCATCCAAAATATTTACACGGCGACTCCTATGAACTTCGAAAAATTGATCTGTTTAAGTTGCTTACATTACAGGGCAATGTACCGGATCCATCTTTATCGAGCGGGCAACCAGCACCCACAAAGCCTCGTAAAGTGCAGGAGAGCGTCGAGTAGCGTTGCAGTTTCACCGCTAATTCGGCCGGGTGAACGCCGTAATTAGACACCGAGCCTCTCCACTTTGGACCGTGATTTGATGGAGCTTGACGGTGGAGCACGGACGGTAGCAATCTATCGTGCCTTGCTGGCCTGCACAACATGACATGGGCAAATACCTGGTCCTATCCTACACGGCCAGGAACCGGGTTATCCAAACACACATATTTCCCGTTAAAACCTCGACTAAAGGAGCAACAGGAAATGTGGAAGTCACGATTTACCATTGGGAATCTATAGGCCGGGTTTGGCTTTAGGAAAACACTGATTTCAAGGAATTTTCCGATAATCTTGTATATTTTTTTCTACAAATCTAACTATAGCTTTCTGTATTGTACCTGATCTTCGAAGTAAACACCTTTTTACATTTTGGAAGGCCCAAAAGTCGAAGTTGTCATTCTCACCATTGCAGGTGCATTCTAACGCGGCCCTTCCACCGTTATTCTCTGTGCACTTGGCGACAAAGGGGAGACGATTTGCTTTCGTAATATTTGCCTTGGTACAATAGTATAGCTTCCCGAGGACATAACGGGGAAGTTGATCGACCAAGGAATCTCTCGCGACCCCGGTCAGAATGATCCTTATATTCTTCTTAATTCCTTAGGTCGCCTCTCGGTCTGGTGATGTTTGCAAACTGTTTGCCAATCGCAGCTGTTTCCGTACTCGCATCATTTCCGTTGGTTCAATTACGGATCCATTAAGCACCGCCCACTGCGCAATTGGACAACACGTGCGCCTCTTCAATGCCACAATGCATGTTCCAGCCGCGCGCCTCATACGCGCGCGTGCGTGCACGCATGTCGGACTTTTATGCAAGGCTGTGATTGGTTAAAATGTCACAGGGTGGAGCTTAATGGATCGGTCAATTTGAGACGCGCGTGCATTTTGGCAACCTGATTGGTTGAAGGAGAGCGCCCACGCGCGACATGCTTGCCAGCGTACAATGTGGTTTTTTTTTTGCGGTTGCCGCCGGCCGGATAGATTTCGGAGGACGGGGAATCACGAAGCCTGTACGTGGTTGTGAACATCTTCATCAATTTATGAATCTTCAACTCAAACAATGTGGCCCCGGTCCCGTAAATGGTAGGTAGGTCGATTCTTGTCCCCTAGGCACACTTTCAAGGTTTTGTGGCATGTACAAGCTTATAAGCTTTTTTGCCAAGCCGGCAAATTTAATAGGGACGGGGATAGGTCACCAATTTGTCAGACCTTGACATGCAAAAAGCCGTGGATAGGTAAAGGGAGTAGGCCTACATCATTTAAGAATTTTACAATGCTAGCTGTACACTTAAATGATTTCAATGAAAAGAAAGTGCCCTTAAAGTTACACACAGATCACACACATAATTGCTTCAAAACAAGATTAATTAAGCAGGTTCTATATATGAATAAAATTTGATGCTCTTTCTTTGCACTTGAAGTATGAAGAACTTGCAGTTCCTTGCTCCATGGAGGAAGGAACACATGCAGTTACCAAGACAACTTGACTTAAAAAATCAAACAGCATTCGTTTTCCATTAGCTGGTCTCTGGAGGAACAAATCATGCCTCTATAGCCGTCGAGTTGTCTCCTGACCAAACCCCTAGTGGTGATGGCATAACAAGCAATTTACTATTTACATGTGTGTATAAATGTCAGGAACACAATCCAAAAATCGAATTAAGGTGGGGGGAACTGCATTTGCATGTTTTGTCCTGTCCTTCAGATAACTATGATTCAGAGTAATTCAAATTTATTAATTTCTGGAAGAAAGAAAACATTGCAAACCTTTTCAGAAATTTGGAGGTATATTTTTGAATTGCAGAACCTGTTGACATCTTCTTTTCCGTCCACATCTGTTGTGACTGACATTTCAAGACATTTTTGTTCATTGTTTTTTGGCATCTTGGTTTAGATTGGAAATTACTGACGAAAATTTAAATGTGATAAACATAATTCAGATTTTGCTAACATGATAGAGAGAAACGAGTTGCACCATATATATGTGCTGATGTACATATCCAAGGTAAAAACGTGCCACTGGTAGTACCGTAGTCAATGTAGTTCAATTCACATTTTACTTTTATTTTTTTTTTAAATGAAACTGTCAAGAAGAGTAATATCGCAACAAAGAAGATTTTACTGCAGTGGATCCCCATGTACAACCATCTGCAAGCTCTGGTAAGTAGTTTCACATATAATGCCATAAATCAATGCTTAAACATATTTCCAGCCATACTCCAATTAAAGAGCTTGTCTGTACTGATTACTGGTATAATATGTTAAAATTGTGCTTGGAATACAGACGTGCTGTTTTTATAAAATTTGTTGACTTTTTTTTAATTTAAAAGAAAAGTTAACTTTTTCTTGGGGGGGGAACAGAAATCATTAGAATAATCAGCTCTTGGAAGGAAATTTTAAAGAGTCAGAATTCTGATTAAATTCAGAAAAGTTTTATCTCTGAAAATGAACCCATTGTTCCTAATTTAGATCATCAGGGACAAATTTCCTGAGCATTCAAAGCAGAAAATATCAATAACCAGTCACAAGATATATCTCGTTACTGAAGCTCATAACCTGTGAAAAACAGGAACAAATGTCATGCTATTTTTTTTAACGGACAAAAACGTTCATTTGCCCATAAGGGCCCCTCTCAATTCATTTCGGGGTCAATTTCCAGACAGGTTCCAGAGGTATCGTATCTGGTATAAGTTGCAGGACTCTGAACAACTTCCCGCACTCTCCCCACAATGGAGTTATCAGTATTGGAGAGTCAAGCAGTTGCCAATAAAATGTCCCCGGAACATGTCTGGGACAAATGCAGAGCTTCTTCCAGACAAAGGGAATGACATTACCTGCAACTTGTCCGGAACTCGTCCAGATATAAATTGAGACCGGCCCTTAGCAAATATTTTCATGCTTAACAAAAATGCAATGCTTGTCTGCTCCCTGAAATTGACCCTTGCGCTTCTTAATAATAAGGGAATAAATGTGTGATTGAGAGGTCTAAAACACTCTGTTTAAGACCGGTTGGAGTCTGGATGCTGATAATTTTGGCTCGGGTATTTATCAGCATCCAGACTCCAACCGGTCTTAAACAGAGTGTTTAATACCTCCCAATCACATACCTATTCCCATTCATCGGACCATTTGGTCAAAAAAAAAATCAAAACTTTTCGGTCCACAGGAGTAAAAAAAAGTCAAAAATTATATATTTCTAACAATTTCATTAAAAAAAAAACACCCCTCTAGCTATACAATGGTAAGGCCCTCTGACAATCTCAACTCCCTGGTGAGTATAGAGCTCGATGCTGCCATTTCGGCGCAAAGCAGCTTTTATCAATCACATGACCATCTCTGCCTTCACATCTACCCAATTTACTCCTGGGTGGGGAGAAGCAATGAGTGACAAAGTGCCTTGCCCAAGGGCATACATCACAACTCCAGTCTAGACTCGAACCCACAACCTTTAAAATTACATATGAGTTCAAAGCTCTAGACCACAAGGCCATTGCACTCCACTTGTCATGCAATGAATTGTTATAATTTAAATAAATTTGTTTTATATTACAATAACTTACACTTGAAATCGAATCACTTTGTCACTACTTTGGCCAATCAGTGCGTAGATTCAGCACAAGTTCGGCAGCTTTGGGGGAGAGTCGGTAAACCCCGACGTCTCTGAGTGCGGCGTCAGGGGACGGGTCCTTGGTGTTATGGTCTATCGTCTGCTTAGCGTGGAGCGTCTGGTACAGGAGATCCCGCAACAAGATGGCTGAGCCGGGCTTCAGGGTGAGAAGAATGCAAGACTCCTTGAGTCTGAGGGGAAAAGAAAGAGCAAAGTAAAGTAAAGTAAGTAAGTAAAGTCTGTCAAGAGCCAATACAGCCTTGACTCGTTTGAGGTTTTAGGGTCATTGTGTTTAAATGGTGATATTCTTTGAACGGATCAAGCAATTTCAGTACTTTTCTTCATTTACAAGTAGCTTATGAAATTGGCTTTCCAGTCATTATTATTTTTGAGCTAGACATTTTTTTAAATATGAAATATGATTTTTGGGGTTTGGATTCCGCTTTTTATGACTCATTCAATATAATACAACACTTCATTGAGCCAATACCTCTTTCAAGCACGAGAATTTTCAGTTTGATCATCCCAGGGGACTAACCACATTAAAATAGAAAAACTGTTAATACCACCCGAAAAGCAAAGCTGTTCCGCGATCCTGGGTAAATCCTTTCAGAGATTGTGGAAAAATGTCACATGGATTAGGCAGGAATGATCCCAAGAGCTTTGAAAGCTTTTGCTTCGGGCTGGTTTCCAGTCAACAAACGTGAAAGGTCAGAGTAAAAAATACTGGTAAACCATTGCCCTTAGCATGTTTTGAACCACTGCTCTAAGCATGTTTTCAGTTTGGTGGGAAATGACATTTACTATTTTGGAAGCGGGAATGATAAAAAGCTTCAACACTCAAAAAGGGTAACCCGGGTCAACCTCAAAAAGCAAACCAAAATTCTAAGGGGAGGGTTGTTAAAATTGGAGCTATTGGCACACTGCAGATTTCTGATCATTGTTTTAATTATTGAGTATTTTACTGTGTACCATTTCTCACCCAAACCAAAGTTCCAGTTGCAGGTTTGTCTCAATACATTACAGACATGTTTTGCATGCTTTTCCACTCACTAATTGCCACCCACAATAGAAAAACGCTGCAGGTTTTATATAACAATAGTCCCTGGCTTTTCATTACTTTACAGACAACGGCACACGGCCCAGGTCACACCCCCTAAAAAAAACCGAGGTCGTGGCATATAAAGCGCATGCGCAGGGCCGCCATTTTGGCAAGGAACCATAAAGGTTGCAGACCAGTAAATAAACTGCCATAGACCCCAATGATAAATGCCCCCACTTCAAAACTTCAGGAAAAATACAACTCTCCAAGGTATTCGAGACACACATCAAATTAAAGCTAATTTCATCATCTTTCATTTTCTTTTCAATTTTCGGGGGGGTTAACTGATGACTTTAAGGAGAAATTTTCATCCAAAGATGATCACCCCTTAAAATGGTTCTGAAGCCCATCACCATTTTGAAAACCGATGCCTACACTCCATTGCAAAATAGAGCGCTTTAAGGGCTCCAATGTCATCCAAATTGAATGGAACTACAGGCTCACAGTCCTATGCACGGCTTCCACTCATATTTTTTACAAACCCTCAAGTTCATGGCCCACAATATGCTCAAATAACGAAGAATTTGAGGGCATGCAAATCATGATTTGGCCGGCGTAGGCGATTTTGGACCGATTTACTGACCTGCAACCCTAGGGCTCAAAAGATCACGCTGACATCCAGAAACTGCCTGAAGCCATGACCAAAAATAAAGGACTTTAAAATACTTCAAATCCAAACAAATATACGCTCCACATCTTGACATTTGTGATGACAGATAGAACACGGTTCCGTATACCGGTAAAAAATATACAGTATTACATGTAGGACCAGGAGATGTTAAGATTACTTTAAGCCATGTGCAGATAATGCTGACCCAGATATCGTAATCATTACTTGCACTCTACCGAGGTTTTAAAGGGTTAAGAATGAGATTTTAAAGCCTGGATCTAGACAGCCAGCGAGCCCATTACCTCTATGAAACTTCTGGCCAATGCCAGCTTAAGGCCTGGACTTGCAGTAGATAGAGCTCCGTGTATGGGATCAACAGTTGTAATTGGATTGAGTGCAGAAAGACACAGAAAAAAGTAACCCCTGATCAGCGATCACTGATGAGAACAACTTGCAGTGCTCAAGCTGGCTTTGCATCTGAGTGGTTACGGTCTTTACGAATTCTATCAAGATGTAGTTGAGATGTATTAGAGCGACCGTTTTACAAGGCCCACTGGTCACTACTGACTGGATAGCACATTGATACCACAGGCTGAAGTCCCTATAGGGTATCGTCTTGACAGGCCTCCAATGTACTACAGGGTGAGTCAAAATGGCAGAACCCCAACCCCAAAAAATATATTTCATATTAAAAAAAACCATGTAGCACCAAACATAATAATGACTGGAAAGCAAATTTCATAAGCTACTTTTAGATAAAAAATTACTGAAATTGCTCAATCTGTTCAAAGAATATCACCATTTAAAAACAATGACCTTTAAAACTGTCTCGTCTGGAAAAAAAATGTATTGTTTGTTTTGACTGTTTGGAACAACAAAGACAATGACACAGAATACTTGTTTCAAAAACTGTCACCAACTGTAGTACACAATATCTTTATTAACAACCCCGGTCAGGCAAACAATATGATTTATAAAATCCACCTTTTTTTTTTTAAAGACAAGCCTTCAAAGGACTTCCTTGAATATTTCTAACGTTTAAACTGAGATTTTATTGCTGGTGATGATTGAAGACCATTGCGACGACGATTCTTAAAATCGCAATTTTTTGGGGGGGGGGGGGGGGGACGAGACAGGTTTTAGGGTCATTGTGTTTAAATGGTGATATATTTTGAACAGATTGACCAATTTCTGTCATTTTTTGATCTAAAAGTAGCTTATGAAATTGGCTTTCCAGTCATTATTATGTTCTGTGTTCCACTTTTGTTGACTCACCCTGTAAGACAAATACGCGTGCAAATCGCATCAAATAAACTCCCGCTGCAGAGTATGCACGAAATGTATGGAGTCAAAGCTATAGAGGGCCTACATGTATAAATTGATTGCGCACATGTCTCCTTTTGGCTGATATGGAGAGCTAAAGCTTGTCAGAACAAAAAAAAACATGAAAAGTAAGATTCACAAGCAACTACAGTATGAATGCATTAGTTGCAACACCCGAACCTTAAAAAAAGGAACTTACAAGTATTTTTTGAGGGAAATTAGTAAAGATTGATTCAACTATTATATCTCCAGTCCGCTGGGAAACGCAACATTCAATATTTGTTCAGGTTGGGTATGAAAGTGTCTGTACGTGTCTCGGCATGCATTTCATAAGGTTAGTGCCTTCCAAACGCTGCGCCATGAATATTGCAAGAACAGCAAATCTATTCAATGTCGGTTCTGTAAATTGTTGAAATCCATCATTTCCAGTTGATCATCTGTGTCTGTGCACATGCACGTCACTTGTACAAATTACAGGTATGTATTTTTGTAGTAGCTGGCAAATGAAAGAAGCCGTCCTTGCTCATAATTAACAAGATTTGTCATGTGTTAAAAAACTCTCCATCTCACGTGTGGGTTGATTTGATTATCTCCCAATGCCATTTCGTGTTTTTATACGTATTCTCGAGAGAACATATGTTGTTTTACAGTTCGTAAGCATATCCCTGACGAAATTGTCCGGCTTGTATTGGTACGGTGTGTGACTTGATAGCATTTGCGGCATTTATTGAGCAGTTGCAGGCTGCAGTTAATTTGCAGCTTGCAATCTTGTGAGTGTGTTAACATGTACGCATGATTTCGTGGACGCCGCAACAGAGTAATTAGTCTGATCCATGGTTACTGGACCGTGGCATCAGCATTAAAGAGTGAGAAGTCACAGAACCAAACTTACACGCCGAGAAGTTTGGGTACCGTCACAAAAAGTGGAGTTGATACGGTACATGCCAAGAAGAGGAGTTGGTACAGTACATACCAAGTTTCATTAATTTAACCCTAACCTTCCCAAATCCTCCAAAAACCTCTTTGCAAAATGGAGAATTTTGCAGGATTGAGGCCATATGGCAAAAGTGTGTTGCTGATTTTGTAGGATGCACTGTGTCAAGGTCTTGGGCCGGACCTTGTGTTGTTTGTGCTCAGCCGTGCATAAATTTAGGCCTATATTGTACTTGAAATCCTCCACACTGCTCCAGGATGTCACTGGCTCTGTCTCAACATATTGGCAGTGATTGCCGGAGGATTTTGCAGGATTGAGGCAGTGGTCACCCCTCCAAGGACCACATTCAAGAAATAATGGAGGATTTTGCAGGATTGAGGCTGTATGCTATTTTTACATGGATGGGGTTGGAGGATTTTGCTGGATTGAGGTTACATCCTAGCAAAAATGCCTGGGGAGTTATAGGGTTTTAATGCTGATACTACTGGACTGCAGTATCAGCATATAGGAGTAAAAGTCAGGCAACCAGACTAGCTAAGAAGTTTGTGTACTATCAAAAAGTGGAGTTGCCATGAGGACTGCACAATATTAACTAATGAAAGAGGTGAATTTGCTCATCAAAAACTAAACAATGAAGATCTTAGAACAGAAGGTCAGAAATTTCAAAGGACTTTTCAAAATAACACAAATCTGTGACACTGATTTTAAATAACCACGACAGTACAATATGACTATGATACTAAATGTTTGTGAAACAAATTATCCAAAGAGTTTAACTGAAATGCAGGTAACTACACACCGATTCCGAGCTGGTGTTTAAGATCAAAGTTGTACTATCGTTGGCCAAGGCGGAAGGTACATGTACGTCATGGATGCGAGGCTGAATGTTTGCCGGCGACTTTAATCACGTCGTTACTGCCAAGTATAGCTCCATTACTGTGATGAGTTGGATTAATTGCAGGCAAAACACACAGGCTGGATATTGCTTCGCTCATATTAGCCTCGGGAGTCAGGAACATGAAAAGAAGCAGTCTTTTCAGACGGTACAGGAATAGCACAGCTCAACGGCATTTGCTGGGCTTGATTTGACATTTTCTAAGATAAGGGAGATTAATTACAGTTCTGAATTGTGTTTCATGTGTTTGGTTTGAGAAAGGGGGGGGGGGTCGTTGATTGGAACAAGTGCGAGTGCATGATAAGCTCTGGCCATGTTGCATGAAAGTCTTGCATGAATCGATCAAAATGATCCCTGCCAGAGCTTAAAAATGCAAGACGCCCAAAAATGCAAAGCCAGGTACATTTCCGCACCAGTGCCAAGAAATAACCGTGTGCTTCGCGGTAACATCAAGGCTGGCACAAATTATTTCACCGTGCAAAGGGCGGTAGCGTTGACCGGAGACTGTACGTACAAGCACGGGCCACCATCCCACGCGAAAATCATTCTGCGCTATATACCACGTGACTATAACATCACTACAAATATTTCATAAACATGTTTGCGAATTGTTACAGACAATTTTTGTGAAGTACTAAATTTATATTGTTTTTTTTTCTCCATGCAACAGACGGTAAAGCTGACTGAAGATTGTGCGTACAAGCCCGGGCCGCCGTCCCATCCGAAAATCAAGCTGAGCTATATACCACGTGACTATAACATTACTGCAAATATTTCATAAACATGTTTGCGAATTGTAACAACAATTTTTGTGAAAACAGCATGTATACTATTATTGGATTCCATCATGTTGATAGGAAATATTTTTGATTCCAAAAGTATTAAATTAATTTTTTTAGCTTATTTTTTTTCTTCAAAATGTCAATTTGGTAATTATATTTTATGGTAAAGGCCTATTTTGGTCAATTTTCGGGGATAGATATATGCAAAATATACACGTACGCACATCGATAAAAACAAAACCCATGTTCCGAAAACTTTCGGCAAGAGTGCATTTATGTGACCACGGCATTGCATTTGGCATTTATATTTTGTCAAATAAATGTGGTCATTTTTGGGGGACAGGCAGACAGACAGACAGACCAACCGACTGACCGACCACCAAATGACGTCATGAAAAGACAATTCAACTTCCCAAGTTCCCAACCTACAACACTCTCCAGGGAGGGTAAAAAAGTGTCCTGTTGTTTACACAAATATCAAGCATCCCTGTCCCTTCAGGGACTTTAGTATTATTCAAAATGAGTATTTAAGTCGAGGTATGTCCCCAAGGCTTAAAAGCTGAAGTCACGGGCGTGATGTCCACTCAATGCAGGACTGGAGGAGTTCACTGGCGAAAGAAAGAAAATGCCAGCCACTTAAAGTGACCACTTAGTGTACCAGGGGATCAATAAGAAAGGCCGAAATGTGCCCTACGGGACGTTCTCCGTCAAACGGTCTGGAAATAATTGGAAAATATCTTCGGGATTCCACCTTGGAAATGGCCCAGGGGAGGCTAGAGGGACGATGGAGGAAAGCTGAAACAAATCAAGTCGGGGATAAAGTGTTTAAATACACACACATAGGGCAAAAAACACTCAATGGGTAAGGCAAATATTCTCAAGCGAAGACGGCGGCAAGAGTAATGTTATCTAGCTTCTGCTGCTGCTTCTTCATGCTGGGTAAACCCGGGCGGTGATGACGCGAGACTGGAGGGTGTGTTGCCACAGTGATGCGGATGCAGAAGATAAAAAGGCCAAATCGCGTTCATGGGTCCACAGGTCTGTCGGAGACACAGCTTGATTCCCCATCATTGAGTCATTGCCATTGGAAACAAAATCCTCCGGATTGACTTATACCGTTTCCCGAGAGTATGTAGTCATGGTAGCCTTGAGGTTATACTTGCATAATCTTATAAAGACTCTTGTTAACATGTACATGTACATGTAGATTGGAGAAAAAGGCTAGATGTGACTTTTTAACGAGTCCTTCTCTCTTCACATTAAAGGGTTCATGCAATGTAATTTTTTTTACGCAATCCTTGAAAATGCACCTTTGCGTCCCATTTAACCCTATTTTCAATTTTTGATTTGCCATTTTCAAGGGTATTTTGGTGCCTTTTTCTTTTTTATGATAATATGATTTCCGCATTTCTGATTGAAAGTGTGATGTCAATTCAGGCAGAAACTTCAATGTTACAGCTATTTCAGCACAAAAAGTTGTAAGAATTTTGGATTTTTGCTGTAACTTCTCTTTTCTTTGGTGATTCGTTGTTGTGTCAGAACTTGGCAGTAAGCCAATGAGCAAACTTTTCTCACAACGATTTTCAATGGGCAATTTTTTTAGATTTGCAATTTGCTCAGAAAACCCCTGAACTTAACAGTGGCTTCCTGAAATGATATCACAGCAACAGCGCCCTTAGTTGTCTAGAAAAACAGGGAAATTATTTTAAATGTTTAAAGTGCACTTTCAAATAAAATTAACCAAAAAGGGATGTCAAGTATTGTTCATTTTCAAGAGCAGTAGAAAGTTGCACAAGTAGTCCATGATGCCTAAACCAACAAATTAATAAACAGACAATTGGTATTAAAAAAAAAAAACACTCATTAGGCCAAAAAAAAAACACCTCGGTCTCTGGTCAGCACGCGCGTCGATTTTAATCATGCGCGTCAACTTTTTTTGTTTCTCAAATTAACACGGAAGCTACAACAGCGCCCTCTAATGCCACGCCTCCTCAAAATTTGGTACCAAGGAGCACCAAAGAATGGGGAAATTGCACCAAGGCAAATGATAAAGGGCACCAAGGCAAATTATGGAGTACACCAATGTATAATGAAGACACAAAAAAGCAAAATAGTACCCACCTTGTCTGTACAATACAAGCTTGAAAAAAAAAAGCCACCCCAAAACAAACAAAAAACGCGTCGCCGCATCAATTCCGGAACTTCGGTCTGACCAGAGACCGATTTTTAATTTTTTTGGCCTTACGGTACTCAAGTACATGTAGTTTAAGAATTTCATAGAGAATGTTTGTTAATATGGTTTCCGTTAGCGTATTTGTTCATATGTTGGCTCTACATTTACAGTTTTGTGAATAAACATGAATCTCTGCCTTAGGAAATTTCATATCTTCGATGTCAGTGGGCGGTGTTTATTTTCATTGTGGAGATTGGGTTCCATGTAATTGGGATTTCTGTGGGCCCTTAAATTTTACATTTCCTGATTTGAATTTTATACAGTAATTTATTGTCCGTTCTCACTGTTTGGCGAGCCTTCAGAAGGACTTTGTTATCTTTAACTTTTAACCTGACGTTTTATCGCTGGTGATGTTTGAAGACAATTGTGACGACGATTCTTGAAATCGCATTTTTGGACGAAAGAGGTTTTAGGGTCATTGCGTTTAAATGGTTATATACGTTGAACAGATTGAGCAATTTCAGTAATATTTTTCATCTAAAAGTAGTTGATGAAATTGGCTTTCCAGTCATTATTATTTTTGGTGCTACACTTTTTTTTATATATATGAAATATATTTTTTTGGGTTTGTTTTCCGCTTTTTTTTTTGACACACCTTGTGTACAGTACTTAAACTTGCTTGAATACTTAATTATTGGCGTTCAATCCGTGCTATTTTAGAAGTTTACCCCCCCCCCCAGATTATTAATTTTTTTTAATGGCTATTCATTTGCAGCAATACAAAAGTTAACACTTTTGAAATAAAACAAAATCAACAATTCATTATGGAATTATCTTACATATTTCAACTTATTTGCAGCTGACCAATAATTCCGTTCGCGCAGGGTAGACTGGTTTCCGCCACCTGTGAACTTTGATAATGTACCGGTAGGGGGTGCGAACCAGTCTACTCACAAAGTGGGTTTGTTCATTTGTGCAAAAGCAATCCAAAATGAAAGTCTTTCTCCCGAGGATTGCCGATGCCAAAAATAGAATATTGGGATTTAAAAATATAACATTCAAGTTGAAAATTCATTCGGAGAAAAAATTATTTGTTGAAGACCAAACTTGCAGATTTTGCCGGATTTGGGGATTTTGTGCAAAATTTTTAGATCCGAGTCCTACACAGTACAAGCTGTGCACTCACTGCACATCATGAGTCTACATACCTGCATGGACTACAGGACTAGCACCCTCAACAGTGATACAGACACTGGATAGACACCCAAACTCAGGTGCGTCCGAGGCCAAATTCAAACTGGCGCTAATTTCAAAATTTGTGCTAACCATAGCAGAAAATTGTGCTAATTTTAATCACTATTTCATGGCGTGGATGTGCGAATGGTAGCATCTGTGTGGAGATGTCTACTGTTAAGTAACTGATTTAAACATTTTGTTTCCTCTGGGCAAGTGAGTCTTTTGCTGTGCTTACTGCTTAGGCCCAAAAAAAAAAGTCTCCGGTTTCTGGTATGCGCGCGCGTCGCCGTAGCCATGCGCGTCGGCAAAATGAAAAAGTTTTTTTTTTAATGAAAGATGATGTCTCAAAACCGCCAAACTCACTGGTTTGACTGGAATACTGCTGCTGCACAATTTTAACGTGTTTTTAGACTGGGTTATGGTCGAGAATAAGCTTTATGTGGCCTCTCTGGACTCCCACATATTTGCACTAAGTTTAGTCGGACACCATTTGCAGTCATCAGCACACATTTGAAGCAAAAAAGTCAGGTAAAAAAAAAAAAAAGCTGCGTCGCCGCATCACTTTTTGGGCAAGCTCCATACCAGAAACCGGAGACTTTTTTTTTTTGGCCTTACGGTCTCCATGGAATGTTCTGTTAGCAGAACATTGTGTGCTTAGCTACATCATGACTTTGGGCCCTGGTAGCAAGAAGGGAGGAAAGCCATTGACTGAAGAAATTATGAAACTTTGAAAAAGCCGGTCCGAGACCACGAGGCAGGCCACGGAAGACCTGGGATGAGACACTGGCAGAAGACCTCAGACTGTCAAACCTCATCAATGTGGATGTCAGAAATTGGACTGCGTAGAACAGGGCCATTAACCCTAAACCCCCAGCGTCTTTTACCAGGAACTGGACCAAGTCCATAAAAATCCATCAATCACTGTGCTTCCAATACAAAACTGTACATGACAAAATGGAATCCACCACTGACGCACTGGTTGACATTCATGGACTTGCTACACATGGCTTTTATCACAATAACAGTACAGAAAGCTAGGCAAAATCAATCGGATACCCCTAGCACTGCTATAGGTCATTAGGCCAAGGTCCATCATATTCCATCAATATTTAGTCACGCCAGGCCTTCTGGACCAAGTCCCCAAAATCCACCAAAATGGGGGATGCACTTTTGATGGAGTTGGGGTGGTTAGGGTTAAGGAAAAACAAGTCTCACTCCACAGTGTAGGAAAAATGGACGTTAAAATGAAAATGATGATCTTGGACCATCAAAAAGTCTTAAGACATTATCTACTGTTTCTGTATGGAGTTTATAACAACTTAGTAGCGTCAGCAACTTTATGACTTACTCTTTGAAGTAGTTCTCAGGGCGTTGGGTGTAGTCTCCAAATTGTGGGAACAAGCCCTTGGTCATGTCATACTGCAGTTGTACAGAACCACCTTCGTTGAACTGGTTGCCAAGTATAACCTTTATGTAAAATATAGACAAAAACAATGATTTACACGAGAACAGAAATTGTACCAAAAAAATGAAGCAATGAAAGGAATCAAACGCCTTAAAAAATGAAGTAAACATAAAATTCTGCAGGTAATATTTTAACTAATTATCATGGCAGAGAAATGCGGTATTATTGTTTGTAATAAACAAACTATGCATCTAATTTTTGATTCCCTTGTGTTTGGAACTATTAGCCTCTCAAAATAACTGGAAAATAATATTATGTACAATGTTCACAACTGCAGTTTAACATATATATATTGTTCTTGAGATATCTTCATCAAAAGAGGGCGATGTTTAACATCACCTTACCTTCACAAAGCCGACACTACATGAATACATGTGTCTCTGTCCCATGACTGAGAATAATATAAAGGGTGTCTTACAAAAACCGAAACCTGAAAGCCCCTCTTTTTCACAGCTTTTAGAAAAATACATCGCAAATATCGATACACTTAGAGAGTATATTTCATTAGCTATTCATCACCAAAAAATCTTTCCAATCGGGTAAATATTTGTAGAGTTATGGCCAATTGAATACAAGTACTGCTTTTTCGTTTTGTTCATGGCAAATGATATTTCGAATGCTGTAATAACGCCTCTGTGAACCACTGTGAACAATTTTAGTGTCCTGAAACTTAGTTCGAAATTCAAAAACGGTGGCATCCGGAAATTAGGCATAAAATCGGCCGAGTGTTTCCTAATATGGCGCACTTGAACAAATCTCAGAAATTCCAAAGTCAACATTTAAGAATTTCTTTAGAGTTCACAAATTCTGATAAACCATTATTACCTCAAAATTCACATTAATCAGAAATCAGGTTAATCAGAAAATTATTTGCTTATTTTTGGGCGCATTTTAAAAGGCTCACTGCAAACTTCAAAATAAAATCAGAAAGCTGCATGAAAGTGAAACTTCTCTCTGAACTTTGTAACGGGTAGGTTAACTCAAGGTTTATGAACAGAAATGTTTAGAGCTTGATGAAAATTCACGTACTGTAAAAGATGAGGTAAAACTTTTACTCTGGCAAGGCACTAGAGGCGAAAAATCAAAGTGCACAACATTAGGGGTCCGCGTCACGTTAGGGAATATCAATAATACTACCCACCTCTTCATATATGAATTTATTGAGTTCTTCGGCTATCCCCATCCAGAGTGTGTTAAAGACAGATGGGCACAGCTGATGCCTCAGCTGCTGGAGTCTCTCTTTAAGAGTCTGCAGCAGCTCACAGAGAGATGCAGAGAGGGCTGGAGCGATGTAGTCCTTAGGAGAAGGCATGGCAAACCATCTAGAAATAAATTAAAAGGAAACCGATTCAGGTCTATAAAACCTATATGAAATTTGATGTCACGTAAATAAAAGATACCTTTTTTGACTTGAGTTACAGAGCTCGTATCAGGAACTTGCGACACCATCACGGTGTCTTTATCAACTGGCGTTGTTGAGGCCCTCATGTGACCAAGCTTGGTCACACGACAGGAGGCAGTCATACACGTGGGCCAGCTCGTACCCTCCATCTCTGTTCATATGGGGGCGGTGCCTGCGGATTTCTACTGCCTCACGGATTTAGAGTTTCCAGAGGTCGTCCTCCCTGGCAATGATCTTAACATTGTCCACGGAGATGCTATGTCCTGGAGAGGATATATGTTCACCAACTGCTGTCAGGGGGCTGACCTACTGGTGTGTTCTCTGTATCGGGTCTGCAGAGTGCGAGCTGTGTCCCCGATATAAGTGTCTTCACAGCCATCACATGCCATTTGGTATACAAGGCCACATTTCTTGTCGTCTAGCGTCTTGTCTTTCAGGCTCATAACTGGGAGCTACGGGTGTTAAACGGCTTGTGTGACACCGTGTCCACAAAACACACACTGCAGCATTTCAGTAGAAATCTGCAGGCACTCCCCCAATACGAACAGAGATAGAGGGTACAAGCTGGCCCAGGTGTACGACCGCCTCCTGTCGTGTGAGGCCCTCAACAACGCCAGTTGATACAGACACCATGATGGTGTCGCAAGCTCCTGATACGAGCTCTGTAACTCAAGTCCCAAAAAGGTATCTTTTATTTACTTGATATAATAATGGGACATGAAATGAACTTTCATGCTCAAATATGATGTCATTTATATTCCAACGATTTACATAAATTGGAAAGAGGGTCTAATTTACCCTCTAGTTCCTATAGCACCCTAAAACTTCCTTGCCACGAATGCTTCTCGGTACGTAATGTTGTGGACTGCAACGCTCTTGTTAAGTTTCAAGGAACTTTGGGATAGTTACTTGTCTTTCCTGTACGGTCTGGCTCTGCTCTTGATGTCACTGACAGCTGTTCTCTGCAATGTCGCCGTCATGTCAATCCTCAGGAGGTCGTAAAGGTGAAGAATCTCATCAAAGACGGTACCCTCTAAGACATCCAGCTGGCCATCCCGAAATCCCTGCCGAGAAAACAAAACTGGTGTCAGAAGTGGGATCACTGTGGGGACACATAAACAATGTACCCAAGTTTTGGCAAATCACTGGCCATCACGAATCCCTGTCGAGAAAACAAAACTGGTGTCAGAAGTGGGATACAGGTGGGGACACATAAACAATGTACGCAATTTTTTGGCAAAATCAGGTCAATATTTCTTTAAGTGCCTCGCTAACTGCCGAAGTGTCATTTTCTGTCTTGAAAGATGCTCGCTCTGCAAGGAGTCAGCACAGAGCAAAACTAAGCGTGAACTACATGTATGGCAAACGAGTTCTACCTTCGCTTGAATCCTGCTACGTTCAAACCAAAATGAAATTATAGTAGCCATTGGCCCTGTGTGACAGAATTTGGTGCCTAAACAACATCAAAAGAGCAAAGAAATTGTAACAGAGTCTGTCAAGTCAGGGGACTGCAATCATGCAGCTAGAGCGCGACACCAAAGCCGGAGACAAAGTCCAGATTTGTTAAAGGGGCACAAGGTCCTCAAATCCTCGAAAATTTCATGTTTTGGATTGTTTACTTAGCCTATTTCAAACATCTGGTTGAAAGGAAACCAACCTAATGTCTTACCGTTCCCGAGAAAAGACGAAAAAACCTTGCTTGTTAATTCGGACACGACGGAGCACGAATAAGTTTTTCGTGTCGTTCTCAGTGTATGATATACACATTGTGTGTCTCGGGAACAGCGGTGACCAATCACCATCAATGCAAAAATAGTGGTTTCTTCAACGTCCGCAAAAGGTGAACACTTTACGAATGAAATCACAACTAGCATCCAAACAGCTAGAATTTATGGGGTCGCAAAAGTGGACCCCGAAATTCGTTCTCGCACGCATAATACAGGAATTATACAAAAACGCCCAGTTTTGAAAGGATAGTTGTGTGGATGCTTATATCCTACTTTTAAATGTTATTTCCGATTAAAATCATTTTGTTCAAAGCGCGTTTTGTAGCCCAATTGGGCTGTTCCAGGACCTAGTGTCCCTTTAAGCGCAGTAGAGTGCCATGGTCCAATGGTTATGGTGTTCGACTTATGTGCCATGGTAAATGTTCCCTAACTGGAACATGGTGCAAGACACTTTACTACAATTGCTTCTCACCAACCAGGAGTATAAATGGGTACCTGCGAAGGTAGACAGCAGATTGCGCTAGTCTGCTGCAGAAGGAAAATGGTCTCATGGCCTGATGAACAGGGATGACAACTGTGAAGCGCTTTGCAACCTTCCACGGTATACAGCGCTATATAGGCACAACGTTATTAACAATGGCGCCTTCAATTTCTCAAGAACAGAGCGACTACCTGAGATATTTTGCTGATGTCCTGGCTGGCCGTCAGCGTCTCCAAGGCACTGTTGAAGCTCTCCATTGTCTCCTGCTCCTTGCTGTAGTACTGCAGCTGGAGGAAAAACTGCAAACAGACAAAAATAGGACAAGTGGTTTTTCAGCACTGAGTGGTCATTTACAAATTAACTGCTTGAAAAGCTACCGTCATCATGGTAAATTGTAGGAATTCTCTCTAGCTTTATTGATGCAAGATTTTCAAATTCGTACAGTAAATCTTGTACAGAAATGTTCATCGCCGCATCACTGTTACAAAATACGTTGAGATGCCTCCAAGCTTTACCTTGCACAAAACCCATTAGTAGGTTTCCATCTCATCTCATAGTCAAGTACGTCCAAAGTTTAATAACAAGTTAATCCCAAGTCAAGTCACAAGCTACAGGGGAGGATCGATGACAGAAAAATTCCTTTGTCACAACGCATCAATATAGTTTTTTTTAAAATTGTTTTGAAAACAACAATATAGCTTTTTCTAAGAGCCAAAATATAGGTGCCGAGCAGTAAAAAGTACGGTGAAAGCTGTCTTCGATCGACGCTTGCAACAAGCCGTACGTGATTCTAGTGCTGCTGCATGCTGCATGCTTTCCCCAGCGGACCACACCATTTGAGGTAATATAGGGGTGTACTATCTTGGAAACAATAATTACCAACATTTCCGCTGTTTAAAAAAAGAAAAAAGACGACTAATACTTTTTATGGTGTCCGAAACATTTCTTTATTCGATAATTAGTTGTTCAACGTCACAATATAATTTTTGTACTTGAAATGTATTCAAGAAACGATGTAAACCTCAAAACAGGGACTACATCACTCCTTACAAAATTAATGGATTCGTCCATGAAAATGGCAGCATCGTTTTGACTATTTTCGAAGAAAGTTACGATCGAATCTTGAATACTGCTCGTTAGTAATCACAAAAATTTGATAAGTTTTGAGATAAAAACGGACCTGTATATTTTTAGGACAAAACAAATCAGCATCTGTTGCCACAAAGCAAGATTTGTACGTAGCGCTCCAGTCAGACAACACACGCAATGGGGGAAAATCACGGTGGGTTGCATACTCTCTCACGTGCTGCAGGCTGCCGCGCCGGGCGATGTATTAACTTTTACGGCCGGGGACCGGACGGGGCAGCCGGCAGCAATTCCCGGTGTTTATTTCTCATCATCAATTTCCACATTTGTTTGTGAGAGTATCGATTGTAAATGATTTGATACAACTTTTGTGGCCCTTTTTATAGCTACTATAGTGTAAATGGAACTGGTTCAGAGCATTTTGGCTAGAATTTGGAGGCCTTACAAAATTGAAACCGCTGCCGGTTTATACGCCGGTGCGGCTTATACGCCGACTTCAAATCTTAATTTGCAGATTTTTGCGTGCTGCGGCTTATGCGCCGCGTGGCTTATATTCCGAAAATTATGGTAAGAGCGTAATTGATGCACTTAGCCTTCCTTACCACCTGTTCTGACCATTCCTTCAGGATGTCTATGATATAATTGGCGCCGTTCAGGATAGCACTGTGCCTGCCAGCTAGCGGGTCGGTAGACTCTAGCTTCATGACCTGCAACAGCCGTACCCTGAAGTCATCCAACAAATCCAGCTGCAACTCCAGAAACCTCAGGTGATGGGTTGGGGAGGGGAGAACCCGGTATCGTTCTGAAAAAAAGAAAGAAATGGAATCAAAAAGTAACGCAGTGATCGTCCTCTTTTGATAAGTTCATTAAAATTAACACTGGTATGTCTGTGCTCTGCTTAAAGGTATAGGATCATTTGCTTTTCATGCATTTTGACCGTTTTCGATAACAACATTGTTCAAAATCCAAAGAAGAATGTTCAAAACCTAACCTGTTGAAGTCTCAGCTGAGTGGATTTTATACTTTTAGAGAAACCAGTGAAAATCCATGTACAGTGGAACGCCACTATAACGAACATCGCGGGATCCACAAAAAATGTTCGTAATAATGATTGTTCGGTATAGCGATTTTAAGCTGTCGGTGCTCCGGTACTCACTTTTCAATAAATGGCGCCCTTCATAACTTCACCCTGCACGCCCTGGTAGTAACTGAAAGACGACTTTGAACACGTGCCAACTATTGAATTATGTAATTACCGTTTTGAGCTTACTACCTACATCAATGGGTGGCTTTCCCCTTCTATGCCTTGGGGAAATAATAGCCACTTGTCGCTCTTCTGTTGACGGTTTTCAACAACAATGTTCAGTTGGTTTTGTACACTGAAATTGGGAACCAAGGACGATGTTCGGTATGGCCGAATATTCGGTATAGTGGTGTTCGGTATAGCGATGTTCCACTGTATATAGCAGAGCAATTCCATTGTAACTGATGTTACATTCAGAGCCTACTGACCCATTTGAAACAGCAAAATAAAATACTTGTAGTGCAAGTATAATTTGTTATTATTATTATTATTATTTTGAATCTGACATTTCTAGCATTTACCTGTAATGACTAACATCAACGTCATGAAGCTTTCCACGCATTCCGGGACTTTCAGATCGTCAGTTTCCTCCAGGTCTCTGTACTGAGGGAACCAGGCTGTCTGCGCAGCTAGAAGGGAGTCTATCTTCTCGACTGCAACTGTCAGAAATCAAAAGAAACCCACTCAATGTCAATATTTGCCGTCTTATACAGTACAATTTCTTTGAAAAGGTTGCAAGACCTGTCTTGGTAGGCTAGATTAGCACTCAGGAGTGTCTCAAACATTTGAAACATTCTTGCTTCTCTCAGAGCAAACTTTTAGCCAGGATCTGGAAGTTCTAAGGATTGGAAAACTGGATTTGGATTGCTATTGGGTCTTCTTAGAATACACCTATATGAGGGTTGTATCCAACATGAATATTATCGTCATGAAATCTGGTCTTAAAAATCACCTACAATTCTTACTAATATAAAAGGCAGTAATTATACAAGGTTCTAAAAATAATCAAATAATCATGTACCTCTGTCCTCGGGTTAAAGGTTTAAGGATAATCAGGTAACTAACTTGAAAAATGTAGCATGAAACTGAGGAATTACAAGTATCATATGCGTATCATAAAACAGTGCCACCAAGTGGCAACGTCTGAACCGGCTTGCTGGCGGTTATAAGGGTTATCTTAGGGTTATCTTTTGGACATCCTGTACTCTTAAACTGAGCTATCCAGCCCTATGGGCTCCGTGCACAAGTACCCCTTCAACGGCCAGAAAAGGAGAGTTGGGGGTGACCTAGACTGGTTCCTGGTCCATCCACTGCATATTTCGAATGATCCAAAGTTATTGGGGGTTGGGATTAGTCTGGAAGACCATTGCAAGTTAAATTCGAACATAGTTTTACGCGCCGATGACGCCTGACACTCACGCGAAGACGCTGTGTCTTATAGCTTTGGCACATTCAGGAAGTTGTGCGTACTTTGCGTGTGAACCAGTACAATACAGCACGAACACGCTGTGTCCTAACCACGGGGCTCTCAAAAGTGGTAAAAAGGCGCCCTCTTTTGTTGGTGCGTGGAGCCCATATTGGGGGTCTCCCTACTTGTCAATGTCTTTGCCCAAAGGGGGACTGTCAGAAGCTATTGAGCTGAATGTTGCCAAGGATTATGCCCAAAGCCAGATGCTAGTAACAGTGCAATTTATTTTACAAATTGTTTTATGTTAACTTTTATAGCAAGAGATGAGGATCGTAGCTCCCTGTTCGATCATAACCTACATTTCTTCTCCACGACCAGCCACCTCTCGAAGCACTCCTTGCCGGTCAGGACATGCAGGCAGTCCGGCTGGCCGGCTGGGTAGCTGTAGTTGTTCCTGAGCTCCCGATTGAACAGCAGATGCTCATCAATGGTGTGGGACAGAAGCTGCTCGTCGAAGAGAAGCTCCGGGATATCGTGCTCCAGCTTGGCCGCGACGATGTTCAGAAGACCACGGGTGAATTCCACCTGATTCACAAATACAATCATAAAATTGAGTCCAGCTGGATTTGAACCTGCGACCTCCAGATTGCCGTTCCGGTGCTCTACCAACTGAGCTATCCAGCTCTATGTTAGCGGTTCCCCATTTGTCAATGTCTGACTGGAGCGGGGTTTAAACCTGTGACCTCCAGATTGCTGTTCCGGTGCTCTACCAACTGAGCTATCCAGCCCTATGTTGGCGGTTTCCCATTTTGTCAATGTCTGACTGGAGTGGGGTTTGAACCTGTCACCTCCGGATTGCCATTCTGGTGCACTACCTAACTGAGCTATCCAGCCCTATGTCGGTAGTTCCCAACTTTGTCAATGTCTGACCGGAGTGGGGTTTGAGCCCTGAACCTCCGGATTGCTGTTACGGTGCTCTACCAACTGAGCTATCCAGCCCTATGTTGGTGGTTCCCCATTTTGTCAATGTCTTTGTTCAAGGGATGCTAGTCAAAAGCCATAAACCCGTATATGCCATGTAGCCAAAAATCAGGCATTACCGTCTTTCTCTTCCAACAAATGCCAGTGAAATGTTTCGCTAATGCTCTCTTCGCTATCCTCGAGATAATCATCATGATTTTTAAAGCATTGCATTTTGTACAACTGAATCTGAAACCTCCGAAAATCGCACAACATAATGATTTTATCCACAGGATCCTTCACAAGGCTACCCGTCCCGGCCGGCCATGTGCTAGCGGACGATACGGTGGTGCGGTACGTACGCATGCTGGTACCATTGCATATTCGCACGCACGTGCGACACAGTGATTTTTCCATGTCGCCTGTCAATGTTTAACCTTTTGTCCAGCCGGAGAAGGCTCCGATCAGTGTTATGCCCTGTGTTTCTACCGTTGAAACTCTCCAATAACAACTGGTGAAAGAGATTAAAACTACGTTCGCGATGATTTTAGCACGCCATTTCCATCGACTTTTCTTCGAAATTATGATTGAAATAAAATGACATTTTGTGAAAAAATCATCAGAAAATCAAATTTTGTGGGACACACTGTAAAAAAATCGGAAATTTCGTTGGAAAATTCAAAAAGTCGGTTTTCCGATTAAAATCGGAAAAGTTTCATCTCTGATAAATATAATAATTTGAGGTTGAACAAAGATATTGACAGTAGCAGGATATCACCCCTTTCAAAGACAGCCATCTTTGTATGAAAATAACAACTGCGTATTCAACGCCATAAGGTGCATGGGCGCACAGTGTCACATGTTGCCAAACATTTCTTCGAAATACAGCACAGCCGATGCGCGTCACAAAAATGTGACTCCCAAAATGCCGATGCCATGACAATCTGTAGGCAGCGACGTCATTTGAGAGAGATCTTTCGGTGAAGTCCTGATGAGTCAATGTTTTTGTTCAAGGGTCAGACGCTATAAACCTGATTATTTAACTGACATACAGATCCTTGTCACTTGATTGGTGGAACTCACATCACGTGACATTCATTATTGCTCCCATTCACGCCAGAGTTCAAAAAGTCCAATTCGCCCATGGGGAATGGGATTTACTATTCAACAGTTAGGATTGTCCTTGTTTCATGACATGGTATTTGTGTGCAAATGCATGCTAGTTTAATAGCACGTTCAGCGTTGCGCGTAGCGCGTATTGTTCCAAAGAGCCAGCACTACAGACTTGGATTCGAACATTTTCGTGAAGGGGTGGTTTGGAAGAGAGAAAGACATTTTCCACCTATTTGTATTAAAATAAAAGGTTCAAATATGTCAAATGACAAGGTTCTATATGTCAGTTATATAAAACAAATGTTGAGTGGCTTTAAATTGTGAAATGGGAGGAATATTTTCGCTCGGTAAAATCTGGACTTTTCCAGTTCACTTGGCTTCGCCTCGTGAAATGGAAAAGTCCAGATTTTACCTTGCGATAATATTCCTCCCATTCCACTCTGAGCCACTCAATATTTGTATAATATGCCATCAAGCCAGGAAATTTGCTATATTGCTAAAAACATTAGAAATGCTGCAATTCTGGGAAATTCTGCACCCAGTCAACTTCTTTCCTCAACTTTAAATCATTATATGCAATTAATCTTAAGGCTACTGTGTGGTAGCTCGACGACAAAAAAGCAGATCCACTATAATAGTTCTTAGACTTTACCTTTGCATTGATGTGTGAGAGATGCTCGGCCTCTAGAATCGGCTGTATCGTGTTGTCCAGAAAGTCACTGTGGTCACGTATCCAGTTCAAGACTTGTGTCAGGTACCATTCCGGCTGCAACATTTGAAAAGCATTGACAGTCCATTAGGCAACAGACACACATACTCGCTCCGTAGTTGTGGGGACCACACACCTGATGAACGACAGCAGAAAGTCCCCACAACTCAGTCCTAATTTCCCTTAAACAATTCAAAAACTACCCCGCAATGCAGTAACTGCTTATGTACACATATGTAAACATCTTAAATTAGTGACCGCCTATATTCCAACTGCTGTTTATACTTCCAAACAAAATCGGAACATTTCTCTCTAAACTTTGTAACGGGTAGGTAAACCCAAGGTTTATGAATGAGAATGTTTAAAGCTTGATGGAATTTCACTTAACTGTGAAATTTGAGGTGAAACCTTTGCTCCAGCAAGTACTGGAAGTGTGCCACATTAGGGGCTGCCCATTGTTAGGGGACATCAACAATATGCAACAGTAAATGCTGCTACAGTCCACTCACTTTAGGGCTGTCTCCATTCATATCTGGGACGAGTTCTAGACAAGTTCTGGACATGGTATCGGGTATAAGTTGCAGGATTCTGAACAACTTCCCCGCAATTTTCCTACAATGAAGTTATCAGTTGCTTACATGGACTGTCAATATCAGAATTTTCATATACATGTAAGTAGCATATCCAATATATCAATTATTCCAACGTATAAGTTAATGACCATTTAGATGACAATCTTAAGTCTCCATTTTCCATGGCTTGCTCTGGAGCACATTGCTGAAGCTTTTATTTTCACAAATCAATTTTTATTCTCAGTCACAAGCACAATATGCCGCTGAATTTTATTTCATTATACAGAAAATGTTCAACACCAAGTAAAAGCAAAGCACTAACAGGAGATTTATTTTGACAATAATCTGACGCACTTTTGATGTTTTCGATATCATTCCTCGATACTGAAATTTTTTGATATTTAGATATCAGCCATTCCATGGTGACTCGCGTGACATTTGAACAAAATGTAAAGTTTTAATGCATTACTGTTGTTAACCTGGCATTTATTCAACTCAAATTAGCATGTATTTGAGTCAGGGCATTGTGAATTTATGGTTTACTTTTTATATGATTACTTTAAAATCGCTATTTTTTTATGTATCACAGTTTCTTTGACGTGACTTGCGTGACAGGATAGAAAAAGGGATTTTTGACATCCCTTGATTCAAATAGCTTTTCCTATGGATCTACCAGTGTTCTAAAAAATATTCTTACTGAACTTAGAACTTAATACCCTCACCCAATACATGCATAACCCCCCCCCAGCTCTGTCCCCCCCAAAAATTCTCATACAAATTCCTAAAAAATAAGTCGAAACCCACCCTCCCACCCCCCCACCCTGCTGTGACACCCCCCAAAAAATAAACTGGTATAATGTCCGCCTCTTCAAAATACGGTACACCATTCTGTAATGTGTTAATAATCGTCGAATTTGAACAGCGCCCCCGATTGAAATTGGTACTAGCACCCCCCCCCGCCCCCCCAGTTTTTGATTTTCGGAGGCAAGTGTCCGGAGAAAAAAACGTGTACATTTTCAGATTTTTGGGCTGATGAAACCCTCCCCCCACACTGCGAAAATTCCTGGATCCACCCCTGGTGACTCGCGTGACATACATCATGTGTGACTCGCGTGACATTCTTGAGATAGTTTTTTCTACAAGGAATGTAGAGCAAATAAGAATATTCATACTTTTATTGATAGACCACCACTATTTCATTTACAAATATCAAACACTAGCTGAATCCCTCTCTAGTTATTAAGTAATATGAAAAAAAGTCCTATTTTGTGACTCGCGTGACATATTTTTGAGGGTGTTTTCACAATGAAATAGTGGGAAAATACTGAAGACATTTGGAAAAATTCTCAATGTTTTATCAATAGACTGGAATAGCTACCAAATGTATGCAGATAAAGCACAATCTTATGAATGAGCTTCAATTACTTCCTCAGTTTGTGATTTATACCCCTGACCCTCCGTTTTGCCCACAAATTCATCCATGTTCAGGAGGCTGAAACTTTAAATCAAATGATTTATTTTTAAAAATCTTTTGAGATTTAGATGGTTTCAATATTCCTCTTATCAAATATAACTGACAAACATTTATTCCTTTCACTTCAATTTTTGAGTTTGGTGATGACCCTTACATGGAATGGCTGATATGATTAAAAAAATTTATATATCGGCGATATCAATATCAAATTAATATTATTGAATAATCGAGTAATATTGATATATCGACGGACCCTAGTTGCTAATGAAAATTTTACCAGAACGTGTCCAGGACAAATGCAGAGCTTCTCCTGGACAAAGTGAATGATTCTACCCGCAACTTGTCCGCAACTCATCCCGGATAGGAATTGAGACGGGCCCTTTCAGTAATCTCACACACTTTAACCATTAAAGGAACACTGCCTGCATACTACAGAGACAATAACTGTACCTTGTCTAGTCCGTTGGTTTGTTTCTTTCCGTGGAAGTGATAGCGAAACCGTTTGCGCAAGGGCTGCAGCATCAGATGAAGAGGCAGCAGAAGAGGTCGCGACCCTGGGAGACGACTATACTCCTGGGTGGAGAAATCTTCCGAGACTAAGGTATCTCTGCATCGGCACGATTAAGGAACAGATATGAATGAAATGTACATTTTTAGCATCGGGGCAATTCCATGCAAATGTGGTCACGGCTGAAATGTGGGAAAAATTATAAAATCTTCAGAACTACATGTACAAGCAACACAACCTCAAATGCGGGTTTTATCTTTGATCAGATAAAAGCGGATACGACTTTTTATTTCAGTGGTGTGCCAGTGAGATGTGATATGGTAAAATGTATTTATTTGTCCAAAAAGCTTTTTTAGCCAACATTATGGATTTTAGGTAGTCAATTTGGCACCTTGTTTTCACATGCAAAATGCAAGTGTCATTGTAAGTTTTGGTTTTCAAGGCGGCGAGAAAGGTTCTATTTTTTTTTTATTATATAATAACACATAGAACTAACAGAATACCATGATTCAGTTTGTTGTTTTATCATGTGTTTGAAATAAATTTCAGATATGTAATGTCTGTAACATTATATAATAAAAACATGATGTTTCCATAACATCAAAGGAGCTTTTTGTAAAATGGCATTGTTTTTTTTATTATAGAGTGAAGCTGTATCTGCCACAACATAGTTATTTCATGAAATTCTTGCAAAAAACTTCACATATTTTTATCAATGCGTACTGAAAGTCAAAAACCTTCTGGTCGATACTGAAGAATTTGAAACTTTAAAGGTGGCTTTACAGTGAAGGATACGGAAGTTGCAGTTTGACGAGTTGTCCAAACAGCGTTTCGACACGGTTCTTGAGCTCAATCTGCTGGGCAGGTGGCGGAGGCATGGGCACCGCACTGTGAACAAACGGCCAGTTGAGTGCCTTCAAGACTTCATCAAACTCACTAAGACAGAAAAGATGAGAAAACAAACATCATCTATGATCTAAATGTAGGAATGCTGCGTAGCACTGTGTACAGAGCATAGAAAATTAAAAGTTAATGTAGATCAGTGCACAACGCAAAGAACGAGAGCAGCGTCTCATATTCGATCTGAGGACGCCCTGACCTGGTGGTTTGAACGAGGAATTCTCCGCGTTCAAAACATGCAAGAACAACACCCCATGAAGAAGGACGGAGGTCCGAAAGCTTGGGTACAACAGCTAATCCGGTGAGCACTGATCTACATTAACTTTTAATTTTCTATCACCTATGATCTATTACATTTAACCCTAACCGCCCTGAATCCTCCAAAATCCTTTTTGCAAATTGGAGGAATTTGCAGGATTGAGGTTACATGGCAAAAGTGCATTGCTGATTTCGGAGTACGCACTGTGTCAAGGTCTTGGGCCGGACCTTGTGTTGTTTATGCTCATCCGTGCATAAATTCAGTCCTTGATTATACTTGAAATCCTCCGCACTGCTCCAGGATGTCACTGCCTCTGCCTCAGCCTATTGACAGACATAGCCGGAGGATTTTGCAGGATTCAGGCAGTGGTCACCCCTCAATGGACCATGTTCAAGAAATAAAGGAGGAATTTGCAGGATTGAGGCTATATGCTATTTTTCCATGGGGCCAATTGGAGGATTTTGCAGGATTGAGGCTACATCCTAGCAAAAAGGCCTAGGGGGTTAGGGTTAAGCTGCAGTTAGTTTTTATTGCTTGTCCATAAACATGCATGTGAACGAAAAAGTTTGGCATACACATAAATATTAGGTTCATGTCTGCGAGCACTGAAGTGTTTACCCAAAGAGATTTTTCAAACAACATCACTCACTCAATGTGATTCATTAGCGTCATGACCCATTGTTGTTAATCTAAATTGAGGTTGAATTTTACATTATCAATACTGATTGTGGGGCGGGAACCAGCCTACACCGTAAGAACAGAACTATTATCTGGTAGCCAATAATTCAAATTGTCAAGTAATAATTAAACAACTACACATGGGCCAATTTTTTTCAGTTGATGTCTCATTCATAAGTGAATAACTTTTGTACTGCTAGGGAAAAAGCAATTTTGAAAAGACATCTACTTTTCAGGATGAAACTGAATAAGTCAGGTGTGTTTACAAACACAAATGCCCCGCAACCGTGACTGTTTCCATGACATAACACCACTCTAACATCAACTTACATGTACCTTGGTCAAATGGAACGTTCATGTACAGCATTAGTGTCTTCTGTAGGTTTTATATGAATTAATCCCTAATCCCTATGATCTCAGAATAAATACAAAATTTTCTATTGTTTTAGCCACTGTGACCTTGACCCTTGACCTTTCGGCCCCAAATGCAATAGGCTTCTTAGGATTACCAAGAACATTACACAAACCAAATTTGAAGTTCATATGTAAAGTATTTCTCAAGTTATCGCGCTGACAAAATTTCTTTTGTTTTAGTCACTGTGACCTTGACCCTTGACCTTTTGGCCCCAAATGCAAAAGGCTTCTTAGAATTGCCAAGGACAATCCACAAACCAAATTTGAAGTTCATATGTTAAGTATTTCTCAAGTTATCGCGCTGACAAAATTTCTATTGTTTCAGCCACTGTGACCTTGACCCTTGACCTTTCAGCCCCAAATGCAAAAGGCTTCTTAGGATTACCAAGGACAATCCACAAACCAAATTTGAAGTTCATATGTTAAGTATTTCTCAAGTTATCGCGCTGACAAGATTTGTCCGGACACACACACCCACCCACTCACCCACCCACCCACCCACTCACCCACCCACACACCCACGGAAGGACAAGGCGGAAACAGTATGCCCCTTCGGCTTCGCCGCGGGGCATAAAAATAACACGGGGAATTCATCCTTGATCACAAACAGCAGTTGTATTTTACAAGGTTGTTGAGAATTTTTGTTGCATATTTTTTAATGGAAAATAAATTAGAAAATTAGAAATTTGTTGTCAACTTGAGTGAAGATAACTTATGTACAAAATAACACCTCCATTTTACCTACTCCACCCATCCCTTTTAAATCTCTTGTGTGCAATGAAGTATGATAAATTGTTATCAAAATGTAGTGAAATGCTCCTCCAAAGAAATAAAAAGCGAAGTCACTTTGTTTTGGGTATTTCAGAAATTACAGATGTCTTTTTAGATTACCCGCTCACCTGGACAACTTTTCCTTCAGAATCTTGTACCAGAACAGGATCGTGGAGGTGACAAACGCCAGTAGGTTGCTGCACGCAGAGCCCCGCACGGCCTCACTGACCTGGGCCAGTTTGGCGAAATGCGCCACCGCACTGGGCATGGCCCCCAACGAGATGCCCTTCTGAACCTCCGAGCTGTGGAAGAGTTTAAAGGGAGCGGAGTTGACCAGGAGGGAGCCTTGGATCTCGGAGCTGTTGGTTAGTGGCAAGGTGCAAGGTTGGTAAGGGTGAGGTGGGTAGCAGGTAGGTTGAGGTGGGTAGCAGGTGGGTAAGGGTCAGGTGGGTAGCAGGTGGGTTGAGGTGGGTAGCAGGTGGGTAAGGGTGAGGTGGGTAGCAGGTGGGTTGAGGTGGGTAGCAGGTGGGTTGAGGTGGGTAGCAGGTGGGTTGAGGTGGGTAGCAGGTGGGTTGAGGTGGGTAGCAGATAGGTAAGGGTGAGGTGGGTAGCATGTTGATTGACACAGCAGGTGCATAGCAGGGTGGGATTAAAAAAGAGATAGGAAAGGAGGAGGAGAAATAACTGCCAGTTAGCTAAACAGCAAATAGCAAACCATGTTAATAAGCTGCCTCGATGCAGTCCCTTTTATTTGTGAGACATTCTGGCCAAACTTAGATGAAACTGAAAACAGGTCGTAGCGCAGGAAAAATAAAAATAAATGAAAAAGATTTCTTTTCAGATTTATTGATATTTTTAATCTTTGATATGTCTAGAACACACATATTTTATGAGAAATGGTACACAAAATGTTACATAGAAGTGTGGGTTTGTTTTTATGTAAAACAATAGGCATCTCTCATTTTCACGACTATCAAGTAGTCAAAACTTTAAAGGCCTTTATCTCAATGTTTTACTTTTTGGATAAATGCAAACTGTAAGCAGCCACATCTTGCCAACGAAATGCCCGATTGAAGTGTAAATAGGGGCACCCTATGGGGAAGATTGACATACACTTAATCTGTTAGATGCAGATTGGAAGGTCAACATATAGATGCGCCTCCCCCCCCCCCCCCCCCCCACTATATTCACATTTGCATATAATTTGTATATAAAAAAAACCACCAGCATGCTCTTGTCTATTGTAAATGTAGCAAGGCATGGCAAGGGGAGTTATGTCATTCAAAACAACTCTTACTCTGTCTACAGCCTACAAAATACTGCTATGATAAACACCACTAAAAGAAAAGGGTTTTCAGAAGTTAAATATTTATCTTACATCTAGAGGTACTTTTCATGCAAGATTTGCAAAGAGTTTGTCGAAGAATGATTACAGTATTTTTCCCGGGGTCAAGATTAATTTACCAAGTAAGTATCTTCCGCAGTGAAAATCAAGCAAAGAAAACCCCGCTGTCTTATTCTGATTTCCTTTAAAACGACTTTCCCCCATAGGTTGCTCTCACCGATGCGTGGCTCACAATACGGAGGAAGTCCAGTATTTATTAAAGCAACATTCATGTGGCTATACCATGACATAGATTGTTCCCCCCCCCCCCCCCACCTAAAAATATGGGGACCTGTAGCTAGCTCCCATTTTAAAGCCATTGATTGGATCACCTCTGCGCGCACATCATGGTTGTGTATTTTTTAATCACTACTTAGGCAAAAAAAAAAAAAAGTTCTCCTTCCGATTACAGGCATTTGAAAATAGGGTAGGTAGGTAGGTAATTTTTTTTTGGCAAATTTTTTCTGTGTACGATCATATGGAGGCGTCTGCGTGTAGTCAAGGGTAACAGGCAGAAATTGATGGTTTTGGGTGTTTTTTCCTCATTTTTCCAATAAAAAAAAATTAGGGTAGAGGCTGTCAGAATAGGGCAGGTAGAGAAACTGGAAGCAGAACTATTTTTTTTGGGGGGGGGGGCCTTAGCTTTGTGCATGGACGGTGATTGAACACACGATTATCAAAAAAACTTACTCTTGCCTTCCCACAAAAGTATGCAAAATTGTCATTGTCTCCATGACATGCATGAGGGCAACTTGCAAGCACTTCAACAGCATTGGTTTAAAATACTGAACAGTAATTTCTCTCTTTATTGATATTTGGCAGAGACACTTTCAAATTCAGCCAAAATCGAAGCTCATCACCTCGGAAATTGCACATTTGAGGTGTGGCCTACTGTGTTCCCATTTTGCAATAGGCTGGTTGCGCGCAACCATTACCGTTGTGATTTTGAAATTCACGAGGCGGGATTCAGACCTATGACGTCATGCATATAATTTGCATAAATCAGGAGGAATGCTTCCTGATATAGTAAGGTTCACTGCTAGCTACCTGTCCCCATATTTAAAGAGGTTGTGGAATGCTCGAAGACATTTCCGTCATTTTTTCAGGTATATGTAGCCTAAGGTGTGATGAAATAAAAACGACTATTGTTTCTGTCATGAAATGAGTACAGTTAAGGTACTTTTGAGAGCTGTTTTTCAGGCCCTGTTTCGACCCGAACGTGCAATTTGTGTAAAAGTCGTCGTTGGGGGCAGCAAACAAAACATAAATCGTGACGTAATAAACAGGACTCGTTTATACTACGCTGCATCGGGAGTCCTGTTTATTATGTCACGATTTACTATGTTTTGTTTGCTGCCCCCAATGACGACTTTCACACGAATTGCACGTTCGGGTCGAAACAGGACCTGAAAAACAGCTCTCAAAAGTACCTTTTGTACCCATTTCATGACAGACACAATAGTCGTTTTTATTTCATCACACCTTAGGCTACATAATACCCGAAAAATGACGGAAATGTCTTCGAGCATTCCACAACCTCTTCAAAGTCTGAATGACAATGGGGATAGGGAACCAGACTATACAATGACAGTACTCTACCTTAGTTCCTCCACCAGCGCCAACCATTTCATGTATTCCATGCACCTCTCCAGCTCTTGTACTTTCTCCGTCATTTGCCTGAGCTCCTGAACCATGGGCTCGGCCCGGTTCAGGTGGCTGTTGGTAGCTCGTCGGGACTGTTTGTTGGAGGTGGTCAGCGACTCCATCTGCTGCATGGCTCGTTCGGCGCCCTGGAGGGCGCCCTGTATTCTGGTCGGTGTCTCGGTGCTGACTGCTGTCAACTTCACAGAAGATTAAACCAAAATAGAGCTTGAATTATCAGATTTTGAATCTGTATGGGGGGGGGGGGGTCGATGGGCTGGGGAAGGCTAGTCTGCAATTGTGAACATGTTCAACTCTGAATGCTGCGTTTAAGGTTCCAGTTCAGAGAATTATTATTTAAAACTTGGCTGGCAAAATACAGAAGAGTGATAAGACCTCAGCTTTGCTTTTTAAAAAATTCTCTTGGACAGGCCAGGGGCAGGGCTAGTCCGAAAATTTGGGACTCTCAATACTGTGTATGAGAGTCCCAAAACTTAAGGTATCCATATCGTGCAAAACTTTGTGCTGCATGATAAAACCAGTGTGAATCAAATTTGCAAGCTTCTTACTCACTACAGTTTCCTCAATAATCCCTGAAACTTCTGCCTTGCAAAGTTGCTGTTGTGAGCATTGCATCACCAAAAGTTCAGCTTTTAATTCTAATTTTGCAGGGAGTTATCGAAATCCATACATGTACGTGAGACATCACGTTGATGTGTACTGCAATGCATTGTGCAAAAAGACTCCTCAGCTATAACATTTTCATCGTGTAGATAAAACAGCGCCCTCTTGTTGATCTGAGTGAATGCAAAATGTTTCATTTTTTAGCAGAGGGCGCTATGTTCATTTGGCCATTGATTAAAAAACAAGTAAGCTGCAAGGCTCTTCCTACACCTACCCAGAATACATTGGGAATCACACACATATTTCCAGAGCATGGAGAATGACGTGGGTGGTTTTTGAACTGCCAAAACCTTGCCTTAAAATTGGATTTAAGGTCTCAAATTTTGCAGGTGACATGCTTACAACTTTATCATTTTGATGTATGTGTTGTGTGGGCATTAATTAGCCAAATGGTGAGTAAAAAAAAGTCAGTAGTAATTTTGCACGTTTTTATGCACTCACGGTCCCAGTCTGGGGCAGGGCTAAGGGACGGAAAGCACGCTGGAAACAATGTTGCAACCTGACGCCATTTCCTACAAAATGGCGATCTTGTATCTACGAACCCGATTCCTAGTACTATAAGGGAACAAAATCCACTTTTAAATTATTTGACCTACCAAACTAGTTGGCGACATTAAGAACATACAGGTATGTCAAAGATAAAGTGCAGGGTTTTGAATTTGAGAGAGAAATTTGGGGGTAAAACGCAATACAAAAATAATGATGGCGATCACCACGTGATATCGGTATACCATGAGCACGCAAGTCACGCTGCACGTTACCAACGTAATTTTTACCCCAAGAAATTGTTCAAAAATTACCAAAAAAGGTGTCATTATGCTAATACAATTGAGAGAAACCTGCTATAGCCTTGACAATGTCATTTTTTAGTAATATTTACTAATAAAAATATTCTTGATTTTAATTTGATCGAAACAAAACAAGGGCCCTACACGATCGCCGAAAAAAGCAGTGTCAGGTTGCAACATTCTTTCCGTTATTCTTAACACCTATCGGGTCTAAATGAAAGAAGAGAAATCAACACCCCCCAGATCTGCCACTAACCTAGGAAGGAATATATTATCCTGTCACCAAAGGACTAATGGTCGTGTATAAATTAAAGTGTATGCACCATTAATTATTGAAGGTGAATAGCAATGTGTCGGAAATAGACGTAAAATTGTAAACACACAGTGCACAACAATATTTGTAAGTTCGATCAATTTTTACCTGCTGTTCTAGGATTTTCTTCTCATCCAATGCACCTTGCAGCAGCTCCTGTACCTTACTAAGAGTCTTAACATCCTCCCCGATCTGTCCGTCTATGAGACAGCAAACCTCATCGCGCAAATTTGCCGTGTCTTCCTCCATGATTTTGTGTCAAACGTCCACGTTTAATGTTTACGTGTAATTCAATGGCGTGGACTGGTGCCCATTACTATTGGTAATTTTGCATTGGTAATGCACACAGGAGTTAGGATTTCGGACTTTCAAGCCGTTCCTAAAGGGTGTTTGGAGCTAAGGCTTTGCCTCTGCGTGACGGCACGCTACAATGATTAGCCACAGCCCTAGATAGCAATGCATGTTCCGGACACGTTCATTTACAGGGGGAAAAAAAATCATTTTCTTTTTTCTCGGGGTAATGTCTGCACCCTTTACGACTGCTTCCAAGGATACAAACTTCCACACCCTTTTAACAGAAAATTGTTGGTGACGGGAGGGCGCACTTTATCCATCCATGCATCTGAGTAAATACCTTTTACTTTCAAGAAAAATTGTACCGAGGAAATTAATAACGTATAAGGGATTTTCAAGATCGCCATCAGATGGTGGAAAGCCTAAAATTAAGCCCATATCCCTTACAAAAAGAATCGTGTTATTTTGGGAGTCACGTGACCTGCCCCCCCCCCCCTCCCCAGGGGCGACTTTGCCAGGCTGGCATAGTTTGAAATTTGACTCATGGAAAATTAAAGGGGAATATTGCATAGAGTATAACATAACTGTATGCAAAAGGGAGTCAACCCATCAACCCCGTGAATGTTATATCCCATGTCGCCCTCTTTTGATGAGATGGTGCAAATCATTGTCTTGTATCGTTTCATTTTCCCTTAAGCGCAGAACAGGAGTATATTAAATTTAAAAGAGCATTTTCGCGAGAAAGCACGTGTACCATGAATTGATATTAGAGACCACTTCGAAGTGGAATATAATTTTTCAACCCACCCACCTTGAACATTCGTTGTTATCGTATATAATTCCCGTGTGAAGGAGTTTCGGGGTGCAATTTTGGTCCTGATTTCATGGTCCTGATTTTTGGTCGTGATTTCATGAACCACTACTTTTCTTTTCAAAAACTGTCTGGATGCCCGATATCAAACAGCATGTTATGCGACGCCAGTCTTATGTTGACAGTAATGTTTTTGGCTCAAAATCTGATGGCTTTAAATTCACAACTAAATAGGCCCACGTAACCACGTAAAGAAAAAATCGATGCCGCGTGGGACGTAAACCAAAAGTTTTTCAACATTTCTCCGTAAAATGTACAATGTACATGTACAACGTTATGTTGATTCAATTTGACCTTGACTTTGAATTACGGATGTGGCTTTTGAATCACGTCTTCCCTGCCCCGCCCACTCCCTCGCTTGTAATATATTACAGAATAGGCAGGTAAATAACACAATCATACACATTAAATGATTCATTATTTTTTTCACAAAGCATTCATTTTTTTTATTCATCTTTCGGGGAAACAGGGTATAGGTATTGTCAATACATATTCATCAACACCACTGAATATTCAAAACTTGTTAAAGATTGAATATTTCATTGCTAAAACATCACGTGGTCACGGGTGCTGCACTTTATATACATATCATTGAACACATTATACCATTGTTCAGATTTTACAACTTCTTATTTAAGAACTTACTTCTTTTTTTTTACAAATTTCACTGGACGAATATGTTTACGTTTCCGTCGTTGCATTTATATAAAAACACACCCGTTGTTAGTAATAATAATTATACATTTTATATATCAATACACTTCGTAGGAATACTTTTTTTCCCGTCCGAAGCTGGCAGTACTATAGGCTTCATTATAATATTCAACAGTTATCAAGCATTGTCATGACAAACTATACACTGATATTCCAAAGGCTACACAGGATATAGGGTTTCATTCATCATCGTCGTCTGGTGTCGGATATCACAAAAATAGCAGCTTCTCGAATGACATATTCTATCCATAACATTCTATCCATAACAGATCACATTTCGTTTCTCATTGGAACATCTTTTATTCATAAGATTCACGCTTGTCTGCCTGCATTGTTTTCGCAGGAACGGACATGTAAACCCATTCAGATCATTTTCAAAATCCAGGATAATAAAGGGCGAAAATAATGTCAATGCGAGTTCTATATTTTATTGGTCAGCTTTTTTCCGCAGTTTGACGAGGAGGATCCGCCCCTCCTAGAATGGAGGTGCCGTCACCGCGTTTATGGGGAAGTTTTTTATTGTAAGGCAAGTTAGGACTGAGTTATGGGGACTTTCTGCTGTCCCCACAGCGTCTTCGATAGGTCCCCATAGTACCATGGGCAACTCGTGTGTAGTCCCCACAGTTACGGAACAAGTATGGTTGTTCAAGTCACGCCTCTTCTCTTATACCGCAAAACGAGGGGCTAACTTCACCAAGCCTGGGGAAGTTTGTTATTGTTAGGCAAATTAGGACCAAGTTATGGGGACTTTCTGCTGTCCCCACAGCGTCTTCGGTCTCCATAGTACCATGGGACAACTCGTATGTAGTCCCCACAGTTACGGAACAAGTATGGTTGTTCAAGTCATGCCTCTTCTCTTATGCCGCAAAACGAGAGGCTAACCTCACCAAGCCTGGGGAAGTTTGTTATAGGCAAATAAGTACCAAGTTATGGGGACTTTCTGCTGTCTCCACAGCGTCTTCGGTCTCCATAGTACAATGGGACAACTCGTATGTAGTCCCCACAGTTACGGAACAAGTATGGTTGTTCAGGTCACGCCTCTTCTCTTATACCGCAAAACGAGAGGCTAACTTCACCAAGCCTGGGGAAGTTTTTATTGTTAGGCGAATTAGGACCAAGTTATGGGGACTTTCTTCTGTTTTCTCAGCGTCTTTGGTCCCCATAGTACAACTCGTATGTATAGTCCCCACAGTTACGGAACAAGTATGGTTGTTCAGGTCACGCCTCTTCTCTTATTCCGCAAAATGAGAGGCCGACTTTACCAAGCCTAGGAACCTATTAAAAAAAGCATAACTAAATCTTCATTCCAAATAAAACGTCAGTCTGTGGCGTAACTTTGGTTCCAATTATATTCTCACTTTATAGAATATCAAAGATACACTGCAAAAACTGCCGCGTTAAATTTAACATTGATGGTTTCTACATAGGACCACGGTTCTAACAACATTTTGCATCACCAATCTTCCGATCTTATACAGATACCACCGGGATTAAGGCATGTAGGATCATTTGCTGTTCATGCATTTTGTTCGTTCCCAATTTATTATAACACCACAGAAAATCAAAAGAAGAATGTTCAAAACCTAACCTGTTGAACAGACAATATATTCTAGGTGGTGATGCCTAAAGCCGGAGCTGAAAAACGCCTGAAAAAGTGCCAAAGTTTTTAATAAAGCAAAAGCAAATTGAATAGGGGTAAAAGTTGTTCAACAGAACCCCCAGTGTGGAGGGTGATTCATTTGCATCGTGTGCATCCTCATCGCTTCAGCTCAGTGGATAAATGACACTGTTCGAGAAAACAGTGAAAACCATGCACAACCTTTCGATCACGAAACAGAATTTCGTATTTAATTCTTTATTTCCAAAATCGGTCAATTGACTCATCGTTGGAAATCACCTCCATTCCTTGATTTCTTCGAAATGACAGCAAAGCCAGACGGAATAATTTCATGGGGTGTTTAGTATACCAGTACGATCATTAATCCAAGTAAGATTTTTTTAATAATAATTCGGTAAGTTACGTTTGGGATAAAGGCAAATGATCCTATATGCCTTGAGTCTATACCACAGTATTTGCAATTCGCAGTTTTCGGTCACGTCACAAAATTCAGAACTAGCCTAACGTCAAAGGTGAGTGACTCTGAAATTTTAGGTAACGTCGAACAAAATGAACCAAGTGAATGAATTATATGGACGAGGGTTAAAATGGACGGAGATAACATTTATTTCAGTCGGATGTAGTTGCTGTTGTTCTTATAAATTCGATCAATAATCCTACGGTACTGAGTCCTGAATAAGCCTTGGTTTTAAACTGATGCCCGTCATTAATTTGCCCCCCAAAAAAGGTTAGCTGTATAAATTCGTGATAATTATGTGCAAACAAGTAAAAGTTCGAAGCGTATATGACATTAGCTGTAGGCCCTAAACATTCTCATTCACAAAATAAATGGTAATCTTTTGCGGCCATCATTTTATAATTTTTATAGTCTTAGCAGAGAAAATATTGACTCTTCGGGTCCATGTTTCTAATTCACTGTAATTATGCTCCTTGTTCATGCAAGTGGATGGGTTCTTCATATCTTTGCATCTCGCCTTTCGTTGGACAACACGTCATTATTATTTAGTCACTGGACAACACCTCTACACGTAATTTAAACAAATTCTAGCTTTGGTGAGCTGACATCAATTATTGAACGTTCTACATCATCCACGAGTCACATACTGCGTGTGCATGGTATCACATTTTTTTTTTTTTTTAAATTCCCTTACATGAATAAGTACTTCATTGAAGAATTCACATCCTAGTTCCGAGCATCACACATAGCAGGCCTCAGCTACTTTTCCCCAAGAGACAGTCCGAATGTGCCATTTAAAGGAATAAGCAGGGAAATTGTTTTGATCGGATGGCCAAATATCTTAGGTACATGACTTAAGGGCTGTAGCTCCATCACAGGCAAAGAGTTTAACATTTTGTTTAAATAAAGAAACACATTGAGTAAGCTTGCATTAATTAAGCCATAATTGTATAAATCTATTTGCATTGGCACAGTGTTAACCTCCCTTAGCCTTTTCTCGAGGCATTGTTTAACCTCTGCACCTGCTGACTGCACTGACGACCACGGAGATGTTTTGACGGCTGGTATACACGTCCCGTTATCGCTCCAATGCCTCCGTTAATATCACGGTCCAAACGTAACGTCGAAGGGTGGCGCTGTTTGCCTGCCGATGTCTCTGCATCAAGACACGCCCACGGTCGACGACGACGGAAACACTGCGTCACATTCCTCGCGTGTGCGCAGTGTGTGCCACTGAGCCACGGGGGAGCGGTGGGCGTGGACCATACGTTGCCAGTGTGTAATTTCACTGGGTCCTAAGACGGAAGAAAATCAGTTAGAATCCCTTCATTTACGGTCTTACTTTAACTACATTATTTTCTTAATCAACAAAATTAAAGGACAAAATGTTTCTTGGTTCATGGACATGAACAGTTATGTCTTTATAGGAGTATTTCGTGAGACTTACGTTATTATTCGTCTATAGTCCGATCGGAACTTTCCAACAGTGTCTTTTGACCGCGAGAACTATACAGGAGCGTATTTAGAACAGCTAAAAATGTAAAACTAGCACCATTTGTCAAAAATGGTCACAAAATGGACCAATGGTCAAAAGCACAATTTTTACAGTTCTTATAGTCGAATGGGAACTTTCCAGCTTTGTCTTTTGGCCGCGAGAACTATACAGGACCACAATTACAACAGCTTATTAATGTAGAACTGCAGGCAGGCTACTCCTACGTAATTTATCGCCGTCCGGTCTGCCAAAAAAGGGAATACGAAGCAACAATCACTAGTGCTGGGCAGTAATTAGCGGTGGTGGCACACTAGTCAAAAGAAAGATCTCGCGTTGCAATTTCCCCGCGCGTTGCAACCCAATCCGGAGGCGAGCTGATTACGAATTGGCCGAGCATATACGTCACTGCAGTAGCGCACTGGGAACGTCGTCTTACGATTCACTGATCAGCATCCACCGCTGCATAATAAATCAATAGTTTGGTTTCTCTGCCCGACTCCGACTTGGGTGCTAAGTTAGGGTTGTATGAATTTAAAGCCAGCAGTTCAGTGCTCTTTATTTCATCCCCTAAATTTGTGTTTCATCCCCTAAATTTGCGTTTCATTCCCTAAATTTGCGTTTCATCCTCTAAATTTGCGTTTCATCCTCTAAATTTGCGTTTCATCCCCTTAATTTGCGTTTCGTTCCCTAAATTTGCGTTTCATCCTCTAATTTGCGTTTCACCCCTAAATTTGCGTTTCATCCCCTAAATTTGCGTTTCATCCCCTAAATTTGCGTTTCATCCCCTAAATTTGCGTTTCATCCTCTAATTTGCATTTCATCCCCTAAATTTGCGTTTCATCCTCTAAATTTGCGTTTCATCCCCTAAATTTGCGTTTCATCCCCTAAATTTGCGTTTCATCCCCTAAATTTGCGTTTCATTCCCTAAATTTGCGTTTCATCCCCTAAATTTGCGTTTCATCCCCTAAATTTGCGTTTCATCCTCTAATTAATAATTAATTGTCTAATTAATCCTCTGTTTAATTGTTGAATTCACAGAGAAAATAATGACAGGGGTATGAAGCCTAATCAAGTTAAAAAGAGTACTAGTTTAAAAAAAAAAACGCAGAATGTGTCATAATGCCTATTACCATTTTTCCATTTGTTGTTTGTCCTTGCTCTTCATGTTGTTTTGCTCTGGTTTTATTCTTTTTGTTGATGTTCTTGTTGCTCTCCTTCGTCATGTTGTGTGGTTATTGTTTAATTCTAGGTCCTTCTTGCTGTTATCCTCGTTCTTTGTGTTCTTGTGTAAGTTGTGTTCTACATGCTGTAAATATGTTTGTCTTCTTGTTTATGTTTTTGTCTTGTTCTTGTTGGCCTTTCTTCTAGTTTTTATTGTTGCTTTTCATCTTGTTGCTCTCAGTTCTAAGGGTTCTTCTTGTTGTTCTGACTTCTTGTTGATGTCTCTGCCAATGTTTGCCTCTTACCTGATGGGTACTTGCCCAGTATCATCTGCCCGATGAAGTTGTCTCTGCTCTTGGAGTTATAATCCCAGACCGAGACCAACAAGCAGACCTCATCCAGCGCACTGGGCGTGACGTGCAGGCTGAAGGTTTCATTAAAGACGGGATCGATCGTGTTCTTCTTGGTCGAAGTCTTCTTCGTCTTGACTACCTTCTGATCCATGATCAGTTGGAGCTTCACAAAGGGATCTGTTGAAGAAGGGGGGAACGTGGAGTAAATTTAAGCCAGGACTGCGTTCCACTCACACGAACGCCAGCGTTAATGTAGCTATAAAGCCACTGCGAACGTGCCAACCCTAGGTAGAACGAGAATGCAATCGACAAAGCGTTGTCAAAATGGTGGCTCTCTACATAAAGTGCCTCTGCGTGGATACAAGCTTTTCAAATCTTTTATAATATATCGGGACTTGAAGTGAAATTTCACCAGTTATATGTGAAATTATCAGGGATCTCGATATGAAAACAGGCAAATTTCAACTCTAACAGCTCAGCGAATGTGAGTCGGCCATCTTGAAAAACATAGCGAACGCCCCATGAAGAATGTTCGCCTTTGTAAAGCTAATAACGTTCGCCGATTGTTGATGGCACACGGTTGGTCACACTTGCGCGAACGTTTCCAATGTTGGCAAACGTTAACATTCTTCGCGCAGTAAAAATCAGTCAGTTGACTGATCGTTGGAAATCACCTACGTTTCTTGATTTCTTCTTTGCCTAAATGACAGCAAGCCAGACGGAATATTTCACGGGGTGTTTAGTACCAGTACGATCTTTAATCCAAGTAAGCTTCTGGATAATAATTCGATAGCTTACTTTTGGGATAAATGTCGTACATGCCTCTCAATGTTGTCATTAAAATCTCAGGTCAGCTTCGTTTTTCGTAACATACCAAACTCAACTTGTAATTCAGCTCACTTGTTAATACCCTTGTAAAATAACCCCAAAAGGAAATTGCACACAATGAGAGGCAGATAATATAACAAGGAGTCCGACTCAAGCTGAACAAGACACAGCTAGATCCACAGAGTCTCTAATCAGTAGCGGTCCTTGCCTGTGTGTACAAAAGGACATGTAACCGGATCAGAGACAGGAGCGAAAAAGAAAAGGAGGAAGAGAGTTAAGGAAACTATTGGGGTATAGGATAACATCCCGGGCTTCGCATTGACGTATGCACATCATCTACAAGATCTCTGTCTGTCTGTGTCCTCCGAAGTCGGATAGGGTATCTCTCCTCTCATCACTACTCGGCCGAAACTCCCGATAAAAGATGTGGTGATTTGGCTGGTAAATATTTGATGACGGCTGTAATCGTCAACACGGGTCGGCTAGAGCCGGGATGAGGATCGGTTATATAAAAGATCGAAACCCCGCGTTAGAATTACGATCGTATAGTAGAGTGCAGAGAGTGTCAACCTGAACTATTTTCAGTCGTATATTTTCCCGCGCTTATTTATCAAATATACACAGATTTTTTTTTACGGCGCGCCGTTTTTTTCCCCGCTGGTTTATGAACTAACTTTGTGGTTGATTGATTAATGTCGGCAAAGATGCAGCGTGTACGACTGACTAATCAAAACAAATGTTTCCGAGGTTGTGTAGTTTGCTTTTAATGTCAGTGATTATGGTCGCACTGGGATTCGCACGAATTTGGTGTAATAAGATGCTCCAAATGCATGTCGCTATAGGCTGGGGAAAAAAAATGTAGTTACACTCTGGGTCAGATTTTAACCCGGAATCTGGGTCACATATTTGACCTGATACTTTTACGGGTTAAAATGACACTTTTTTCAAGTCAAAATGACCCGGAAAATGTTAAAGGGAAGTGTCACTTTGACCCAGAAAATGTTCCTGAGAAGTGACATTTTGATCCGGAAAATGATCCAGAGAGGTGTAATTATGATCCGGAAAATGATCAAAGGAGGTGTAATTTTGACCCGGAAAATGATCAAGAGAGTGTCATTTTGACACGGAAATTATCCATTGAGGTGTCATTTTGACCCGGAAAATGATCAAGAGAAGGGTCATTTTGACCTGGAAAATGATCAAGACAAGTGTCATTTTGATCTGGAGAATGATCAAGAGAAGTGTCACTTTGGCACGGAAATTATCCAGAGAAGTGTCATGTTGACCCGGAAAACGAACAAGAGAAGTGTCATTTTATACCTGAAAATGATCCAGAGAGGCGTCATTTTGATCAGGAAAATGATCAAGAGAAGTGTCATTTTGACCCGGAAATTATCCAGAGAAGTGTCAGTTGGACCAGGAAAATATCAAAAGTAGTGTCATTTTGACCCAGAAAATAATCACGAGAAGGGTCATTTTGAACCGGAATTATCAAAAGAAGTGTCACTTTGACCCGGAAAACAAACAAGAGAAGTGTCATTTTGACTCGGAAGATTTTAGATCTGCCCTCAGTTGTGACGTCAGATGTAAGGGGTCTATCTACACGGGAAAAAAAAACAAGACATGTACATGTATGTTATTGCCAAACTTGAGTTTTCCCTGTTGCTACTGTGAATACAAAATTTCCCCTGCATAATGCACCTACCTGATCCACCGTGAATATCCGTCTGTAGTAACTGTTTCGCCTTGATGACGTCAACATTCAGCCGGCCGGCACTCGGCAAGTAGTTCAGAGAAAGCAGCAGCTCGCCACGGCCGGGGTTGTTCTGAAACATCAATAAAGTAGCACCGCGATCGTTATAGGATGTACAAGAAGATGGAAACATTAAATCATATTAAAGCGACACTATGAAGGGAGACACTGAGTCTCTGAGTGGTTTCCAACTGCAGACACGACATTGCTCCTTAAATACATCGTTTGAATTTATCCCCAAAGTAATGTACGAATTATTATCAACAAGCTTATCTGGATTAAAGATCGTACTGGTACTCTATGACATTAGAGCGTCTGGCTTGCTTTCACTTACAAGAAATCAAGAAATGCCGGTGATTTCCAACGATCAGGCAATTGGCTGATTTTTGGAAATAAAGAGTGCTATAGACAAAATTGCGCTTCGTGAAAAACTTGTGAATGATTTTTCATTGTTTTCTCGAAAAGTGTAATATCCACTGAGTTAGGCTTTGAACATTCCTCATTGGATTTTATACTTTTTGCTTAAAGCTACATCATGTGATTTCACTGTCATGTCTCAGTGTGGAGTTACTCCAAACGACCTTTCTGAGGCGGCATGCATGGGCTGCTGAAAACGGAATAACAATTCATCAACACTGACCTTTAGGCCTACCGTAAAACTGTGGTGTCAAATTTAGCACCGATAGCTTCTGTATACCACTTGTGTCAAATTTAACACTTCGTTGCAGCTTTAGCAGTGTACACTCACTTGTACGCTCTTACCTGTTTCCAAGCATGAAGAAGGCTTTTATCAAGATTTTCTAGCTCTTGGAGTTTCTAGAGAACGATGACCAAGACTTTTCGTGTCAATTTGGGAATTACCTAGACTTTTCGAGATTTCTCTACGTCAAGGTGTTTGTGTTTTATATTTTAGGTTGGCTTAATGCCTTTCCTCGCCTTTCACCTCTATGACCCAGGTTCGATTCTTGCCCAGGTCCGATTCCAGCTCAGGTCCACATGCGGATTGGGTATTCCCCAGAGTATTCCTCTGGGGTTTTCCCCCCACCTTTAAAAGTTTTTTTTTTCCACTGTTTTCTCTCTACATATTTCTTCTGGATTGCGAAGTACAGTGCCAAGGGCGCTTTTGAGAAATCCATGGTTGCATTAGACCAGAAATAAATATATATCACATTTTGTAAGCGTGATAAACTTGCAAAATGAGTTCTGACGTTGGGAGTGATATTGGGATTTGTCTTATGAGCTACTGGTTATCTACTGCTTTGATATCTCTGTATACCATTGAACCTTCACGAGCTTCACCGAACCTTCACGAACTTCACCGAACCTTCATGAACTTCACCGAACCTTTATGAACTTACTTGATTTGGAGGTTGGAGTGGTTTCCAGTAATGACCACCCTTGATGAGATGAAGACCAGCCAGTGAAGTGATGTGCTGTCCAATGACACAATGCCGCGAAAACTTATCAAAATCTTGAATAGACAGGAGTAGAAGCCTCCTCTGCGCCTCTTGGTAGGAGATGTTGAACCGAAAATGCTCCTCAAAGTCCGGGTTCTGCGTCTTGCGTTTGACCGTGGTCTGTTTGGAATCTTTTTGGTCTGGTAGGAGACAGATCTTGACGTATGGGTTGGAATGCGCCAAGTCTTGTCTCGTCTCGTCGTATAGAACAGGGGGAGGTAAGTCTCTAGCTTTGATGATTCTGACGACAAGCTGCTCGTCCGCTACGTCGTACCGCAACCCGAAGTGGATCTTGCCCAGTTTGTACCGCGCCACTTTCTCTTCGTCCGTTAGGTCCTCCTCCTGTTCGGACACCTCGTAGAGTTTGGGCTCGATCTTGAGGTCCGTGTCACTGAACGAGCCAAAGTCGTTGGTGTAGCGGCGCGTCAGCGGCTTCGGCTGCACCGTCTCCTGGTTGGTGCTCGGCGGCCAGAACTCGATAGGTTTCATGTCGATGACGGGCACCGGCGTGCTGCCCCGCCGATACTCGGAGACTGGCGTGGAGCTGCGGCGGGAATCGCGCGATTCGTTGCAGGAGGACCGGCGGGAACTGGTGGACGGATGGCGGGAGTGGTGGGAGCCAGCGGAGCTGTGGTCGCTGCATATCGGTAGGTTGTCGTCAAATGTATCGTCCAGGTCTTCCACGGACGAGGAGCGACGCTGACAGACGTCACAGCACGGACAACAACGACAATGACAGCAAACTGAAGACAGCTTCCACCAAAAGCCTCCACTTCGAATCTAAGAGAGTAAAAAAACCGATAATACCCTTTGAGTTGTATCTATGAGTTTAAATGGTCGGAATCAAGTGTTGATGAAACATCATGTGACCCAGGTTCGAATCCAACTTGGGTCAAAATATAGATCAGGTAAAAAAAACTCTTTATCAGCTACTATTCACGCGGGTTCATAAGGCCTGCAAGCTCTGCGATTTTGTGCTATGAGTGATCGGTTTTACTAGCAAAATACATGGATTCCTTTTATAATATTTTTTGGCTGGAAGATTAAAACTTGGTAAAAACGTACTGCGATGGACGTTCAGTTGTAGAAGAAAGTACTTGGCAAACGTTTGGTAAGCTACGAAAAATTGAGATTTTGTGACGGTACAAACTGTCATATAAATATTTATGTTGAACAAAGAAATTGACTTCAGCGGGGTTTGAACCTGCGACCTCCGGATGCGCCGTGATCCGGTGCTATACCAAGGCTAACCTAGCTTTTTAGCCCTGTTATGTTGGCGGTTCCCCATTTTGTAATTATGGCTTTGTTCCAGAGAAGCCATAAAACCGTAAATGCCATGTACAGCATTGAAAGTCACAATGTCAGCAACATCAGCAATGCTGCAAACCTGGGAAATAGCAAAACGGGACTACTCAAAAATACGGTTCTCCCTTTTACAAAATAATTTTCAAATAAACCACAAATAAACCATGATATGCAATATTTCAGAGACTGCCTTTGCACTGGTCGCCGACACGAATGCCTTCAACAACAAAAAGATGCAACCTGTCAGATGCAGACGCTTTCTGAATGACAACAAGGGAGGCAGATTGGATGCGGGCGACGGAGCGACTTCTATTAGATTTGATCTGGTTGGCTGGTTTCCTCAATCAGTGGTTGACTACTGACGACCAGATGAAAAAAAATGATGATCCATAGTTTCCTATAGACTTTTTTTTAATATTAGAAGCAATCTTTGAAGTGTTTTATGTCAAATTCAGCAACAATGAAGGCACAACAGGTGTACTCATGCTTATAATATCTGCTGAACAAAGCATCCATTGTAACTGGAACGCGAATGATTTATTGGCTGCCATTACCTGCTTTTAATTAGGCTATGGAATAGCCGCTTGCCCAACAAGCGTCTATGATATGCGCGCAGATTCGGCAATTAATTATGCAAAACAAGACTGCGTCTTGACCTCCAGATTTTGACCATTCAGTGGGCGCCTTCTATCGGGTCTTCGGTAAGCTATAGTTGTATTACAAAACATGACAGCCAACCGACCAATCAACAGCTTAGGCCGACTTTCCACTGGAAATGACATCACAATAAATTTCTAAAGTTGACTCCCATTGGCTGGCGTGCAAGGTCGCATAAAATTTGCATGCACAAACGTTGTGGCGGAGCTTGCGCCGTTGAACAACGGATGATACTCGGACTAGCTTTTAATGCGAATTAAAAAAAAACTTTAACAGTTTCTTTTTTAAACGCCCCGTACATAATAAACCCGTTGTTTTGATTAGAAAACAACACGTACATTTATAATTACTGATATCCACAATTTATTTAAAAGCTCATAGGCCTAATTATAGCAGCATTATATTTATACCCAAGAATAATCTTCAATTCATATGATTATCCCTATTCTCGTGAAGAAGTAAATTACTGTCGTAAAGGATGCTTTCCATCAAATACCGGCATTAAATATTTAAACTCGACTACACTCGTATACAGAAAACAAACGCGGCGCACTTTCGTATCACGAGGATATTTTTAGCCACCTCTCTGCCGCGCGCTGAAGACTATATGACTATATACTCCCTGATATATAAGACTTTCGCTCCATTATGTGGCCCTTTGTCGCCAAGGCAAAACTACGTCACAGTGACGTATTCAGGGACGTATCTAGGTTGAGTGAGGTGGAGTCATGATTAATGATTCAATGCTTCAGGACGAAATGGTACCATTAAGGTTCGGCCGTGTTGGCAATTGGATGAATCAGAAGAATGCGATGCCGAAGCATTAAATTGCTCTCTCTATCTACGCATACACTTTTTCCCCAATCATTTTAATGACAGGTAAAATTAATAATAGCGAGAATTCCGGAAAAGAATTGTAAAGGCTGTTCTGGTTTGGAATATGTAATTGCAGAAGAAGCATATCTGTAGTCGGGTGATCGGAATTTAATTTTTTTAAAGATATGGTTCTATTTGAATAGGGACAGAATAAGAACAGAACGGAGAAAGTTAAATGACCTTTCAGTTAATAAAAAAAAAATGCTTAAGCAAATGCTATTTTTGACTTTCTGTTTATCTTCTTCACTGGAAATTTATTGAGGAGCAGCTTCTGATGCGAAACGACAATAGGCAGAGAATCCTGTGGTGAAATGCCTCATCTCCTGCCTAATGTACCGCAGAAGAACGAAAATCCCTCTTCCTCGAGATTGCCTCCAATGACGTCACCAGACCTTCAAAAATGACCGTGCTAAAAAGCGGAAAACCCTTCCCGATGGGGCGCTCCAATGTGAGGGATCACCGAATGTGTGTCTGTTTTTACGACTGCAGAAATCGCTCCCACATTTGTAAGTGACTGCACATTGCAGTAGAATCGTGCAGTAAAAAATATAGCTGAAATTACTGAAATTATGGGCCCATTGTAAGTTTCATAAAGACACCCGGTAATATTCAACGTGTGTAGGGCTGAGACTTTAGCCCTGTCAGCCTATTTATAACCGCTGATCAATTCCTTGACTCAAAGACCACTGGCTCCCCCTCGCTGTGCCGACAACCTGTTACCATGGGAACGCATGACGTCAAAGATGCCTTCACAACGGCCTTGCTCTTCGTACATAATCTGGACTCACCGAAAGGCCGGCCGAAAATCTCGCCATGCAACCGTGTACCTTTAATACTTAGCACAGGACAAACCGGATGTTGGGGGAAAAAACACCACAAAGGCCCTATGGGTTATAACTCGCAGAAATTCCCGCGCTTTCTGCCCTGGATGCAAGAGGTCAAAGGGTCAGATATGCCCAAGGTGGTTGAGCCGATTGATTTGGATTTAGCAAAGCCACCTAAAAAGCGTTCAAGCAATTGAGTGACGAATTTAAAATTGAGATTTAAAGGGGCCCCGCAGTTATTTTCATTTTTTTTCTGGACTGCGCTGGATCAATACGGTTGTGATGACTAGGATAAAGAAATAACACTAGGTTTTTTAAGAGAGATTTTAATGTACAAGTCATCATCGAATGAGGTGCCCTTAATGGCATGCAGGATCATTTTGCAAATTTTAAAAACGAGACTGCCAAAATATTATGAAATGACCCACTTGATTGTGAGTAAATAATATTTGAAACATCCTGTGAAATCGTTGAGGCTGGTATGCTGTCATTCTCAAGAAAAGGTAGATTTTGTATCAGTACTAACGATGGTTAGGACCTAACCATCGCTGAGAACGAACAGTTTTCTCAAATATTATTCCGTTAAACAGTCGCGGGCCAGCTGTTGACGCTTGACATGTGTAGGCCCACGTAGTACTTTCCCTAAAAAGCATTAGTCAGAATTGACTAGAAACCAGTTAAATTTGACTAGCCATTCAGGGTCAGCTGGGTGCAACTGAAAATCAGTCAATTTGACTAGATTTTTCCAGTCAGGATTGAAAAATAGTTATGCAAATAACTAACATTGGAGTCAAATCCAACTACTTTTTCTAGTCATCTGCATGTTTAACTAAACTCCTATAGTAAATTTTCAATAACTAGAAAAACCAGTCAATATTTAGACTAAGCTGGCGGCGTTTTTCTTCAAAATGAAGCTCTTGTTGAGAAGATCTCTTAATGTTTATTTTCCCCTTAATTCTTTAGTTCCCTCGGGCGATTTAAAACGGTGCTTATTGGTGTGGTTTCCTGTATTTTGTGCTATATACGTTATTAATTGTTTTAAAGCAATACTCTTTACACGTTTGTCAAAACTGACAAGTGGTATAGGGCAGATGAGATCTGAAATCGGTAGCGCACTGTCATAAGTTTGCAGAATTGACAATGATTTTTTTTTTATAACTTAATCCTTCACGGGGGAATTATGCATTGGTTAGCGGAGATTGGCAGTGACTGGCGGCGGGGCTTTGCCTGCCGCGTGCGGCCGGGAGAAGAAGAAAAAATCTGCAACCAGCCCCTCGCGCCGTGTTAATGAAGTATAGATTTTGTCGCTCTGCCAATATTTTAGAAAAGAGATGACACTGCTCGGTGAAAAAAACCCTAGGAGCCTTGTACACGCTTGCAATAACTGAGGAGGCGGCGTTGAGCAGCTGAAGCCGGCGACATTATTAATTTTATTAAGTGAACACCGCCCTCATCGCCCCAGGATGTTTATCAGAATGCGCTGGTTTGACCGGTTATTCCATCTGGTAATTATTTATTTCTCTTCTTTTTTTTAACTAAAATAATGGCCCGAGGCGATGTCGGGAAGCCAGCATCAAGCTGAAAGTGTCATTACGGAAATTGTCTATGAGTTGTGGCTTGTTGTCACCTAATGGATTAGTGATATAATAAATTGGATGAAAAACACCAGTATATAGTGTCTTTGCAACTCATAACAAATAATATTCATTGTTGACCAGGTTAAGCCATTCCGAAGGCTATATATAGAATTAGAAGCATGTAGAAGCTTAGAATTCAAGGATAAATAAATATATTCGCAGTGAATGCTTATACTTAGGAGGAAATGTAGCATACTTATTGCCAGTTTACATACATTGTTTCAATGTTTTCTGTTAACTCTGTTTTATAGAACATGTTTTTGTTGTTGCTGTTATTGTTGTGCCAACCTTACAATGATCTTTATGTGGACCTGACAACAAAACAGGTCCACATAACGCAGGTTGTGTGAACGTTATGTAGACTATAAAGACAGGTCCACATTAGGTATCGCCCTCTCTGGAAAACAGGTTTAGAGGCATTTTTGGGTAAGAGTCATCCGTTGCAAAATGAAGAGGAACACTCAAGGAAATCAGGATAAAATCTCTGGGTTGAGAGTCTTCACAGTGTGAGTTAAATATTTTTTTCTTCCGATTTTCCTAAACTGTGCGAAAACAAAGGAATGTCCACATAGGGTATGTAAGGTAGGCCTCTGAGTTGTTTTTGTTGTTGTTGTTGTTGTGTGTGTGTCCACCCTGCATGTGTGCTTTGGTTTTCAAAATTGATGTTAAGTATTTACACATTTTCCTCACTTGAACTTTTAATTTCGGATGATACGAAGAAATTCCGCTGGTTAAACGGATTTTTTTACTGATTTAAATAAGTTTAAAAGCCTTGACCTAAATTCTAAATGCATAATGTCCCGCCATGTTCGCTGCTCTGTGGTCCCACCTCAAGATGTGTGACGATAACGAGTGAATTATTCTTAAAATTAACAATTCCATTCAACCACACACAAATTAATAAACGACTGCTCGACATACTTCTTACCGCGCCCCATTTACCCAAAATTAGAATGCATTAGTCCTCGCCATAGCGATGTAATTATCACTGCTGTGGACGCATTGTATTGGATGGCCCCTGTCATAAAAGAAATATTGATTGAGAGGCGAAGGGAGGCTGGCAAAACGGCGTTTGATCATCAGGCACTGGCCTGCCTTCAGGTTGGAGCGAAGAGAACTGGAACGCGAAGTTTATCGGCCCCTCAAAGTAAACGTAACGTCAGGTTGGAGTATTATTCCGCTGCCCGGCTTGCATGCGTTACTAGTTTTAAAGTGAACATGAAATAATTTTTTCTTAGGAACACATTTTGTGCAACTTTCTACTCCTTTTTAAATATATGAAACTATTTGACATCCCCTTTTTTGGTTAATTTTATTCAAAAGTGAACTTTTTTAAAGGGCCCTGTAGACAAATTTATGAGCAGCTTGTTTTGGCCGACTTCGTTTAAAAATCAGTTATTTACTTCTAATGTTTCAAAGATAAGTGAGCTTTCAAACGGATAGGTCACGTCAAAATCTTTGAAAACTGACTTACCCGCTAATATGCAAATCTAATTTGGATAAAAATCGACATTCTGAAATAATTATGTGTCTGCTGTGTTTAAACATGCAACAATATACTGGCTCCCACACAAATTATATGCAAAATACCAAAGATGATAGTCATACCCAAAAATATTGTGTGAACTATCGATTCTTTAAGTATACTCTTGGTTCCTGACTCAAAAACCCATTTATTGTTACAATATAACACACATCTGTTAATACATACAGTAAATATTACCTCTTTTTTTTTTACTCAGTCTCCTGTTTGGGTACAGGCCAGTCACTTTGTTCATATCCCAAATTCTGGCTTTTTAATGTTCCTTTTGCAAAAAAAGACCCGATTTTGTCAGCATCACTCGCACATTGTTTACAGCAGTTTCCATATGGGGGAAGAAAAGTTGGGGAATATTATTTTTCAGGTGGATATTTACACCTGTGTCGGAGATCGAGATGATCCCCGGGGCCTTCAGTGCCATTTCTTGATCAAAACTAATGGCTGGATTTTCCCGAGGCATCGCGCACGACAACTCTGCCCAGTTTTATTATTACATGTATTATTATTTTTATTATTATTATTATTATTTTCCACCTTTATCTCTTCGGGCCGGGAATATGATACCGTTATATTCCCTGGTGGAGTCCGAAGAGTTTCAATTTTTTGTTGGTGTGGATTGGACATGCATTAGCAAGCCCCCGACATAATGTGTTGGTGGCAGGGTTGTCGTCTTCGTCTGGCCTCGCAATGGCTGAAACAGTCACCAACAAACCATGTCCCTATAATAACTATCATGCAAATACATGTAACGCAATCTGTACAATGACCCGTTAAGCAAATTAGTGTAATTCTACCAAGCGGTTTGGTTTTCCCGCGCGCGTGCGCAGCTAACGAACGGCCTCAATCTCCGTACCCATGCACCTGAGATGTGATTACATTGAAATGATATGCCAATGCACTGGGGACGTTTCGCAGTCTAGATTAATCCATTTTGTCGCGAAACGAAACGCACCCCTAGCTCATTCCCGCCCCACCCTTTAAAAGGTTCATGGGCAATAAATAAGTAAAAAGAGAAGCCTTCACAAACATGTGATCATGCTTCCGAGACCTGTATAAAACAGTTTTGTGTGACGTCACTATGTGCAATGGTATTTTGTACTCGCGCGCATGGTGGCCGTTTGGGGCGGTAGATGTGTGCGCACTCTATGGGACCCTCAGGTAACGTACGAAGTTTAATAAAAACAAAGCGTCAAACCAGGTGGGTCCCTATGTAGAAATACACTCTCTATTTCCCTAAGATATATTAGGTTTCGTCTCCTCCATTAAAAAAATGGAGAATTTGCCACTGGGAATGATTCGTGTGTTTTAACAAAAAAATGACCAAATTGGACAATGTAGGCCTACCCTCTTGTTGCATTCATCAACACACTTCAGAACTCGGTGGTACTTAAATTAAAGGAATATAGAGTCATTTGCATTTAGCTAAAACGTAACCAACCGAATTATTATCAAAAAGCTTACTTGGATTAAAGATGGTACTGATACTAAGCACCCATGAAATTGTTCCGTCTGACTTGCTGTCATATAGAGGAAATCAAGAAATGCAGGTGGTTTTCTCAGTCAATTGGGTGATCGTTGGAGAGTTCTACTGACGAAACCGTGTTTTATGGTCAAAAGGTTGTGCATGTTTTTGGTTTTTTTCACTGTTTTTCACTCGAAATGTGTAATATCCACTGAGCGGAAAGCCTGAAACCTCAACAGGTTAGGTTTTGGACATTCTTTCTTTCGATTATGAGCGGTGTTATTATTGGGAACGAAAAAATGCATGAAAAGCAAATGATACGTCTTTACTATCGTTAATACCATATATCAAACAACATGTCCCGTTTTGGACCGCAACCGAAGTTGAAAGTAATTTTTTGCCTTCTCATTTTGAATGTCCCATTCGTGCAGGCCTAAAATGTGTTATATGGAACTCCTTCTTACCGATTGCCCAAGGCCTCAAAATAAAAGTCAATTTTCCCTAATAGATTGCCCAGTTTGATCAAAAGTGTCCCAGGTCCTAAATTTCTATCGGTGAACAATTCTGTTGAGCTAGCTCTAAATGTTCCCCATTTATGTTTTCACGCACTATCAATCACCTGAAAAAGAAAAGGTCAAAGCTGAGCGCTGGCTGAAGTTCGTATGCAATCGACTGCATAACAATACGTTTACTCTCAAGGGAAGTTTAGCGCGAGACGGCTCCACAACAACTTTGATGTCAGAGACAAATACAAAACGATATACAGTGCATACGTGGAGTTTGTCATCGCTAAAAGGTGATTCTTTGAGTACAATTATTAAAGCTTCAAAACACCTGCAAGCCGCGTTGCGTAAGTCCAAGCGGTTCACGAAATGTCAGGTGTCATGAGAATTACGACATGGGCTCAAGACTGCGCTGAAGTCCGACGCCGAGTCAATTTGCAGATTTTGCAATTTTAACCACACAATGCATGTACATATTTCCTTTTTAATAATGTTTCTATTGCATACATTAGTTTAAGAACTTTTCAATAAATAGACGGTGCGCCAAAGGCTTTTTGGCGTACAGCTCTAAAAATCACGAGAGCAGGGATTTTAGGAATCTTAGTCGACAAGATTATGAGCGCATTAAAATTCATAAAGGTGCATATTTTGGGAACCGTTTAGTTGACTTTATAACATTTACACTCATAACTTCTTTGTCTTGATGGGCCGGAAGCGTGGAAATATTGAAATATGCAATATTTATTTCTGATATTTTACTGTCTCATCCTCATCTGGTAAGCTAGAACAGCCTTCAGTTTCTATGACGTTTTGCTTCTGTCGTTATTTCGATAGCGTTATGTAATTGATATGGTAACTTTAATTATATTTTTATTTGTCTATTTTATTAACTGAAATCTATTCAATTTAATTTTTTATCAATCTATGTATTGCATATCATAAGACAAATCTCCTTTAAAAGGACCAATAAATGAAACTAAATTGAATTGAATTGAAATATAATTAAATTGCAAAAAGTGCTTCGGTGCCTACATGACGGCCCTTTTAGCAGCTCAACAAATCATAACGTCTCTCAGTAAGTTAGTTAGTTAGTTAGTTAGTTAGTAACAAACGTTGACATTGTCTATTGCTCCTACACATTTTGACCGATTTCAACCAAACTTTGTCAAAAGTATCAGTAGCCCAGCCCCAACATGTCACATGACCAAAACTGGGGTCAAATGTCATCATGGGGTCACTGGGGTCAAAAACCTATTTTTTAAAACTAAAAACACTACTCCTTCCAGAAATAACATTGCACACTCACGTGACTTGTGCGTGAACACGCATTCGTTGGCCCGCAGCTTCCGAGATTCGATCGAGCTTGTTAACTCATAGAATCTCCTAAAATCGAATGCATTTTGGTTTGACACGAAAACATTCAAATGTCATCTGTTAGACCTCGTGTCGGTAGTGCAATCTTTCCCCCTGACCTGGTTCGGATACTTGCCTCAAATGTCTGGTGGGAGACACATAAACCCTCAAGTTGACTGCAGGAAGCCATTAGTGTCAAGAAAACACAAAATGGAGTACCGCTAGTCTTTTCTTCAAAAACAACATTTTAGCCAAATTTCTCCTTCAAGAAGATCTACCCATTTCGCCGCGCGGCTTTTCGTCGGAAACTGGAGCAGCCTGGTTGTCGCTGGGATATAAATATTTACTCATCAATTGCAAAAATTGTACTCAAACGAAAGATCCATACGGCAATAATTATAATTATATCGGGAAAAAGTGGCTTTGCTTGGATGTGAACCCACGACCTTGGCCAGCCGGAGAAGCGCTCAGTACACAGCACATGCAGCACGGACTTTTTTCTGCCTGATGATACATCCGACTCTATCTACTATATTCCTTCCAGATGGCACAAGGCAGTATTAATATTAAAAGAAAATAAACAAATATCATTCCTTTTATCAATGCCGATGTTGGCTTCTGGCTTCGATCGCTTCCGCCTGTGCTCGCGATAAGCAGCAATAATTTTTTCTGCCTTTTTTTCCCTTCATAATTTGGCTTTGTTGAGACACGTGATAGCCGGATGTTTCTAAAGATCAATGCGTGCTTATGCTGCCTGAAATCCAATGATAGAACAGAATAACATAAAAGACAACGGCATCCATATGTGCTTCATTATATATTGCAAACAGATACATAATGTGTCAATACATTGGCAGCCTTTATATCTCGTTCGAATGAAACTGTATACATTTTAATTACATCGGGGTAAACACAGCTGATAAAGTTACACAAGTCTAAGGCCGGTGGTAGCCAATTGACCACCTGCTTTTATGCCTTCTGAAAGATGATGAGAAAATAGTTTTCAGTTGGGGAATTAAAAATACTGTGCAGTGCAGTCCAACTGTTTGGAATTTTGTTCTTACTCTTTGCAGATCATGAAATTTTCTTTAAGTTTGTTGGTACACTATATACAGGGCGAGTAAATAAAGCAGTACCCCAAAACAAAGAAATATACTTCATTTAAAAAGATATGTTGCACCAAAATTAATTATGAGTTGGAAGCCCATTTATTAAACTATACGTTTAAGTGAGAAAATTATTTCAATTGCTCTACACGTTAAAATTGTATCACTATTTAACCGAAGTAACTCTAAAATAAGTTTCGTCCAAAAAAGCAATTTATAGGGTATTTTTACTGTTTCGACCAATAAAGAAAATGACACATAATACTTGTTTCAACAACTGTGGTACACAATGTGTTTATTAACAACCCTGCTTTGGCTAACAATAGAATTTGTACAAATAAAATCCATTTTTTTTTTTTAAAGACGGTCCTTCAAAATGACTTTGTTGAATATTTTAAACTTTTAAACTGAGGTTTTATCGCTGGTGATGTTTGAAGACAATTGTAGCGATAATTCTTGAAATCGTATTTTAGAACGAAACAGATTTTAGGATCATTTCGTTTAAATGGTGATATATTTTGAACGGTGATATATTCTGAGTAATTGAAGTAATCTAAAAGTACTTTATTAAATTGGCTTACCAGTCATAACTATTTTTGGTGCTACATATTTGTTTTAAATACAAATGTATGAGATATATTTCTTTGGGTCTGGGTCCCCTTTTTTTGACTAGACTTGTGTATGTGTTTAGCGGATTGTTCATCCCAACGTGGAAATCCTCACATTTTGAAGTGCACACGCGCAGTTGGAATCTGCGCCCTAAATAAACAGAATGGCAAAAAAAATGAACGATTACATGGTTAACACTGTCTGAAAAAGAAAGAAATTAATCAACATTTTGTTCCATTTCTGTTTCCAAAATTCAAGTTTAATGAAGTAATGAATTTCTGTAGACCACAACAAAATCCAGTCACCTTTTCGCAGAGCACGCAAGCTCTGATTTTGCGTGGTACAATTTCGTTTTGATCGGTACATGAGCACGGAGCGCCCCTCTCATGTTGCTGAGCTACTCTCTCCACTATAGTGCACGATATTCTGGCCATATGTTCGCGAGGAATTAGTAAACATATCGCGGGGGCGACACGGCATGTTAAGGGCTTTTCTCCGCCGGTACTGACGAGACGCTTGTGTCGTAATATCAGAGGGATATCGCCAGGCCGAGACTTTTGTGGCGGGATCTGCAACCTTATCTCATGGAGGTATAGTATAAGAAAACTCAACGGAAAATCTTGCTTGGCAAAATTGTGTAAGCACATCAGACGAGAACCAGTCATCAGCGATGTACGTTCCACGACAATTTCGCTGGTAACCCAACCTTGCTGAGCACACTTGCCACCTCAACGGCTCTAACAAGTTGGCTCTCGAAAAAAATGCATTTATAACACCTGTCACGTTATTTTGTAATTGGCGTTATCAATCAAGCACTGTTGCTACAAAACGCAGTTAGTTATGTTCAGCATATGGTCAAACCTGTGGTTAATTGCGTTTGCTTAATAAAGTTCACCACAAAGTGCCCACTGCAACATGTTCATAATTGACATATGGTTAAAAAAAAAAAGCACCAAAAAAGGTAATGATCCCTTCCATTTGAAAGAAATCATAAGTAACTTGATGATGTTTATTTACAACCACAAGACGTTCACATTTCGCATTTCACAATTATTCCAACTGATCTGAGTGATAAACATCGCGTGTGCTTTTAAAGACTGGAGGTGGTTTGCCCCTTCAGACGATTCGAAATTAATTCTCCATTTTTCGCTTGTGTTGAGAGAGCAAACAGACGGTACAAATCGATCCAGCTCGGCGCATCACAGCTCCAGATTTTTTTTCTTTTTTGCGTTCAATTCACAAGACGTTCAGGTTTTTACTTTCCACGATATTCACCAAGCCACTGATATTAAAGGGAATATACAGGTTGAGTAAAAAAAGAGAAACTCAAATGTTGGGACCATTGTTTTAGTGAAGTTCAGCATGGAGCACTTTCAAAATCTATTAAAGCCCAATTCATAAGCTTTCTTTTAGTATAAGAATCATACTTATGTACTTTTTAAGTTACGGAATTTTAAATACAATAACTGCTTACAAGTTCTGTCCTCGGACCACCAAAAAAGGGTAAGTGTTCTTTCAGACGATGGTGTTTAAAATTCCGTTACTTGAAAAGTACATGGGTGATTTGAATGATTTTTCCACTAAACGAAAGCCTATGAATTAGGCTTTCATATACTAGATTTTAAAAGTGCTACATGCAGAACTTCACTAAAACAATGGTCCCGACATTTGGGTTTCTGGTTTTTTTACTCACCCTCTACAATATTTGCTCTTGCTGTAATTTTCAGAAATGGAAGGATTTGGGAGTTAGTATTTTTTAGCCAATAATTGTTACACCTGACGTGTTTGAAGTTTTGTGTTCGTATATGCTGCAAAACCAAGAAAAACAATCATATTCCTGTAGTGTGGCTCCCTGACCCAACTTAAGATGAAACGGAGCAATTCATAGACATCGTGGAATTGTAAGGTCAGGGAACCAGTCTAGCTGGCTTGTACCCGTTCGTACGCGTGTAATCGATTGGGAAAAAAATGCGGACTAATTAAATATTGTAAATTGGGGGCAGTATTTGAAAAACGCCAGTTTTTTTCCCAACGATGGTCGGCCAACCAGCGTTGGAAATCGACACAAAAATACCATTTTTCTTGAAAATGACAGCACACCAGGTGCCATGATTTTACAGGATGTTTAAGACTGCCATTCACTGACAGTCCAGTAAGGTATTTCATAATAACTTGCTAGTTCTGTTTTTTGATGTTTGCAAATGTTGTATATTCCCTTTAAGGGGGCTAATATGACAGAACAGACCCCCAAACCAAAAAAAAGTCGTCTATTATGGAATCCCTCTTTCTTTTCGTCTCATAATGATCATTATCGCATATTGCACAGGCGATCGATGTATTTTTTTCTTTCTAAACCGTCTTAAAGAAGAGAGAGGCTGCGAGAAAGGTATGGTGAAGGGACAGAGCTCCCGGCTTGCTAGCTTCTATCCCTGACGGGCACTTGGGCCGAGGCACGCGTTGGACAAACATGTAACGCGGGGGCGTTCTTGGCCCGAGGTCCGATCCGAGGCATGTGTTTTTCCTTTCCCGGCCCGGTACTCCGCGATTCTGTTGCCCGTCTTTATTCTGCGCGCTCATGCTCGCTCGCTTTGTGTGATGCGGCGGCTTGTCGCTTGCATGTATACCGATCGGTACGGGGTTTTTTTCGCGTGATGAAGAAGTTAAATATTTTCTCTCGGTGTGCTCGGCAATGGAGGCGACTTGGTTACGTTGCTCCGATTGTATTTGATCAGTACACAAGACACGGGGTTGTCTTTTTTTTGTTAAGTTGTGGGCATGACAGACTTTATATGACTTGTGAGTGTGTGATCGGGACGGGTCTGCTTGGAACACGCTCAATAACAACTTTGTGGGCGGACCAATGTAGTCTCTTCTTATACATGCATTCTGTTTACATTGATTTGTGTTAGTTCGAATTGAAAATCTGGTTTTAAAAATCGACTACATTATTGCTCACGACCTTCGGCTGTGGGAAGTGGTTTGGGTGGTTAACGGCATATACACTGTTTGGTGCTGCAACTGCTGTAGACCTTTATCATGCTGCCACCATTTCAGTCATGTTCCCTGTATCCAATAACAGTATTGAATGATAATTGTTTTTCTGCAAAAAGGAACCAGACTATCACTTCCCTTCTAGCCTCGCTTTGGTTATGTTAATTTGAATGGGAAAAAATCAAGATGGCTACAACACGATAATGGTCCACTGGGGATCGGGATCCGCGTGGCCAATCATCTTGTTATTCTGTTCTGATTCTTCGTTGTTGTGGGGTTAATTTTCTTCCAAGTTTCACATCTCTACGATAACTCCATGAAAGAACACAACATCCAAATATTACCAAGTGCATTCCAACGTCAGTTTCAGTTCTATATGTACTGAAATAACGGACTTTCAAAAATCAATTTACAAGATTTTTCACAACACAGCATTAAAGACTAACATAATTTATCTTTGTTGTTTGAGGTGTATAGTATATAGGCATAATGCACATATAACTTTACAATACCAATCTACATGACAGTATACATAATCATTCGTGTTGGGAAATTGGAGACGCAGTTAATCCATATAGGACGCCTGGGGTTTGGAAAGAGAGGGAAAGTTCTCCTCGCTTTTGGAGAAATTTTCAAGATGACAAACTAGTCTCCTAATCAGCAGGTGACACGAGCACCTGTAAAAGGGAACTATTCTTAAACAATCGATTCTGGAATCCAGAGAGTATAACCGTAGGGATACTGCAGTGTGTTCTCGTTACATCACGCGCGCGCTGACAAAACAGAAGGGAGAACGGACGAGAGAGTGGCCGGACCTACGTCAGCAAAACATGACACCGCGGGAGGGCACGGGTCTAGTACCCCGTGGCAGATAGATTGACATTATGCTGATCAGCTGCCCATTACATTTGTAATGATAATGCTCAGTGTGGGATATCTTGCTCCATCTTGGCTATCGGTCCAAATCTCCTGCGCATTTTGGTGCGAAGGCATCATACAATGAAACCAAGTCAGTCATACACCACTCGCAGACTGGCTCTGTCATATGCCTAACTGTGTAGCAGCGCACCAATTAGCATGCTATCAAGCAATCGCACGAAGGTCAATCTTCATTAAAAATTTAGCCAATTGATCGAAATATTACCAATCTCTTATTGCTAATGCTTATTTAACACCTAAACACACAGGCCTAAGTATAATCGGTATACCTAGAGTACAAAACACAACTTGGTGTAGTGATTGCCTGTATGAAACATACAAAAAGTAACCTACTTCAAGTTAAAAGGGTAATACGGGCCTGAAATCCTCGAAAGTTTCATGTTTAGATTGTTTATTCATGGTATTTTAAAGTTGTGTGTGTGTGTCATAAAATACATTACAGCACCAATACACAAATGTTGTTCCTTACACGTCCGCAGACCACTTTGCGGCTGGAATCACAACTAGCACTGAATGAGAAAGAAATTGTAACCTCCGAAATTCGTTCTCGCATGGTTCTCGCAAGAATAACACTAAAACGTCTAGTTTGTAAAGGATGGTTGTGTTGACGTTGATATTTTACTTTTACTATAAGTGCTCATCCCATTTAATAACGTTTCGTTAAAACGCGTTTTGTAGCCCAACTGGGCGCATTGCAGGCCGTAATGTCAGTACAAAACATACCTGTCATATTATGCCTCTATTATAAAAAAGGTTACACGATACGTACTAATTTGATCAAAAGACAAATTCATAAATAGTGTTGAGCGAATCGAGCGTGCTACGCGTTGAGTGCAGACATATGGCCGCTGTGATCCTGCAGCACGCGATGAAATAAAGATAAAGAGGCAGATTACGACAGTCCCGCTAGACTGCATCGCAGTAAACAACCCGTCTTCACTGCACTCACGAGTCAGCAACGATGAGAAACAATCCCAAAACAAGCATTTTTCTTGTATCATTTTACAAAATGGCAGTGACTTCACAACGGTTCATTAAGGTTTTACCGTAACTCGTAACAATCTCTCAAAGATTTACGGCTGACTTTTTTGGGGTACCAAATTGGATACTTAAAGCGAGGTAAAAGAAGAAGAAGATGATACATGTATAATAACTGACAACATTCCTACAGAATATTTTGTACTTTGCCTTTAAAGGTCTCCTGTTATAACACTTGAGGTCAACATCAACACATTTGAACAAAAATGCAGGGTGAGTAAACAAAACTGTTTTTTTCAAAACCTATTTGAGGTTTTGAACTATTTTAATTTTGTAAGAATGACATATTCGTTAGTAATCTTGTTTGAAGAGAAATGAAGTTAATCGCATTTACCGTTTGTCATTTGTGAACCTTTTTACTGCGGTACCCTATTTACCTTTTTTTTTTTTTTGAAAACGTGGGATCGGAATTTTGCACAAGAGCGGAAACGGTACAATAAAGACATTATAGACAACAAGAACTGACTTATCCTTAGCTCAAGCTTAATTTTTCTGTTAATTCACTTCTTTATGTTTATGCAAATTTTCTCTGGGATATGCTATCCGCTCCGTTCACAAGTACCCCCTCGCCGGCAAAGCAAGTACAGTTGGGAGTGACCGACAGACGCCATCTTGCCCGACTGCAATTTTGCCACGACGAATCCCCTGGTGTACGTGCGTCACACACAAGGAACGGTGCGCGTCAACCAGCTAAATTCCCACCCATGGGACGTCGTTGTTAGGTAAAAGGGCACCATTTTTGTTGGCGCACGGAGCCCATAGTTACTGTATTTTTTTTTTACACAATTGCAGCTCTGCGCTCTTACTGACAACCCTGCAAGGCAATGCATGTCTCATCTATATAGCTCATGGAATGAACGGCTCTTCTTTAATTTTTCGACGCCTCCTGGACAAAAACGCAAATTGGATACCGCAGTATAAAGTTTCACAAAAGACAAACGGTAAATAAAATCAACTTTCTTTTCTTTCTTTTTTGAAACAAGGTTACTAACGAAAATGTTATTCTTACAAAATTTAAAAAGTTTTAAAAATCAACTTGGTTTTGAAAAAAAATAAGATGGCTCCTTTGCATCGTTGCAGTTGTTTTACTCACCCTGTAGATGGGTTACCACACTGTAACTATTTCAATAACTATTTCTGTTGAGATGCAGTACAAAAAATTTTGCTTAAGCCATTTGAGACAAAAACTGAGATTGTAATTCCAATTAAGAACCCTACCGGCCACTGGAGTAAACTACTAAACACCGAGGGTGCCGCCAGCATCTAATTGGCATAAGAGGAAATGAGAGCCGCGCGTCTTAAAGGCCCATCTTCTTTAAGTCTGCGCCTCAGGTGAGAATAATCTATTTGAATAATAAGACGATGCAATGTTTCATCTGGATTTCTTCAAGGCTCTGGCGTCAGCTCTCTTTTGGATCCTCATTTGGGGATCTTGGAATTGGCTCTCTCAGCGGGGAGCAGGACTTTTATTGTTTTGGTGTGTTTTATTCCCAGGAGATTTTAATTTCGATTGTATAGTGAATGCATTGATGATTGCGTTGTCGCTGGGCCGGGTACTCTAATGAACCCACCTGGGATTTTAATGTTTCCTATACCATAATTGACCCGCTCTGCCAAAATAAAAAGAAAAAAAAGGGTTTGAAAAATGACAAATATACTGTAACTAACCACGAAAAGCACCAAAACTCCTCACTTTGTTATTTTTTTTCGTACAATGTTTAAAATTCTTTGTATGACATTTAAACTAAAACTATCAAACAACCAAAATAAAACAAAAACAAAAATCAAAATTTTTATCAAATTTTCACTGTTTCCATTTCAAAATGGCAAAAGCTTGAATTCAAATTATGCGACATCAGACTCATTTTTGCAGAGCGGGTCACATATAGGAAGAAGTCTAATTAGTGATATGCAGTTTAATAAAACTTAAACTTACCGCGTGCTTTATGAAGATTAGCTAGTTGTGATAATGAACATTTCTGTTAGATATGTGTACATATTTTCTTCCTTTCTAATTCAAAAAAATCTCACGCATGACCACATCTGTGTTAGATTTTAATCCATCGTGATGAATGTATTTATTCTCATGTTTTAAATATTTGTTTTTATTCTGTGAGACATTTGTGCGTCTGTGGTTTTTTTTATATCCATGCGTTGGTGTTAGTACAAATGACCAAGCGTCATTTGTACTAATATCAATTGCCGTCAATGCATTAACTGTTTCTCTCAAGGAACCAACGAAATCAAAACAGCCCATTGCTGATATATATACGAATTCGCATGTGTACAATTGTATGGGTCCATTTTCGAATAAGTATATTTTAAAATTCCGGAATCTTAATCCAAGATTTGTGCCTAATCGGCTTAGCAATTAGCCAGGCAATTACAGCTAACCAGATATCCTCCCTACAGCCCTTTAGCCAGATTTGTCTAATCTTTCTAGCGTGCTCAGGTGAAGACTGGGTCTGAATTCCTCACGAAGTGGAAAATGCTAAAGTGCACGCGGTAAATTAATTGGACGTAAAGGTAGCTAGCGATTTGATATTAGAAATGAAAAAAATACTCCAATAAGGAAATAAATCAATTATTATGAGGATGAAACTTTGGTATGCAATATAATTACAGCTTGACAATATCTAGGAGATTAACTAAGCCCTAAACTGTACATATTTAAGACTCCCCCCAAAAAATCTCATTTCGGGTTTAATTTGGGTAAATAAGTGGATCATAGACTCGTTGTTTTGTTTTGTTTTTTTCTGGGTTTTTTTTTTTGGGGGGGGGCGGTTGATATCTTAAACTATCTGAGCCTAAACACCGTTCTACTGTGGAATAAGCCTCTGTACTGATGACATCACACTTTGTTTACGTGTGTGCCTTCCTATGGTGCTCAGTGGACCATGGGCCCCCACTGGCTCCATAGGAAAGTACACATGTATACAAAGTGTGACATCATCAGTAGAGAGATTTATTCGTCATCATTTTAAATGACCTCAATGATCATTGCAAATTCTAGAACGGTAACACGTCAATTTACGTTTCAGAGGTCACGGAAGCGCGCCACCAAGGGATGAACTCGCTTTTCCTTTTATTAACGCTCTATTCCACATTTGAAGCAAGATATGCGACGGAGGGGATCCCCCCCTTTTTTTTGTGGTGGTCATTGTGTTCCCTGAATCTAAGGAATTCTTTTGAGATAACTAGGGGAATGTTTTAGGCACCAATAGGCAATATTCACACACATCCCTATGTAATTTGTTTTCGTTTTGCTGAAAGAACACTGAATTTTGTGCAATCCGTGAACAGAACCTTAAAACGGTGGTTGTGTTTAAAATTCCGTAACTTGGAAAGTACATGAGTGATTTGAATGATTCTTGTACTAAAAGAAAGCTTATGAATTGGGCTTTCATATCCTAGATTTTGAAAGTGCTACATGCAGAACTTCCCTAAAACAACGGTCTCAACATTTGGGTTTCGGGTTTTTTTAATCACCCTGTACAGTTTGTATAGGGTGTATATAAACATAGGGGTGCCCCTCTGTTTAAAAATCGGGCACGGTATACTAATCCAATACATCCCGACAACAAAGTATTGTGATCACATCACATAATAGATGCGAGGTTGCTATATCATATATACTCATAATATTGACATAACGTTGTGTCCGTGCAAACAACCCGCTTGTTCCTACAATGCCACTAATTGGACAACACGTTGGCAAAGAGCGTAACAACACAAAGACAGATGGGGGTCATAATAAACTGATTGACGGCGCAGTGTCGGGAAAGTAGCTAATTAAACGTCGCACTTTTCTCGTTATAACCCGTTACGCACTAATTGTCATCGCGCGGACATAAACTCACATAATCGCAAGCTCAAATAAAAAATAAAAAAATTAGAGAGCCTAATTTTCGGTATTAACAAGACCTTTCTCAAAGGCAAAATGATAGAGGTACAGAAACAAACATGTAGGGCACAAACGTGCATGCATTATGTGGGAGGAGAAACACAAAAGAGGGAAACAGTGGGAAGGACCAAGGGAGGTGGTAGTATGATCTGGTACACGGTACCCTGTGGAGACATGTGTACAACAGGGAACAAAATATAGTATACGTCTCCACAGGGCAATTTCCATAGATGAATACATCTCCACAAGGTTTAAATATCGCGAAATAGACATGTGGATTTTACTCAAAAACTAAGAATTTCCAAGGTGGGTGGATTGTCGCAAATTGAAATATTTTATGTAAGGGATGGGCGCATTTTGAAACTACCCTTTCAAACTCCAAAACTTTAGTACATTACATGAGAAATGACTCCATCAGGATACAAATTCCAGGATGTGTGGTGACGATCAAGGGAAAGAAGAGTTGGGATGGGGTAGGGGAAGAAATGAGTGTGGAGGTGGTGAAGATCATATAATTGGGCGGTACCTAACAATCCCAAATATCTTGTTCAGTAGGCTATCCTAAATCGTAAAAGGCTCAGGACCGAATGACAAAAAATCCGAAAATTCAAATCTGTTACGATGTTCGGCAAATAGCCTACATGTGGTTAGCCTATGTAATAGCTAATGCCGTGGTCTATGATAATGTGATTAACATGGCAAGACAACCGCCTCTTGACCTCCTAGATTTTGACCAATCAGCGTGCGCTTTCTATATCGGGTCTTCGGTCATTCACCTGTTGCGCGTCATAGACAATGGATAAATAAAAACCTGTGTCGCGCGCTCTGTATCATGTTACGCGATAATGCGCCCGGTTGTTGTTGTGTTACAAAACGCTGCATTCGAATTGACCAATCAAACCATTTAGTTCTGATCTGGGAATGAAATGATGTCACGATTTAGTAAAGTCGACTCCGATTGGCTGGCGCGGGGCTTGCATATATCTGCATGTCTAGACATATCAGACGTTATACAGGAGACTCTTGGCTCCGTGGATAACGGGTGATACTCAGACTAACATGTAGTAGGAGATTCTGGAAAAAAAATGCTTGTGTAAGCTGACCACAATTTTTTTTTTATATAACTACGAAATATAAAGGATTCCTCAATATCTATTACTAATGAGAGGGGATACAAACTAACACACAAAGGACACAGAGGCTTCTGAGTGTTCCACACACTTCAGATATTTGACATTTGTGATGAGCACTTTTCGAGCTCAAATTTGCACACTCTCTTCAACCCACTAAAATAACAAGACTGGAAAACTGATAAAGGCAGAAAAATGTCGAGAGCTTGAAGTAGGGGTAAAAATGATAGCTAAGTGCACTGGACGTACGTAAGCGTATGGCACGCGCAGGCTAAGGAACGATAATTATAACATGCGTATTGTTTAAGTTGAGAACAAGGGCGGCATCATCCATGTTGTCCACGCGGAAAGGGGGATTACCACAGAAACTCATTTTTCCTAAACTGCAGAGCAAAAAATATGTCATTACATACCTGAACGTTAAGGGAAGCAACTGATAGTTATGGCACTACCATAATGTCTCACAGGTTTTTTATATTACGAAATTAGAGAAACTGCATTCTTAAAAATCAATATTGATTGAGTGAAATTGTATATGGTATTAAAGCTTCGCTTATGGTTGGTTCGTTTGGTTTCATAAAATCCCCATCCATACATACGACTTGCTTGAGTTCCTTATGGAAATGTGAATGAAATCCTATATTTCTATTTGAAAACAGACCCCGCACGACAACCACTTTCACTGGTTAATTGGGTTTCAGTGAACCATACACGCGAAGACCTTCTGAAGCGGATATAGGCTTTTCACTTAGTAGATGTCTATGTCAGACACCTATTCTAAAATGCTCCTTCAGTCACGCATGCGATACGCCAGGTGATATGTCAAGTGCTATGTCAGGTGATATGTCATGTGACACATTCCGCTACTAGTGGTGAACTTACTTAAAGCGTATAACTGTAAGAGCCAACTCCGTCTGTGAATTATTAATGAACGAGACGGTAGCAGGTGCTTCAACTGTCTTAAGGTAACCCCATGGAAGAGAGAATAAATAATTGCCAATCGAACGACGAATCCTGTCCGGAAATTAGCATTCGGTTTTCGTCTCACCATGTGGAGCTTCATATCCACTCCGCGATTTAATAGAGTACCCAGACTGATATACGTTTAACTGTTAACTATTAAACAACCCAATGTAGCCTTGGCTGGTGACCATGTCTACTGTGATCTTGCATCCTCCCGCAATGGATGTCTTAAAACAGAGCAGGAAACACAGGAATGCCCGTTCGAAACTGGAGCCAAGTAAAACCACTTGTGAAGCAACGATCTACACTAATGTCGCTTCCTCACAAAACTAAAAGTCTCCTCCCACGACTCCTCCTCCACACAACCAATAAACTCGAATCCCATACAATCGGAAACTCAGGGAAGACACGTTGCCATGGAAACACACGTCGAGCGTGTTGTGTCGATGCTTTGTGTTTCAGGGTGACAGGTGTGCGATGAGAATGACCCGCGCTCGCCGGCAAACTGACAGGTATATCCATAACGAGGACCGAGGGAAAGAAAGAAGAAAAAACAAAAAGAGGCAAGGAAAAAATGTGTTTACCAAGAACAATATGGTGCAGTGGCCACGTTATTGCTGCGAAAGATGAATGGCGTTGATACGGCGCGTCTAATGACGACAGCTAGGCGGCATATCGCTGGCTTTCAACTGCTGGTGCGAGATAGCAAGCGACGAGCGATAATGATATATGTATCTTAACTGCAGGAAAAGATATATGGTGTTTATCTTTCCTAGCGGTCGGGGAAAAAATTGTGGTGTTTTATCTCATTTCGGAATCAATACAAATGGATAAGATGCCAGAGTCCATTCATAATTTCAAAACGATAATATAAATACATATGCAGTGTTTATGTTATTTCCGTGTATATAAATTACGCAACGTATTGTGTAGGGCTTTTTCGATAAAAAATGTCTTCACTGCTTTAAATATTGTAGTCCGAACCAACTCATATTGTATGCATATAGTAGATTTCAGATGTATGTATAATTAATATTACAACACATTTATGTAAACAGGAATATATTTAGGAAAAACAGACACTCTTGGTTAAGGAAACGACAAAAATACCACTTAATGCATTTTGCTAATTTTCTCGGCTATTTTTATCACGAGTTCCTCAAACTGAATTTGTGTTTTGTTGATATAACGCGTGTATTTCATTTCTGCTGGTATTAAGTTGAAACTACAAAATTAAATAAGCATTGATGTTATTTGTAATTGAATAAACGGAAGTAGTTGGAGGAAGCCTTTGAACATAATAGCGCGTTTAAAGCAATATTCATTTAGCGCCTTGGTGCATGCGTAATTTTGAGCTAATGAAATGAATTTTTAAAAAGATGAGTAAAAATCCAATTTGAGGTGGTTTTAGAAAAAAAAGATATTTTATGTCCCTGGATACACAGTTCAGTGCAATAAATGTTTTTTTGTGTGCAATGGCACGATAAAAACTGTAAGATGGCTATAAATAATAAACTTGTCGCATTACACATTTTTTGGGTGGAGTTTAGTGTGCGAATCCGCATGGAATGCGAGAGCCTCAAGCAGGCCGCAAACTTGAACGTGTCATTTTTATTCTGGAATTTTGAGGCAATTCGTCTGTCTTTTGATTTATTTTTTAAGCTAACTTGTATATATCTTTTTTATTTTGGAATTTTGATGTAATTTTAATGGTTTTTTTTTTAATTTACTGCTAATTTGCATACTTGCATTTGTTTTTTATTAGGCATTGTATATTTAATGCTCCCTCGAACAAGCTGGTCGTGGAGAGAGCGCAATATAAATTCAATACATTGTCAAATTTATTTTCCACGTGCAAGCATTTGGTTTTTAAGTAAATAAGTTTACGTTTTTAAAGCTTTAGAACTATATTTATAGGATTACATGAACATCTTGACGGTAATTATGTGTAGGTACGAAGATTACCTGCAGTGAAAGATTTTTGAAGAGCAGGAATTTAGGAGAAGCAGAAGGAGCATAAAGACACTTCCCGTAAGGTCAGTATTCTGATTGCATACCGATACAGCTGCTGCGCGATATTATGAGCCCATCAGCTTTTTATCTTATCATCTTCGGCCAGCCTTGCTTCTCTAGCGGCTCCCGGTGATTAGGTTTGTTCGTCTCAGAGTGTGTCCAGGCCTTCCAAGTGGCATGGAGTGCCTTAAGTGGCCATGCCCAAGGCTCCAGCCAAGTCGTCAGGACTGAGAGCTTAGACGCGCGATGGACACAAAAATATGTAATTAATTCATCATTTTTCGCTGGGGCAGTTTCGCCGTGTCCTGAACGGGTTTTTTTTTGTGGGCTGCAACGGATTTCACAAGCGTGTTCAGGTCCAAAACCAAAGCCGTGGCCGTTAACATACAGCCAATGTTTAGCAACGCCTATTTTGTGCGATCGCGCACGCGCACCCACAAAAACAAAATGGCGGACCGAGAAGACACACAAAAGTCGTTGCTAAAATGTTGGCTGTATAATTATGTTAACGGCCACGGCTTTGGTTTGGGACCTGAACACGCTAATATTTAGCAACGCCTTTTGTGTGTCTTCTCGGTCAACCATTTTGTTTTTGTGTGTGCGCGTGCGCGTGCGCGATCGAGTTCTGCTGACGTCATGGCGACAAGTGTGAATAATTAAGTGTACACGTTGGTTCGAGGCGGGATGAACAACACTCCTGCACTTTCTCATCGGAACATTACCATAACCCATTTTTGTTCCGGAGGGTATACACCGAGCCGTGATAAGCTTGTGACTTCAGACAAATCGTGGAGCACAGACGTTCCCCTGGTGGCTCCCCTGGCTGTGATGGGCTGGCAGGTTCATTTTGAAATGCCAGTGCACCGATTATGTCTGCTTGTCGCTTCCAGCTTGCGCATGGCTGCCTCGATTTGCTGTCAGGCCTGTGTATATACGCACGCACACGTGATGCGGTAGAGACCTGAGCGAGCAACCAGCTGCTTATTTCATTAAAGCTGGGTTTTCGCGTTAGATAGAAAAATCTTACATCTTAATTAAGAACGACTGTTGTGCCTCTACTGACTACAAGATCTGATCAGATACATCCCAAAAGTTAGTATGGGCCCAAACGTGCTACCTTTAAATTTCAACAGTTTTTTGAGATAAGGACCCGACTACGCAACGCTGGTTAAACCGATGGCTTCAACCACTAAGATCAGCAACCAGACTATTTTAATTCTGGCCTATGGCAAGTGATAACCTTCCGGTTTTCCCAGACAACATCACCCCGTCGTGTATTTGCCGAGGATGCTCCAAATATCCTTGTTAAAATACACGGAGCATGGCACCCAAACTTCGACCGTGCGGAATTATGTTCATTAATCACCGATACACCTAACTACCCAAACGTTAGTGTGTAGCCCGTACATTAGCAGAGTCATTAATCAGGGGGCCTGACTGCAGGTTGTGACAGTGACAAGCTCAACCATTGCATCAGCGGCAAAACGATCGCCACGGCAAAGAAAAGAGATTTCCAATCAGAAGATATATTAAAGACTTACTGCCTGTATCACTAGAGCCGATGCACAGAAGGACGTTTTCATTCAGTTGTATAAACTATAGATATTCATAATTTCTTGGAAGGTGTAATTTACTGTAAAAAAAAAAGTATTGTTTTACAATGTTTTACGTTTCAGGCCAAAAGTAAACCTAACTCTAACCGACAAAATAACTACCATATGCAAAACAAAAACACAAGTGGTTGCACCATATCGAGGAAAATGTCCATCACTTGATAATCCTAACATAAGGCATTTCGTCAATTACGTCAATACTTTCTGAAAATGTCAAAGAAGACTGACAGCGGACATCAATAGCATCTCACAATATGTCCGAAAACATTAATTTGATAACAAAATTACTTCTCTAAGTGCATCGTCATATTCTTCGCCGGCACGCGTAAAAGCAGGTACCTTCCCACTATTGTAAGATCGACAACAACATTAAGACTCGTTTGACTTCAAATATTTTGTTATGCTGAGCTGCTGGGAAATTGTAATGGGTGACAATGTTGTGCATTAGAAAAGTTAGCTCGATGTTTTTTTAATTGAGAGTAGTACAGGGACGACCATGAGCCTGCCGTTCCGGGCCTATCGACAGAACGGCCAAATCTACTGGTAGTCTGTATTATGATGGCATGATAACGACGATAAGTCTGGGACAGTGATGGGGCACATAGGAAGAAATACTGAGCGGAGGTTTTGAGGAATATAGTCATAACAATGGGTTGGAGGTTACAATCTCATGAAGGTGCTCATCAGAAAAGTGATTGGCAATTGACGTGTAGCAATGATTGAAGGAAAACAACCCATACCACCCTCCAACAATCATCATCACATATATAAATTTAACCCTAACCATGCTCAATTCAACACGATTAACCACGAACCATGATCAATTCAACACGATTTAACATGAACCATGCTCAATCCAACAAGACTAAGCATGAACCAAGCTCAATAAACCATGAACCACGTTCAATTCAACACGATTAACCATGAACCATGCTCAATTCAACAAGATTAACCATGAACCACGCTCAATTCTACAAGATTAACCATGAACCATGCTCAATTCAACGAGACTAACCATGAACCATGCTCAATTCAACAAGATTAGCCATGAACCATGCTCAATTCAACAAGATTAACCGTGAACCATGCTCAATTCAACAAGATTAACCATGAGCTATGCTCAATTCAACACGATTAACCATGAACCATGCTCAATTCAACACGATTAAACATGAACCATGCTCATTTCAACAAGACTAACCATGAACCATGCTCATTTCAACAAGACTAACCATGAACCATGCTCAATTCAACAAGAAGAACCATGCTCAATTCAACAAAGTTAACCATGAACCATGCTCAAATCAACAAGATTCTGCATAATTCAAATGAACACTTGAGGATATAAGGATTAGTGATTCCATTAAAAATGCATTATTATAGGTTTCAATCAGGAAAAAGGTCACCTTGTGACGTCATGATGAGAGGCTGGTTATATCATGACAAAATGGCAAGGAATTTTGAATGATACCACAACCTCATCCTTTCCAGTCTAAACATTCGGGTATTATACCCACGAAGCCATAACTTTGGTCAAAATTTATGAGTCAATTAATAAAAAAAGTCATTTATAAAGGTGGTATGGGAGAAAACAAAAACATCACAATCCTAAATAACTCCCGCGAGCGGCTCGATTTTTCCCGACGTCAAGAAGCTTTTCCGGCGTGACGCGCTGATGATACCACTCCACAGAGCAAAATGTGGCATTCCAGCATCCCCAGGATAATTTGTAGCTTTGTTCTTGAACGTTTTGATTCAACAAGCACGCAGCAATTAGGACGGACATGCCTTGCTTTGCCTCCCCTGCCTACCTACCGGCCCTTGGCGAGAGACACGCCGTGTACTTCCGTATATACCTAATCGGTTCCTATGCATCACACGCGCGCGGGCCATTACGGCCATTAATCATACCAAACAGTCGAAGCCACACTAAAAAAAAAACACCACAAAATACAGATTTGAAATTCATGGAATCATTTCTGGAAAATATTAATAGAAAAAGAACGATGTAAAGCGCACGTTGATTAAGGCGACTCGATCTCCGGTAGGTCGGTGCATAATGCATGCCCGTGGTGGATGCGTGACGTCTAGTGGGTAGCGGAACGCTGGCAGTGGCACGGTCCAAGCAAAGCCAAAGTACAAACTGCAAGCCGCGCAGAACCCAAACTTAAATTTCGTTTCCTAATTGATGAGTGAGTGAAACGATGCTTTACTAACTTCAAGGAAGAATAAGATTAAACTCTTGAAAAAAATTATGCATTATTATCATGTCTAGGAATGGATAAACTAAACATAAAGTCAATATAAAGACAGCTTCTGTCGAATGGGACCCATCTTTGCAAACTTCAATTCTAATGCAACCTACAATCTTATAATGAGCTTTTTTCTTTCATACCATGAGCTTCGAATCTTGCATAGGCTGACACATTTTATAAATCTGTTTTTAAAGAAAGAGCTTTGAATAATGAATATCGGATGCAAATCAACAAACCTTGAAGTAGGAAGTCATTTTCAGGTGGAAATACAGCAATCCTCCAAGTTTTGCTCCCCCAGTTGGGCTTTGGAATTGAGATTCCTAGTTCCAATACTGCTTCCAAGTCACCACGAATGCCCAGGCACAAGTACCTAGTTACTCCATTCTGGTCCTTGGCCCTGGATGTTCTCAAGATGTTCTTCACACCACAGAAAAAAAATCTCCCATATGATTAGCAGAGTTGTGAGATTGCTCCAGGACACATCGGATATTTTTACATGGCCTTATAGAACTTCAAAGCAATCAGGAGACTGTTTACTGCGACAGGTTGTCACATGGGTACGGGTAGCTGCCGTGGATGCACCAGGCCCTTCCCTTGCCGGCTAATGGGTCTCCTTGACCGCTGAGCCCAGGGTGTCTGCCTCAAAGCTTCAGCTGATAGGGTCGGTTGTCCGTGGTTTCAGCAGCGGCTGCAAGATGCTGCCATAAGCACCAGACATCAGCAAGGCATCAGCAAGCACCCAAAACCACAGGTTCTCCTGGGAGGATACCAAGGTGGCTAATACCTCAGTCCAGGCACGGGCGCTCGGTAGCTACCGTCAATCACGGCACACAAGGTGCCTGGTTCTGCCGGACCCTAAGCCTCCCATATGCTGCTAAGCAAACCGCATTAAGGCAGCGTGGGAGGTTAGCATACGGGTAGCATATGGAGAGAGGCAGCATCGGGCCTGCGCTGGACGGGTCTGAAGATGTACATGTATACGGTTATAACCGCGCGTGCATTATTATTACCGCGCTCCCTCGTATAGCGTGCGGGAAGATGGTGCTACATGTCCGCAGGCGCTCATTACGGCCGTCACACAATCGGAATATTCGGTCGGCGAACTGCAAACGTACGCACGCACATGTACATATGCACATGCTTGAATGCAACAGCGCCACCAAGCGTGATAATTGTGTTCGTGAATTCGATTCGTCTGTTGTACATGTGAATCGTTCCTTTTCTAGCAACACGATTAACATACAGGCGAGTTTGAGTTTGAGCGCTGGACTATGGTTGCGAATTCGAGCTCTACTAACCTGTGACGTCAGTAAATGTCTTTTCTGGATCACGAAACTAACAGAACAATCTGTTGATTTTAACAGTCGAGGCAGGTTTCTTTATTCAGAAAAAAAATCACTTAGAAAATAAAATAATAATTTGACAATGAACAAATCTTGAAATAGATCAGCTTTTATATTATAATTTGCTTGTAAAATTAAAATTTGAAGTATGACCATTATTTCGTTAACATTTGATTTTAGATTTTTCTTACCGTCGGTAAATTTTTTTTCCTTCATTACACAATACAATTGAAAGTGCATTTAATTTCATGGTACAATACTGCATGATATCTAGGTCTGCAACATCATCGTAATTCTTGATCAAAGAGGGCGCTGTGACAATTCTCACTCCACAACGGCAGACATTTGATGATTTTATATCCTCGGGGCTGTTAAAGCTCACAGCAATTTAAAAACAAAAGCAGGTAAAATTGGTACCACTGCAACCATTAAACTTCTTGGTTGCGCCCAAAATACACAGAGCCCACCTATTCAAGGTATTTGAAGTCAGCATAACAAAAATCAGAATAGAACAGTTCCCGTATGTATTGATTAAAAATATGCCTACAGGTCCGAGGGGAGGGGAGGGGCGGGGCAACATCCCATCCATCAGACTTGAGCTCCAGACGACTGTTTTCTGACACAGCAATCATGGTTTCTGCCCACGCCAAGTAATGTTTGCAAAAATATGAAATCTCCGCTATGACGTCATTGGAACAGAGATTGTTTATTGTTTAGGAGGCAGTATAATCCGACTCGGTGTCTGGCTTGGGGTTATACATATATATAACTCTGGACTAATTTTCCAGATGTCATCGAAGCTCGGTTTTAATCAAGCCGGCAATTCAGCTTGCGGGACTCGCAGTCTTCGAGATGGTTGGGACGATTGTGTTTTTATTTTGTTTTACTTGCACTTGGTGACTGATGCTTCTGATTATTTCCGAAGCCTCGTAAAAGAGCACAGTGTAGTTAATCAGTGCTCCAGCGTTAACGCTGTATTGATTTCCTCTCGCACGATTTTGGCGGGGTCCCGAAAAGGGCGCATTTCTGGAATAATAGTTTGTTGCACTGTTAAAATGTTGGATTTGCCGCCACGTTTCGAGAACTTAAAGCCCACGCTTATTATTAAGGAGCATTGACCTGCTCGAAGAGACCACATGATATTCGGCATGTATTGTGTGAAACCAAACGGCATCATAATAACATAATTATAACACAGCTACACGTGTCTGGTGCAACTCTTTTTCTGAAATGGTTATTTTTTTTTAGAACAGGGCGCCCTCTCACATGAATTTAGAACACACCTATTGGAATGAACTTCTTGATGTAGTCTGTAGCTGCGATTGAGTCCACATTAAAAAAAAATTGGAAGCAGATATTCTTCTATGTAATAACACAAAAAACGACTGTCGGTATCTTCTTGATATAAAACAATTTTTTTTTTCTATGATTCCTTTTTGTTTTGTTTAAAGGAGATTTTTTTGCTCGAAAGCACGCTTACCGCGAAATTATAACGGGTGGAAAGATCGTTACGAAGTAGAATTATGAAATTTCCCATACACTTTCTGTGAAAAATTGACGTTTTCGTGTAATTTTCGCGCAACGAAATTTCGGGTTACAGTATTTGGGTTCTCAAAAAATTGAGCCGCTGCGGGCGGTAGTCGTTATCGCAGTCACAGTTGTTGCATTTCAAATGGTTGCCTCAGACGTGTGCGCTACAGGATCTATGTGTTGAAATGGTTGAAACTAGCCTAGGGCCTGAATTGTCACCAATACGCGCGTGGATCTCTAGCTCTCTACGTGATATTTATTCATATATATTTTTTGCAGCGCTAGTCTTATGTTAGTCTGAGCATCACCCGTTATCCACGGAGCCAAGTCCTGTATAACGTCTGATATGTCTAGATATGCAGATATACCGCAAGCCACGCGCCAGCCAATCGGAGTCGACTTTACTAAATCGTGACGTCATTTCATCCCCAAATCAGGACTAAAACTGTGATTGGTCAATTCGAATGCGGTGTTTTGTAATACATGTACAACAACAGCCGGGCGGGCATTAACATGATACAGAGCACGTGACACAAGTTTTTTTTATCCAAGTCTATGACGCGCAACGGGTGAATGACCTAAGACCCGATATAGAAAGCTGATCCAAGACCCGATATAGAAAGCGCCCACTGATTGGTCAAAATCTGGAGGTCAAGATGCGGTTGTCTTGCATAATTAATCAGCGAATCTGTTCACATATCATAGACCATGGCTTTTCTATTACATAGACTAGTCTTATGTTGACAGTTTCAAAAAAAAATCTCTCAACTCGATGGCTTCTTTAGCTAGCTGGAAATACGTTAGGCAAGGCGAAACACTGCCGCGTCAGAAGAAAACGGGGTATTATTGTTTTCCTAAAAGTAAGGAATTAGGAATTAGCCTATGTGGATTTTCTGTGACCATGCTATGACAGACATTGTCAAATATATCTTAATGATAATTATGAAAACACTACAGTTTGGCGATCTCCATACGAAAATCGCACACACAAAAATTGTTTCTTGACAAATGAGGGCGCTCTTGCATTGCATCTCCTACGCAGTCAGCATTTCTAATTCAGCATTTTTGTTTCATTGGGAATAGTGCGGTCATCCAAACTTTAATTGTCCGCCCGCAAAAAAGCACATCATAAAAAAAATCATAAAAATATTCTTTTCTGAATTATCGCGGTTGTAAGTCAGCTAAAAGTGCACCTTGCCTGTTTCGACGAACGTACGACTGCAGTTAAATTTGGCAAACAAATATTTATTTCCCCAGCACTTTGACGTCATGTTTTTCACCAAGTTGCCGCCTCCGGTATCAGAGTTTGACCGGCGCGTGACCTAGATATCCAGCCGAGGCACTCACACGGGAACTGCCGTCTCCTGCCGCGCGGGCTCAAAATAGTCCCACTAAGAAAATCTGCCGCTGTGGAATTCGATGATGACGTACGGTCGACTCTTGCATCTGTGGGTTCGAGAAGACGGGCCCTAAGGAGGGCAGTTGAGAAGACGGTATACACGGACCGCTATAAATATTCCTGATTACATTATTCTAATTGAGTCAACCTTAAGTTGAATCGATCCCCTGTGTCGTTTGGCCGAATCCATCACAGGACGTTTCTCTTTAATCCTTTCTTTTATCCAGTTTTATCCTCTTTTTTATATTTCTTCTTTTTAAAATGGAATATAATTGGATTGAGGATATGAAAAGAGGCTTAGATCTCGATGATAGTCTTACGCTTGGTGTGGTGAACGTGACTAGTGTCGTGTTCTTGAACGGAATCAATATTTACCATTGTGTCCTGCCAGTAAAAAAAGATGACCTTATGAACTCAAACTTGCTATGACCCAACATTATTAAATATGAAATGGCTTTAAAACAAAAAGAAGATTAAAAAACTGTGGGAGTTCGCGACATTTCATGTATGGTCTTAGATATGTCTTATTGCATTGAGGTTGAAACTGAAATGCATTGTTTTTTTAATGTCCTCTGTATAATGATCTTCGAACAAACTTTCTCAGTGACACTTGTAAAATGGAGCCTGGTTTTAACAAAAAATGACCAATTCATTTTTCTGATGTCGTCGGCTGATAAACATAATATTATATGTGTAGCTAAATATATTTTCCAATGTACAAAACTAAAGAAGAGGCAGAGCATGACGTCATTTCAAAGCATACTCTGTGTAAACCCACCTGCCAAATAATTTAATGTTCAATTTCACTATTGCAACCCTCCCCATGGTCATGGGGTTTGGTTCCTATTTGTGGAATAAAACATAACATAACATGACATTAATCAACATGATCTCAATTGCTATGACAGATTATCGTAATTGAAATATTGTCTTGAAATCCCAAGGGGTCTTTCACTCAGTCAATTTTCATAATTATTTATATAACATTGAGGTTTTGAAAGTTCATTTTTTACTATAAAAATAGCATTAATTGAAATGGTTTGCTGCTCTTTTGATCATTAGTGATTAAATGGAGATTCAAAAACGGATTTAAAAGGGCGTTACAGAAAAAGTTCGGTGGATGGGGTCTGAAGCTTTGAAAGGGTGAAGTGTTGAAATTATTTTAGACGTCAACGTACACGGCACTTATGCCAAAATCCCTTAATCGTGAAAATACTCATCAAATTAAACTCATTTTCAGACAATTTATTATTTTAAAATTATTTTTTAACATAGAACGTTTTCATATTTTTTTATCTTTTAAATAATATCTGAAGATTGAAAAAAAATCTTAATAAAATTAATTGTGGAATGTGCTGTGTGACGAATCCAAGTATTTTGATAAAGTAGTTGTTTATTTTATTTTTTATTTTAATTTTTTCTGGTAATGAAACCAAGGACTCCTCAAAAGTGCCCTAGGCACTGAAGCCCGAAAGCCTGACGAAACCTATAGAGAGGAGACAATGAGAAGAAATTACAGTTTTAGAGGTGGGGGGAAAAGCCCAGATTCTGTGGGGAAAACCCACAGAATCAGGTTGGGACGGAAAACCCAATCCACATATTGGCCCAGGCGGGATTCGAACCCGGGTCACAGCGATGGAAGGCGGGGAAAGTACCTCTACGTCAACCTGAATACCCCGTTGTCACAAGTCCGCATATATCACAAATCAGAGGTATTTGATAGCAGATGTTACAATGAAAAAAAACCCAACATGAATAAAACTTACAACAGTTGCTTTAAACATAGAATACAGCATTCAAAGAGCCCCGAACGGTATATGCCCAATATCGTATAAATGTGAGAAATCAACACATTGGAACAACCAAATATCCATAATAATATAAATCCTGCTTTTCAATCGATAAACAACACATGACACTTGAAATAATTAATGCCCACGGGGGACATCTCGAATGTGCTTACAATTATAAAAAGGTGCGCGGATACAATAACAGGTCTTCAAATGTCACAGATAGGGACGCTGACGGGTATAAATAAATGAAATATCGGGCCTTGTTTATTCCACCAATTCGAGCAGCTTTGCTTGTCGCACGTGCGCGAGTTTTATCATTCCGAATGATACCTTATTTGTGACTGTAGCTGTGCGCCTAAATGGTATCCCCGTTAGAATCTTAATATTTCTGCGAAAAGCCTTTACGTTCATAGTGTGAAATGTTAACCCATGTACATTTTTTATAGCGTCGTAGTCAGCAAATTTAAACGCGTGTTTTATCAGGTATCACTGTCTTACACCGGGAGCAGAGGCTATCTGTCTGGGAATTGCATTGGTGTCAATTGGCGCCCGTGGGGTATTATTTGCGTTAACGTTTATTGCGCCTCAGCTCGGAATACATCTAAATGGCCCCCGGCACATGCAAGCCAAGTTGAAGGGAAGAAATGCTACAGGCGTATTTTGAAGAGAGAGATACAACTCTACCTGCGATAACCCTTCGTTCTGAAAATGGTTGCGCCCATTCCGTCTGGCGCATCCACTCACGCACACACATGTGATATGTATGTACGTGCTCACTGATGTCATTCGAAATAATTGATTTGTGTACAGTTCCAATATGAACAATTTCCGCTGTACAATCGTAATGACGCGGGCTTCTTGCAAAACGGAGACTGACGGGGAGACTTACGAGATTTTCCAAATGTCGAATATGAAATTCAGAAAAGGATAGGACCGGTAATTCCTGATCTCGATGATTGCTTGCTCTTTCCTTCCCGAGGTCGTCAAGTGATAATGTATAGGCTGTCTCTGAAGCACGTGTAATGTGACGTTGGATCTGGAGGCTGGGCGTCACTGCTACATGCACACGTATATTTACTGAATATTGCAGAGTGCACTTTTGTGAACTGAGTGCGCAGACACATATCCTCCTCTCCCGTATGATGACCGCGATATTTATGCCAAATGCCAAAAGTGCACCAAGATCGATGGGAATCTTTTGCAAAAACACCGGGTAATGATTCTCGGCGTTACTACGATGTACCGTGACCGCGGAAGCGGTAGAGACGACAGTCAGACTGGGTTCAATGTGTACTTGGGCTGCACGGGGGTGCTGAGGCAAACTTGGAGTGCGTTATCCTGTATCAGATGGAGACCACCCAGGCCAGGAACATGAGGCAGGTGGACGGAACGCGGAACACAAGGGTTTCTCCTGCAGCCTCACCAGACGAGGAAGCCTTACCCTGCCCCGGTAACTTCGTCTCAATCCGGGTGCTGAGCCGCGGGGCCTTCAGCAAGGTGGAGCTGGTCGTGGAGCGGGCCACGGGGAGACACCTGGTGCTAAAATACCACCACAAGATGCGGACCCGTATGAATGAGTACCTGAGGGAATTCCAGACCAGCTGCCGGTTGATCCATCCGGCGATTCTCGTCACCTTCGACCAACCCATCGAGACTGACAAGGCTTTCATCATCGTCCAGGAGTACGCAGTGCAGGGGGACCTCCTAGAGGCCATAACGCCCCAGCAGGGGCTTGACGAGCACCGGGCCAAATCATGTCTCATCCAGACCGCCTCGGCACTGACGTTTATGCACAAGAGGCTGCTGGTGCACGGCAACGTCAAACCAGAGAACATTCTCATCTTCGACGCTAACATGACCGTCGTCAAACTCTCCGATTTCAGGCACACCCAGAGACGCGGGGACACGGTGACAAAGCGGACACGCTCTACGCCGTACACGGCCCCCGAGATCTGCTCCACAGTCATCAACGAAGGATACATGGCCGACTACAACCAGGACATCTGGGCATTCGGCGTCCTCGTCTTCTGCGTCCTATTCGGCGTCTTCCCCTGGGGCACAGCCACACCGGAGGACACCTCTTTCCGCAACTTCACCCAGTGGCAGAAGCGGAGGGTGAACCTCACCCCCTTGGAATGGCGGAGACTCTCCTCGAAGATGCAAAAGTTGCTCAAGAAGATTCTTGACCCTATCCCAGAGCGCCGGTGCCCCGTGGACGAGATCAACAAGTACATGGGTGAGGCGTGGCTCAAAGCCCAGCCAGACCAGGCCAGACCGGGCAACCTGAGCGGTGATGGTGACATCCCCAGTACCGGGGATGTGGCGGCCATGAAGGAACTCCGGGTGATGCTTGAGAGCCACGGAGTCGTGACGTACTCCGACAGCTCGGTAAAGAGGCAGCGGATTGATGAGTGGGTGCAGGCAGCATGCCAACAGTCGACTGAAGCTGCGACTAAGACGCTGCACGCTTCGTCACGTTGACCAACCCAAGCAATAAACCTTCAACCAAACCTCCACGTCCATGTGGCTATAAAATAGCTCCATGCTTTTTAATACCCAGCCCCTCTATCGAAGGGCGGTTCTACTGGTTCATTAACGTTTGAAATGCTAACAAAGTTACTCTACAGGGTGGTAAAGACAAGTTTACACCTTTTTTCAGATGCAGATTTCTTGGAATTTGGGAGACACGTTAAAATTCTTTCAAGATATTCCTAAACTACAGCATCTTTGTGATATGTGGTGAAAACGGCGCTGAAAATAAAGCCTAAATTAAGAAATGGCAATGGTTTAAAGAAAGACGGTCAAAAACCAGGTTGTCCTCACGCAAGTCTATGCGATAACTGCAATACTTGTAATAAGGTCTACGTGACTGCCACAGACACGGACAAACTAGTTTTTGACCATTCTTCTGTAAATGACCGCTTTTTCTTAACTTGAGCTTTATTTTCAGCGCCGTTGTCAGCATATTCGATCAAGATCTCGTAGTTTAGGAATATCTTAAAATAATTTCAACATGTCCCTTCATTTTGAGAAATATGCTTGTGAAAAAGTGTCAACTTTTTTGGACCGGCATGTATGTTAGCAAATGTTTTGTAGAATGGTGTGGGGAAATTTGGGACTCCTTCGAAATGTCATTCCCGTTGTACGAACGAAGAAGATTAGGAGGAAACCCTTTAATATTTAAACCTTTCTGAACGGGATGAGTACTACTACATCCATCCTTTGTGGAATCTTCTTCTTTTTCAGTCTGCTGCCGTAACGCCATTTTAGTTTAAAAGAACCCTTATTCGTCTTTTATCTCATGTTTCAAAAGTACATGTATAAAGTATGCTCAATATTAAAAAAAACCGGACCGACTTAATGTTTGGACATTACACGGACGGATATTTGAAATGGCAATAATGTTTGTTTCAAAGACAAAACCTTGTATATATTCACAACTATTGCCGCTCATTTTTAAGATTTTCCATTCATACTTTTCGAAATGGTTATTGGGCAATGTGTCGACATCATCAAATCAGTTTTAGCTCGCGAGGATGTCTACTTTCACTGGCAATACAGTAGCCACCACGTATCAAATACAATATATGCGAGAAAAAATATTTGAGAGATCGATGGTATATGTAATAAATTGTATGGCTAAGAATACTGTTCTTTGTGTTTTGTTCATTATAATTATTCATGATTAGATGAGTATAGGTTCAACGTTGGCCACTGGTGTCACACTGCTGTTCAGGAGGTGGAAGTGAACGTTGATGCAGATGTCGAAACTGTCCGTTTAATTAGGCAGCTCCAATCCACTCTGGAAGATCCTTTTAGAAGTTTTCGACAGGGAACGGGCCAATCTCGCCCAAACAAAAACGCTGTATCCAAGGCCCAAAACAACAGTGTGGGACCTTAATTATGCAAAAGATGTCATGGAAGACTCCAGATTTGTACGAATGTAAGAATTAAAAATGTGAAGTAAAATTTGCTATCCAAGTTGTTTGTTCAGAGGCTGAGACAAAAGTGACTGGCCAGCAACTTTTCCATCCCGCCTAAACTTTCTACTTCTAGAATGTAAAGAACCAACCCTACGTCTCATTGGCCCATAGCCAGGCCTTGCCAAGTGTCACAGAACAAGAATTCTTATTGGTTGGTTGCCCCTCCAAGCCTTCTCAGTAATTGGTTAAAATTCGTGGCTGTTGATTGGCTCTTCTCCTGTTTACAGGATCTCACTTTTGTCACAAATTTGTCAATAGGGTTTCATGTACAAAGTTCTTTATACGAAAGTACAGTATGAAATGCATTCACAGTGATCGAGATGTGTGTGCATGGAGTTAGCCTACATTTTGCACAACACAAAAAATATAACCAACAGGAGAAGATCAATGGAAATTTTGCTGCTTATAAATAATTTGATCCTTTAGTGATAAAATTGAGTATAGGTTCAACGATAGGTATGCAATCATGTGCGCGGAAAATGAAACGGGACAGACATGATCAAATGCTAATGTACTGCCATGGATGCTTAATGATATGTAGTCTACCCATACCGGAGAAGCATTCATTCAACGTCTGTGGTTTGGGGCCAAAACATGTTAAAGAGATATATTTCGCTACTCAAACTTGTGAAATCAGATACACTAAAATTACACTGCGGTGTGAAGTGAACACTATATGATTTCTTCAATGAACCATTACGGTTCTATATGGATAAAAAGGTGATAATTATCACCGCAGTTTTCAAGTGTCAAAAGTCTAACAAATATTATTTGACTTATTTTCAAAAGACCATGCACCCTTCTATAAGAAATGACGTGTACAATTTTTTCCATAGGGAAATAATCATTGTTATTCAACATGGGTATGTATAAATATCACCGCATTTTTTAAGAATAAAGTAACAAATACTATCAACTTACTTCTAAAGACCATACATCCATCTTTAAACTATGACGTATAATATAGTTTACATAGAAAAAAATCACAACTTGGGTAAAAGGTGAAAAATATCACCGTAGTTTTTTCAGAGTAAAATAACAAATACTATTCGACTTACTTCAAAAGACCTTGCTCCCCTCCTCAAATATGACGTATAACATTGTTTCCATAGGAAAAAATCACGATATGTGTAAAAAGTGATAAATACCACCGCAGGTTTTTTTTTCAGAGTAAAGTAACAAATACTTTTCGACGTACTTCAAAAGACCATACACCACCTCTTTAAAACATGACGTATGAAATTTCTTCCGTGGACAAAAATCGTTAGGACGGCATGGGAGCAAAAAAAAAAGCCGGCAAGCTTCGTGTTTATTCTGCCTTTCGCTTTTTTCGTAGCTTCGATGAGCAACCCAAACCAATCTCAACTGTACATTTCCTCACACAAGGATCAATACGAGTGGACAAAGTATACGCGTGTGTGCTTCCGTGTGGTTTACTATACCCGAGGACTTGTATTATGGATCCATTTTTATGTTTTTCTTCTCTGCAGGGGGAAATGAACACGGGGAAAATAAATAATTTCGCTCTTTATCGATCGAGAAAAGCTCCGAATTGGTGATCATCTTCACAACAAGGATCTTTTTCAGCTGTGGGTTTATTCAAATGGTATGACTGAAAAAAACTATTCGTGAGTTCTGTATTAGTCTTTTTTTCTTCTTCTATTTTACATTTTGACGGATTACTGGTGGAATGTTGATTGGGGATCAATCTTAAGACTACAATTTCAATAAATCTGACGTTCTTGTTCCTTGAAATAGATAAAACAATCCAAGCCGATCAAACTGGGGGGAAAAAGGAAACAAAACAAAGTACTGAGTTAACAAAGTAGGTATTGAAACAACCCAGTAGGTTTCATCGGAAATATAACAGTCGACTTTATGGACTTGGTAACGTTCTGTTACATTGTTACCTTCAGACGTGCGCTGCATGTAATTACATACAAATTTGATTGCTTCGTTAACATTTTAATTGGTTTTGCGTATGACAACCATCGCGAATTGTCTAATGGCTTAAGAAGAGAAAAAAAATTCATTGCTTTGCTACAGTTTCATTTGCCATTTGCAAATTAGATTTGCACCAGCCTTGAATGGTGGTAGCCGTGACGGTAATTGAAAATGCGCCGAGGTTTTCGAATTTAATTTCCTGTCCAATTTCATTTCCTAGACTTTGATAATTTCAAGTCTTGATGAATCAAAAACAATATCATGTATCTAAGTACGTAACATTTCGACACAAAAGTCAGGTAGGCCTAAACATGAGCAGGCGATTTATGTCCGAAAACAACTAATTAAGAGCAACCACAAATTTACTTAACAAAAGTTACATGCTTCATCTTCAATCTTAATGTGTTATGGCCACTGGACACCAAATTTATCCATGGTTGCAATTTTCTTTATAATCTCGGCATAAAATTTCAGAAATGATTAAAATTAGATACATATCTCATTTGCGCTAAGAAAATTGCGTTCTTTGATTCTAGTTCATCTAGGTCAAGTTTTTTTCGACCCAGTTCCATTCCCTAACATGACCAGTTTGGTATCTGCGAAATTCCATGCACGCACTGTCTCCCAGAAACATACCAAGCTTCGTGCGTTTGTTTACAAGCAGCAGGTACATGTAAACGTATATGCCTAATGTCTCGTTTTATGCAGCGCACGCACTTTACACAGCCAGCTCGCGCGGCCATTGGCACTGCGTTGCCGTGTGCGGACTTGTTTTCCCCCAGCTCATTAGCGAAGGTGAGAACTTAAGTACCGAGTCTAATAATTTGATATGAATGGATGTGATATCAAGGTGATTAGTGCGGACGAAAGATTGACGTCTGTCATTAGTGTTTTCGTAAAGGAGTAAACAGGGACAGAAGCTTTCAAGCATTAAATGCAGTTGGCTGATTAGCAAAACCTTTGCTAATTTTAAAATGGACCATGAATTTCCCTCGCACACAATATTAAATTGTTTGCCAATTTCTGGGAAAGACAAGAGGTATATTTCTAAATTTTATAAATAGTAAGAAATGTCGAGGGTGTGTTGTTTTGACCATGATTTGCAAGCCTTGGTTGGCAGCTGTTTTTTTGTTTTGATTAATGTATTAGATTCCTCTGACCCGACCCTATGCCTATCGAATCACACCCATGCATCTGGTGTTACCATTCGTCTAATGAGAAAACGTTATGCTAACAAGAGATGATGAAGTGCACGTTACGAAACTAATGACTCAAAGACCATGCATGTTTCATAACAGTTTCTTCCAAACCAATGACAACTGCACTTGTATTGAATTTAGTGTGTAGAACTACAGTTGAACTTTTGTAAATTTACAATGCAATTACTTGCCGTAAAGTCGCGTGTTGATTCACTTTCGTGCCAAGAACATGTACCGTCTTCATTCTTGAATGAGTTGCTTTTGTCAAATCTTTTTTGCGTCTCGTAATCAGGAAAGTCTGCCAGGTTGGTCACTGTTTTGTTAAAGATGCGTTTCCCGTGCTATTTTTGAGTTTCACCCCGATTTTTTTTCAGTTGCTAATTTCCTAGCAATATAAAAAAAATATTCGTTTTTTTTTTATCAGACATCGTACAAAAATACATCGACGCTTTATTATTGACTTATTTCTTTCTAAAATTCGAATTATTGGCTGTCAGACAATAATTTGGCTCATTTTGTGATCGAAGCCCTTTTCAGAGAGTTGCAGACGCCCAACATCGGAATAAAGTAGTGTTGTTGTTGTTGTTTTTTCGTTGAGACAAAACATACAAATTAAAAATTCTTTAAAAAAAAAACATGCTACTCTTCTCTGTTCAGTGTACATGAAATCGACACTGCAGACACACACTGCATCGTGCGGGAAAGATTGAAATGGCCTCGACAATACACTTCATCTCCTCATCACATGATACATGCCTCTCCAAGGGAAAATGATGTATGCATGCATGCCTTCATCTGTGATCCCCCCCCCCCCCCCCGGGGGGGAGGAAATTGTAATTGGTTTCCCTCACTGATTGAAATAATGTTCATATTCGTTTGTTAATAAAGAATAGTTTTTCTTCATTGTAAAGGTGCACGCACTATGTCTCAAGTGTGTTCGGATTTTAAAAAAAATCCACCATGAAGGCGATTTATTCGGTTTCACAGCTACAAAGTATCCGATTCAATGTATCGTCTCAGGTTCGCTTGTTCGTATTCAACCAAGATCTCTAAAAGGGTATGTGTCAAAATATCGCCAAATAATATAACGATGACTGACGAACAATGGCTGTACTGAATTATGACAGTCAATCAGGGCGTCATAACCGGCGTACCGTTCTGACATGTCAGCGTTCAGTGTTGACAATACCGCGACAGTCGTGAGATACAAAATAATTATATGAAGCGAAATACGTGCGTTTCTCGGCGTCAATAAAACTCTACCGGAAGTTCGGAACGTAAAAACCATCATTATCCGCGTTTGGGGGTTTACCGCTTATTTCTTCCTCATAATTCAAAAGACGGCACTTTTAATATTAACTGCATATAAACTCACTCCAGTAATACTGGAAGTAAAAGCAATGACGACAGTATTACAGAACGCAAACATGGCGTGGGCTTGATGACAATTCCGAGCCTCATCAGCGTTTTTTTTTTCTGGCCAAGCTCAAGGATAGCTGAGCCAATGGGGCCTTCAGTTATTGCCTCCTTGTACGGGAGTAATAATAACGTCGATGAATGGGAAAAAATGAACCAAAAATCACTGCATGGTATAACCTTGAGCGACACCGTCGCGTCTGGTGTACCTGATGAGCATTCAAGCAACGGGTGTAATAAAAGAAATACTGTGTCAAAAAGGAATCTCTCTCCGTCAGAGAGATAACTCTCTGACGGAGAGATGACAGTGCATGCGCTGTAAATCACATGGGATATTGGATGGTAATTAACCCGTAGTTTCCGTCTGCGATCAGCAATTTTGTGTTTGTCACACCTGCTAGCTGGTGTATCATAGCGATACGTTTTTGGTATGTTTTCATAGAGATAATGTAATAATGTTTAACTATTCAAAGTCTGAATGAAACAAATTGACGAAATTAAGAAATAAATAATTTTTTTTTCATATGCCAACCGTGACTTCACAGGACTCGTGAAATCGGAGCATATATTTCAAAACCTGCATGCAATTTAACCAAGCCTCTCCGTCAACCATCGCAGACAGACAGACGTCAGACATCAGACAGACAGACAGACAGACAGACAGACAGACAGTGGAGGGTCTTTTAATATAGGATAGCTCCATTTGGCTCCTTGGTGCATTTTGAAGCAATCAGAAAGATAATTGCAAGTCTTTCGTCTCTTCAGTTGAAATGTTTGTAGTTGTGCATGACTTCAAAACTCAGAAATATATATTGCATTTGCGTAGACACGCTGACGCAACGATGAAATTTAATCTCCGCGAACGCACAGGCGATGGTCATTTTGTAAAGTGGTAACAATAAAGTACGGTTATGTCAGGATCAGATTCAACTTCCTCTATATTACTCATTGGCGAAATTGAAAACTATTAAGACTTGCTGCACTTCGAGGGAACGATCCACCCTCAAAATACCAACTATTGTTACGCTCCGCAGGTGTAGGTCTATAGATAGAAATTCAGGCGGGCGGGGGGGGGGGGGGGCGAGGAAAGGAATTCAGTTTGGTTCTGAAGAGCATACGCAAGATAAGCTGTACCTTAGAAACACAAACTTATATTGTTTGAAAACAAAGGAATACAATACATTTTTTAATCGTTATTTAAAATTAGTTTATGGGTCACATTATTACAAATTCACAGCTCTGCAATGCCATATGTTTTAATTTTATGATTAAAGGAAGACATACATTATTTGCAAACATAAAAAAACCGAAATGATCAAATTATCACGAAATATCTTACTTGATTGTTAGGGAATGACAGTCTAAGGCATCCTGTAAAATTGTGGCTCGTGGTGTGCTGCCATTTCAAGAAAAACTGTATTTTTCCAACGCTGGTCGGCCGACCAGCGTTGGAGAAAACTGGCTTTTTTTTCTTCAAAAAGTGCTCTTAGTTTTTGATATGTAGTTCGTCTGCATTTTCTTTGCAATTGATTACACACCTGTGAAGACTTCAAGCCTGCTAGACTGATTCTCTGATCGTACAATTCCCCAAAGTCTATAAATTGCTCCGTTTCATCTTAAGTGGGGTCTGGGAACCAGACTACAAGAATATGATTGGTTTTCTTGGTTTTTCCAGCATCTACGAACCCAAAACGTGAAACAAGTCAGTGTAACAATGTTTGCTATAACATACTAATCCTCCAAATCCATTTATTTCTGAAAATTGCAGCAAAAGGCAAATGTTGTACATTCCCTTTAAGTCAACTTCAGAATCTATTCGCATGACTGTAGCTTCTTGGAAGACCCACTTGGGATATGAGACTAAGTCCTTAGGAAATCCACCAGGCATACACATGCGTACCACGTGATTTCCTTTCGTTAGTCAATACTTGATTGCTTGAATAAATACATGTATGGTTCATTTAACTTCAAGCTCTACAATAACAGTTTTTTTCTTCAAATACGTCACAACTAAAAAAATACACCTTAATTTTGCAATGTTGCCATGGTTTCATACATCCTTTTATGACGCTGATATTCCGCCCACACATTCACGCACATCCAAAATAATTATGTACAGCTTTACATCCAATCTAATCTCTTTCAAATCTGCTTCCTTAAAAAGAACTATAAAAAGACTTCTGGCGGTCGAATTTAAATTCCTCGGAAGCTTCTCTATCGTCTGCCAACATCATTATACGGTTGACCTTTGTCCTTTGATGGTAACCGACGTCAGATCGAACCGTCTTCACCCTTTCTTCTCCCCAATCAGCAACCGGCGGAATGTCGGTCTGATTAGTTTACCACATTCGGGACACACTGATGACAGAGTATCTTAAGACTAAAGGTGACTAGATATCTTGTACATTTACACATACATGTATTTCTTATCAACTAATTACTCTACAGGGTAAGTGGGGAAAAAACACCAAAAGACCGAAACCCAAATGGCAGGACCGATTCCTGAATGAAGTTTTGCTTGTAGCACTTTCAAATCTAGGCTAATCAATCAACTTTCTTTTAGTACAAGAATCATTCACATCACTCGTGACTTTTCAAGTTTACAGGGAGTTAGGTGAGCGTTGTTTCAGCAAGACAAAACAATTCACATAAAGATGTGTGTGAATCGATTTCGTTTTGCTGAAGGAACACTTACTTTTGTTTGTGATCCGTGGACAGAACTTTAAAACGGTGTTTGTGTTAGTTAAAAAAAAAACTTGAGAAGTGCATGTGTGATTTGAATGATTCTTGTACTGAAAGAAAGCTTAATGACTGGGCTTTCATATCCTTGATTTTAAAAGTGCTAAAGGCAAAACTTCATTCGAAAATTGGTCCTGCTATTTGGGTTTCGTTGGGCTTTTTTTACTCACCCTGTATACAAAAAAAAACATGAATGCCGTACAGGGCGAGTCACAAACAAAGTGACCGATCAAGAAAATAATAATAAAAAGAAATGTTGTTCGCTCCATTTCATAAAAATAACATGGGAATATTACATGTTACAGACAATAACTGTGAAAATTTCATGTAATCTCCATGTACTCTATTCACAAGTTATAAATATTTTAATAGAAATACCAATTCACAAAATTCAGCTGTTCACCACTGTTCCTTTACCGTTATGCATTGTTGAATACACAATGAACGAAACTTGCAAGGGAAAACAGAAAAAATAAAATGACCATTCTCATTTCTGAAAAACAAGGCTTGATTTATTCCTCATCTACAAAACAAAAATCTGAAAGTAAAAATAATGTTTCAGTCTGGACTCAAATCAAATCTCATTTGAATTTAAATAGCTTCAAAACATTGAGCATTCCACGGACAGCTGTAAAAATGGGTAAGTAAAACATGCACAACTTCTTACGGCAAGGATCAATTTCAGTCAGTCCTTTTTGATCAGATGAGTGGAAGAACACGTTCGTTTCATACAGGCTTCATTGGTGTATCCAATTCAATTGTTTTTAGGGGGGAGGAATAATTAATCCTGGTCACTTTCTTTATGACTAACGATGTGGTGTTTGTACTTGTACAAATACCACAAATTAATGTGTCTTCAAATTCTTCGGTTCGTTTGCATGTGCTTTTACGGATTTCATTTCCAAGGATAGGAAACTAAACAATACCAACAACCTGGCAAAATTAGTGAAATTATATCGCAAGCTGCTATCTGCTTCCTTTTACCAGGTAGATGTTAAATATAAACTACATGTAGAACATTAATGCACTACAACCTAGTAAATCTACAATGAACCTAGTTGACGCCTGTAAATACCACCATAATTTTTATCAGAACTAAATGGTTTTGGTACTCAAAGAACCTAATGGAGTACTGGAACATGTACATGTACCTGTAAGTCTACGACCATGGAAACAAACTCAGATATTATTGTTTCTCCTGTCAATCAAGCTTGTTTTTCACACGACACGAGTATGGGTGCCAGACTCGGTCAGCACATTCAATCCTACCGTGACACTACGTATGATGAGGAAAACAATCTTACAAAAGGCCATATGCTCACAGGAAAAATCAAATGAATATCCCAGCGGGAAACAAAATCTGAAGAAGGCATTGATGAAAGACCATGTGAAATATAATAGGCCTATCTGCATTGCGAATGCAGATCCAATGGATATCCATGCACATTTCTACTGATAGTACTAAAAAAAAAAGAGAGTTCGTGTGCTGGACAAAAACAAGATTGAAGGCATTATGTGAGCAAGGAGTATATGTAATTGAGCCTTCTTGTCTATCAGTCTGGTCAAGTACATGTAATTACAGCGAAAAAAAATAGAAATATGCACCACGATATGAGACCTTTTTAGGGTGAAGTACTGCTGGTTATTTTTATGCTGGGATATGGTTCAAGCATTCCTGGTGATGTATTCCTGTCAGGTTTCTTCCCAGAGAAAATTGCACTGCGTTAATGACAACAGGCCTAGCAGATGCTGTAATACTTGAACTTTACAATGTCTTTTATGGCTGTAAAAGCAGTTGGAATACCCTGGGAATGGATGCTCGGTTCAAGTAGAGCGATGATCTCACAAGTCAGTGACTTCCCCGCCAATTGTCTCATAAAGACCCCCTAAGGGCGCAGCCGTGCATAATCTCCCTACACCATGATGAAAACAGGGGCGGGTCCACTTATGGAAAGGGGTGTCCTGGTATTTACTTAGTTGCCTTGGTGATCTCCAAAAACTGGATGGTGTGGTTGCCAGGGAGATTGGAACCAGCGAGACTGGGTCCCTCGGCCCCGAATGTTTCCAAGGGGACGTGTAGGCACCGGAGACCCCACTTCAGTAAAAGATGCTCGATACTCCGATCAGAACTGCAAAACAAGACACCGAGTCGGAACCAACCCATGCCAAATACCTCCATGTGAATTTATGTTGTGGTTGAACGCAGGAAAGTGAATGAAGATGGATTTGAGCAAGATCGAGTCCAGAGGTACCAGGTTTGAATCCATGTCTCAGAAATGTTCTTCTTTAGCATGAAAACAAAAACTATCCAGCTTCGACGTTTACTGTCAAGTGGTTTTTAACCCATGTAAAAATGGCTTGTCTTACAGAATGGGTAGTCTATGTAGTACATTTGAGCAGATTTGCTGATTAATTATGCAAGACAACCACATCTTGACCTCTAGATTTTGACCAATCAGCGGGCGCTTTCTACCAGTCTTTGGTCATTCAGCCGTTGCGTGTCATAGACATGGATAAAACAAAAGTGCGTCACATGCTCTGTATCACGTTACGCAATATGCCCCCGACGCAATAAGCCCCCGGCTGTTGTTGTATCACAAATCATTGCATTCAAATTGACCAATCAAACCATTAGTCCTGATTTGGGAATGATATGACGTCACGATTTAGTAAAGTCGACTCTGATTGGCTGGCACGCGGCTTGCAAATAGCTGCATGTCCAGACATATCAGACGTTATACAGGAGACTTGGCTCCATGGAAAACGGGCGATACTCAGACCCCAAAATGGGGGAGGGTAAAATTCTAAAAAATGTTAAATGCCAGTTGCTCATAAATGCAAGAAAATACTGTGAATGACAGGCTTTGTTCTTACCTTCTCTCTTGATACGTAATCCAACACGTTGCATTCTTGCTTCTGTCCAACAGGAAATGCAGAGTTGCTAGAATGTTCTCAAACTCTGAAGAAGAAAAAAACAGAGTATATATTCCCATTTATTACTTGCTGATCAATCTTGAACCATTTATGATCGGGAGAATATTCAAAGTCTGTATGTATTATCAAAGTTGTTTGGGGAATTGGGATTGGGAATATTTCTGTTTTTAGAAGACACATATTGTCCCATAAATTTTCTTTACATAATACCGAATTGAAGATACATGTAATGCAAATTGGAAAGAATTACTTTGTGTTTGTATTTTTTTCAGAAAATAATTACTTTGTGTTTGTATTTTTTTCAGAAAATAATGCAAATTGGAAAGAATTACTTTGTCTAAGTTGTATTATTTTTTAAGGAAATGATGCAAATTGAAAAGAATTACTTTGTCTTTGTATTGTTTGTTGGGAAATAATACAAAGTGGAAACAATTACTTTGTTTTTGTATTTTATTTTTAGGAAATTATGCAAATTGGAAAAAAATTACCTTGTATTGGTATTATTTTTGAGGAAATTATTGGAAAGAATAACAGACTTTGTCTTTGTATTGTTTTTCAGGAAATTATGCAGATTGTAAAGAATTGCTTTGTTTCTGTATTGTTTTCAGGAAATAATGCAAGTTTGAAAGAATTACTTTGTTTTTGTATTGTTTAAAAAAAAAATGCAAATTGGAAAGAATTACTTTGTTTTTGCATTGTTGTTCAGGAAATAATGCAAAGTAGAAAGAATGACGTTGTCTTTGTATTGTTTTTCAGAAACAGAGGATTTTGTTTTTAGCAAATTTATATTCATGTTTTTGTCCGAATGATTACATGTAGGTTCCTATTTGCCAGACACACAGGTACCTCCTACTCATTTCCTACCCAACCACCCCCAGGGAAGAAAGGCAAATTAAGTATCTACGCGGTTACGTCAATGCAAATCCAATTAGATTGACTTTGCCTATCCTGAAGGGATTGTTTAATCCCCAAATATCCTTTGCTATTAATAAAACGGGAAATAAAATTACCTCCTCACATTTAAAGAGCACTCAGGTTTCTCAAGATCTCATGTTTTGATCTTAAAAATACAAAAACAAATCAAACACAAAAACAAAAATTAGGACTCGTTTTCTTATGACGCATTTAAAGACTTTTAAAAAACTCTTAATATCTTATTTCAATGACCATTTAATCATTCCCTGTGCTGTATATTTTAAGCAAAAACACAGTGTTTTGCACAAAAATATTAATAATTTATTGATCAAGTTTGGTAATAACAAAAACAAGACTAGGTAAATATTTTCCCCCTACACAACCATTTCAAAGTTCTACATGTTTGTTTTTTCTTAAAGTTTTATATATCAGATAGACAGGTTTGTATCAATACTTCAGTTATACTCATAGAGCCATATTAAATTACTACAGTGCTAACTTCTCACTCTTACGCGCGGAGATACTTTGAAACCGTCCTGCGTGCAGACGTTTTGAATTCATGTGTGTGTTTGTTGAACATACTGAAATTAGATTTTTAAAAAGTGTACTCTTTATTATGCAAGGCGCAAGACCAACATACGTAAACTTAAGCGCGTCACTCATGACGGTTAGAAAAAAGTGACGTGAGTAGGCACACACGTTTGCGTTGTTTTCGCTGAGCAAAATGTAATGCTCCTTTACTGATTGTGCGTTTTGGTTATGGGCGTATCGGCTGGGACGACGCACCGGTGTAGAACACAAACGCAGATATATGCAAATAGCTGTACCAGTTTTCCATATGTTTGTGCAAAAACATGGATGCGCCCAGCAGGCATTACTTTGTACATCGAGTCAGCGATCTAGTAATTTAATATAGCTCTATGGTTATACTACACAAATATTCATGCAGAGAAACTATCTGTGGTTAAATGTAATGTTTTGTCACAACAAAATATGGCTGGTCCTATTGTTTCTTCTTTTTTGTTGTTGTAATAAGTCACTGCACTGTGCATTGAAGTAAAATATATTGGTTAAATATCAATGTTTATGGTTTGTGGCTTGCTTTTCAGAGTCAAATACACCAAACTTTAATTATTTTTATACAGTATTTACTCTTTTTGTATGGATTCTAGTTTAGTATCTTATGTAAAACAAACACGACCAGTCTAGATTTCATTATGATTCTCTCTGAAATCGTCAAAAATAAATTATTTTAAATGTTTACTTTTTAAAAATTGGTTTTACATCATTATGTAGTCAGACCAGCTGCTACTAGGACACCAGTCAGACATCAGTCAGTAACAGATGGCAAGATTCGCATGATTCAGTCCTCCAATCATGCATAATTGAAGTTAAAAACATATGGACGGCTTGAAAGATAAATGAAATTTATGAAACTGCACACAATCATGTCCCATCACATTCCTATAGGCCTAATTACATTTTTTTGCAGCTGATGAGGGCCGAGTCTAAGAGGGTGAGAGGATACATCTGACATTTAGCTGCAAGTGGGAGAGTGGGAGGGTATTTTGTCGAGTCGGTGCAACTTCCCTCTCAGTCTGAGATACGTTTTTCTTTTGTACTGAAATCGCACTCCCTGTGCCCTGCTCTAAGGTGATATGTATGGCATGTTATTCTCTCTCGGCTAAAGGGAAAATACAACATTTGCAAACATCAAAAAATAAAACTACCAAATTATTTTGAAATACCTTGCTGGACTGTTAGTGAATGACAGTGTAAAGCATCCTGTAAAATCATGGCACCTGGTATACTGTCATTTTCAAGAAAAGTGGTATTTTTGTATCAATTTCCAACGCTGATCGGCCGATCAGCGTTGGAAACAACTGGGTTTTTTTTTCAAATACTGGCCCCAATTGACCACTGCACTTGTTTGCAATCGATTACAAACCTATGAACGGGTACGAGCCACCTAGACTGGTTCCCTGACCTTACAATTCCCCAATGTATGTAAACTGCTCTGTTTCTTCTTATATGGAGTCAGGGAACCAGACTACAGGAAACTGATCGTTTTTCTTGGTATTTATAGCATTTTCGAACCCAAACCTCAAAGTCAGTGTAACTGTATTTGCTATATATTTCCAACCCCCCAATTCCATCCATTTCTGAAAATTACAGCAAAAGCAAATAATGTATATATTCCCTTTAAAAAAGGTGGGAATGAATTCTATGTGGAATGCTACTGAGTTCACAGGCGGTGGTTATTTTAATTGTGTCATGCCTAGCGGTAGGTACGCAGCAGGAGGTTCGTGTATATTTTTGTTTCGGAGGTCACTTGGAATTTAATTTTCTTCAAATAAACAAGACTAGGCAAGCCTGGTAGAGCTGGTCCCAGAGTGCACACAAATTCTATTTGATTGATTCAGCACGGCTATTCACTGGAAGCCTTTTCATGCAAGTTGCCTACTGCATACAGCCAATTCACTGGCCTGATTTTGTAATTAATTTTATTACAGACTTTTGGGCCAAGGTGAGATCTAATCAAGTCTAGTTCACAAGCGGCAGTCGGCAAGCAGGCCTGCCGACTCTCACGCAATGAGCGCGAGACTCGCGCATTTCAGGTTATTTTCACGCTCTCACGTCCACACAGGATTTCTCACGTTAAAAAAAAAAAAATTGAATGAGGATCTTTTGCTAAAGTAAAAGTTGTTAAAGTGGTCAGAAATTGCCTAAGATCGCACCACAGTCTAGAATCCAATTTTTTCGGGGCCCTTAAGCGGGCCCACAAATAACCCCACGTCATTAGGGCTTCGGGCTTGCATTACATGTAGTTCTGATCAAGCTCCATCGCCAAATTTTCACTCTCAGCTCTTACTCAAAGTTGGGAGCCCTGCAGTCAGTCAGTCAATCAGCCAGGTACACAGAAGTACCCCCTCTACGGCAAGGATGGGAGAGTTGGGGGAGGGGGCAATCAAACGCATTGCTGACGATGCCTACTGTTCTGTAACGCAGAAGTATTGCTCAAAGGGCACTAGTTTGCCGAACGTACCATTACGTCACATCAACAACAACAACAACACATTCAGAATCAAGTGCAGTGGTGCATACCTCGCGTGAACCAGTACACATCACGCGCGTCATGTCCCATCTGCGGGGCTAGCTCTCAAAGGTGGTAAAAATGCGCCCTCTCTTGTTGGCGCACGGAGCCCCTAGGCTTGCCCCTCTGGGACCATCAAAAATTAAATGTTGGAATTTGGAAAGTACAAAATTTGGTTAAATCAAATATTGTTTCTCCATCCACTTTTTTTGTAAAACAACAATTATCCTCCTTGTTTAGTCTTTAATTATCCTCCTTTTTACAAAGATGTACAATTTACATGCATATTGCATAAAGATGTAAGTAATTTGCTATACAGGAAAGTGTAGAGTGCTGGTGGTACAAACCCTGCTTCAACAACTTCACTAGACATCCACATGCAGACACAAAACAATAGTAATTTTTCTCTAGACAAGGAGGACTGATCGAGCAGTAATATTTTATGTCTCATATGGTAATATTTTATGTATTTTTTAACTTACAGGGCTTCCAATTGCATAAATTTGTATTTGTGCGGTACTGCCACAACGAAGGGCAAATGATTACCTCCATGTTACTGCCATGTACATGTACAGTGTATGCATATTTTAGAAGTTGATCATAAAATCTGAAAAATGATCTCTCTGATGCGAACGTTTGGACGCCGTCTGTGTTGTGAACCACTCCTACCCTACATCTTTCTTTACTCATTCTGGAAATGTCAGCCAAGTTGAAATTACAACAACAGAAACGGCTTTACTTTTCAAGAGACTGATTCCTGTTTTCAAAAACATGTCCATGCTTCTTATCCCTGTGGTCCTTCGCTTCATTCAAACCCCCGATAAACAAGCACTAGACACAACCATAATTTTATGTACCGACAGCTCCCTGTAGAGTTCCCTAAACATTTGTTTCATAACAACTCATCATTTATAATTAACCTATTCATTAATTCCTAAGACAGTTTACCCATTCCCACTGGTTGAGAGCCCGTCACGTGGCCAGTCTTAAACGGATGATAAAGACATGGCTGGCTGGTCTTAAGCACTTTTCCAGTGTCACATGAAATTTGGACTCCTATGAAATCCGGTACAAGCACAGTTTTATTGGTTGAACGTTCAAAATTCTCATGAATACATGCGCACTATTGAGTCAGTATTTCATAGTCACTCCTACATTCACAACGCACTCACCACAGCTGCATCTGCGCGTCATCGCGCAGTACACGCGCGACGCACGCGCCAATCTCCATAAAAAGAGTTGTTTACATCTTACTCGTGAGCTGGACACTCCATTATAAAGCTAGAGGGGTGTTTCAAAAAACAGAAAGTAAAATTGTTGAATAAAATTGTTGGAAAATTTACGTTTTTGACTTGTTTTGACTTTTGGATTGAAAAGTTTTGATTTTTTTACCGAAAAAGGTATATGAAAGGGAATAAATATGTGCTTGGTCGTTATTAAACACTATGTTTAAGACTGGTTGGAATGTGGAATGCTGATAATTACCCTCCGGTTTGGCCTGGGTAATTATCAGCATTCCGGACTCCAACCAGTATTTAACACCTCCTAAGCACACATTTATTCCCTTAATAATTTATATACCTGTCTCTTAAAACAAAAACATTTGCCAGGCCTGCGTCAAAAGCACTGACCTCATCACACAATATTTACATTTTTTCTTGTTTCCATTCAAAAAGCATTTCGGTTGCAATGGACTGCACAATACAGCCCTCAGCGTGTTCAAACCATTTGAGCGTCCTCGTAAAAAAGCCTACTAAAAAAGCAATAAACATAACATGCATACTGTACTGCCAATCAAAATATGTGTTAAAAAAACTGATGTCATCTAAGAGTTGCAAAAGTTTGATGACCTTTGGGCCTATGTCAATGACCGATAAGGCCTGGCTAGGGAAGGACTGCTAAAGACACGGTTCATCCACATCAAATAGACATTAAAAACAAAAGAACATTCAAATTTACATTTAAATTGCCACAACTAAAGCAAAACACACTCTAGTTTCTGTTGAACCTGTGACATCATACAGAAATCATGTACCAATCATCAGTGAAGCTAGGGCTAGCACTACTTGCACCTTATTGCGTAAACATAATGATGTGACATGTATCTATTCACAGTTTTCTTCAGCAGAGCAAGGCTGGCTAATTGATTTACAATTTACACCTGCTGGAGAAAATTCTTTGGATTCCCAATGAACCAAGGCTCTGCTAGCTGGCAAAATTACAGCAATTATAATCACAGGAGGCCATGTGGAATCTGTCTACCTTCAATTCTGAAGATGTAAATTTAATGAGGTTGTTGGGTCTTCAAAAACGTATCAGTGAAAGCATTTTTATTCCCCCCCCCCCCCCCAAGTCAGCTTATATACACTAATTACATTTGTGATGCGATCAAGCTTAATGAGTCGTTTGTCGACCCTGGTTATTTTTTTTTTTTTTTTTTTACAGATTTGAAATAAGCACAATCTCAGCATTACTGCTGTGAAAACCGCATGCTGGTACCATCTTTAGTTCAAAAATTATTCAGAACACCAAGAGATGTGATGAAGTGATGTGATGAAGTGGCCCTATTTTGGCCTGAATCTCCAAATGAAAGTTCCCGACAAACGACTCATTTTGCTTTGATTGCATCACATTTAATTACAAACAATGTTGTGTATCAGATCAATGTGTTACCCTTAAATATATTAATTTTATATTGAGTTTGATGTTATTTTTACACTTTGTAATTATTTCTGAGTATAACAAAGACTATCACTAAAGAGCTTAAGTTTTCAATTTCTTTTTTTGAGGTTGAAAGAATAAATATGAATGTAAATATGAATAACTAGAACTGTGTTTGTCACGTCAACAAACACAGCTGTTTCGGCTAGGTTTTTTCTTCTGTGTCTAACATCCTCCGTGCAATGACAAATTTTCCGAGCAGTCTATGTACACACAAAGTTTCCATTTAATTAGACCTGTGATTCTGGAGACATACACGTAACGCTTTGAATTATGAACCTTTAATATGACGTCACGTGACACGCGACGACATAATCATGTAGTAAGTACAATTGTCGCATACTGGTAAATGTATAACATATCCCTGTCTATGTGTATACAAAGTTTCAATTCAATTAGACCTGTAGTTGTAGCATTATAAGGCTTCAAAGTACGGTGAAATTCAATAAGTCAAACCTCAAGGGAACAGGTTCCAAATTTGACTTACATGTAAGCAGAGTTTTGAGTTAAAAGCAGGGTTGTATATCATTGTTATACTAATGAAGGGAATGGATTTTTTGGTTTGACTTGACAGTTGTTTCGAGTTTTCAGAGTTTGACTTATCGAGATTTCACTGTATGTACCTTTAATGTTTCTTCATCTGACGTGATGATGTCATGATAACATCACCCCAATTTCTATCTATAGCACGTCCCTGTTTGGGGATACCAAGTTGCAACCAAATTGGACATACGTGTACAGTTGTGTAGTTATAGGAATCTAAAAATGAATCTTTAATGTGACGTCACATGACATGTGATGACGTCATCATATGGTCACTCTGCAAGTTTTATCTATAACGCATTCCGGTCTAGGTACATGTACCTACCAAGTTCAGTTTCAACCAAATTGGACATATACAGTGCTGTAGATATGGGCTCCATGCGCCAACAGAGGGCGCCTATTTAACACCTTCGAGATTCCCGTGGATGGAAAACACTGCATGTGCGTACTGGTTCGCGCGCATATAGCGCGATGTATGCACAACTTAATTAGTTTATTCTGAATGTACACAAAGCAAAGCGTTTCGGCATGAGCGTCAGGCGGCGTCGGCAATGCATTCGAATGTCACTCTAAGCTGTGTCCCCCAACTCTCCCTTCCTTACCCTTGAGGGGGTACTTACAAGTGCACGAAGCCCATAGGCCTTAGAAAAATGCGCATTTAATGGGACGAAAAAATGCACATAATAATGTGATCTGAACCTACCTCTGTTAGAGGTTTGTACAAAAATTGCTTGTGAGGTCCGTTACTTTAGGTCTATTTTATTATGAAATGATACAGAAATCATTATACAAATTTATTGCATCTCATGTGATTCTGTATTATGTAGAGGAACATACACATGTAAGAGACAATGCTTCAACTGAAACCCATTTCCAATCAGTTGTGCAGCTTTTTTTTTTTAATCCTGATCAGTGAAATCAGTAAAATCAAATCAAATCATCCACTGGTCAAAACTCACCTTTGGTATCATAGAAGCAGTCCGAAGCAAGGATGATATCAAACCCTGGCAGTTGGAAGACTTCAGGGGGAAACTCGCCCCATGTGAGCCCCACCACGTCCACCTTGTCCGCCACGCCGTTGGCCTGGCAGGACTTGAGGCAGTTGCCTAGGCAACGGGGAAGCCGGGAGTGGTCGGTCAGAGTGACCCGAGCCCCGCATACTGCTGCAAGGACACCAGGGAGACTGGTACCCGCTCCCAGCTGATTCAAATACACGCGGAGGGGCAAAGGGATTGAAAAGAAACAGTTTGATCGAAGAAGGAATTTTGAAGTAGACAACAATTTCTTTACAAAGACTCTAATAAGAACACCTCACCTCTTCGAGGAAACTGTACACGTAATGCTGGAATTTGAAAATTCCTAATTAGTTTTACAAATTTAATATAGGCAACATGCAGTGGAATGCGGCTATACCAAACACGGCTATACCGAACATTCGGTTTTACCGAACATCATCCTTGGCTCCCGGTTTTAATGTACAAAACGTACCGAACATCGTTGTTGAAAAAAGTCAACAGATTAACCAAAAACCTACCGGTTGTACATGTATTATTCACTGTTTGGGCCACTTTTAATTCCCGGACATCAAACCACCCATGGTTACATTGTGTTTGAATGTTGAAGAGAGATAGATGGTTATTATTTCCCCAAGGAATAAAAGGGAAAACCACCCGTTGCTAAAGTTTTGTGACAACTCCTTGTGCAGCGGCGGGATGTGAGAAATGCCAGTTCAGTGACTTCACTATTGGTCAAAAGAGGGTACTGGCAGTTCAAAATCGCTATACCGAACGATCGTTATTACGAACACTTTCTGTGGATCCCACGATGTTCGTTATAGCGGCGTTCCACTTTACCCATGTATACCAACGTACCTCAACTACATGTTTGCCATGGATCCACTTCCTCCTTGTCCATACATACTGTGCTAACACAGGTGCACATGGCCAGACATACATTCCATAGGCTGGATCAATAACCTACATGTAGAAACAGGTCAAACATATCAATAGCATTTAAAACACTTTCAAAACCAAAGTGCTTCAGAAGAACAAAAATGACTTTACCACACAAAAAGAGAACGAACATTGTTTGTCTACTTAAACAAAAGTATATTTCAGTTTAGTTCAGTTCATATTGCTTTGACATACCGGTACACAGGGGTGTGAGTGACCACTGATAAAAATAGCTGAAAACAGTTGAAAAGGTGTAAAAAAGCTGAACTTTGGAAATTTCCTATACTTTTGTACACAGCAAGTGAGGAAAAAAAGCTGAAATCCAATACAAAAAAAGCTGAAATCAGCTTTAAAGCTGAGATTTCACACCCCTGCATACAGAAAAATGAATAAAGTCACAGGCAAAAAAGTACATTCACAAAGTCATGATAATGTGACAGAGTTACATGATTCAGTGATCAACATGTACACAAAACAGAGAACAGACCTCCGGAATCTTGACTTGTAACTCATCATCGGTCTCCTCATCCCGAAATGTAAAAAGACGATCCCTTTCCAAAGTCGTGGTGTCTGCTTCAGTCATACAGGTGTGGTTTGTGTGACAACCTACATAATACAAGAGGCAAGAACAAGCTGTTTATACTCAACCAGTGACAATATAACTTTTATTTTAATCAGAAAACATGGCCTGTCTGACAATTGCCCTAAACTATTTCGAACTTCTTGGGATTTTTTTAAATTGTATTAACAATAAATAAGATACATGGTGGGGAGAGCCAGGTAGGTAACTGAAATATTTTTAATTCACATTTCAACTAGGTCTAGATCGATTCTGCAACTTTTACTTATTACTGAAACTCTTTGAGTATTAAAGCATTCAGATTTCACTGACATTTGGAATAAATGTAATTAATATGGCTTCCATATATTAGGTCTTTGCTGGGCTGCACCTAGTATGAACATTTGGGACTCTCATCAATACTGTGTATCGCTGAAGAAACAATGAAGTATACAGACACCACTTCAGCAGTTGTGTACAAAGTCAATGGAGAGTCAAGAACATTTTTCAAAGTATGTATTTTCAACATTTCACAACTGGCACTGCCAAGATGGCAAGTGCCATGACTGCACTGTAATTTTGTGATGAAAAACATGAAAAAAGTGGCATCAGCCAGGATGCAACCTGGATGCAACATTCTTTCCTGTGCCTATTACCAAAATAGGACCGAGTAAATTACTGTTAATATGTAAATCTGACTAAGCGTTCTAGTACTGGTAGTATTAATAAATACTATGAATAAAAAAATTAGACCAACAACTGAACAAGGCATGCAATTGCAACTTAATAAACATGATAAATGTATTAAGGCAACATGATCAAAATCAAACCACTCAAAATGCCAGTTTGCATGGGTTTCTGCATTATTTTGTCTGCTCTACTACTAATATATGCAGCATAGAAATAACCTAGGCCTACGGCCTCAATATAACTTACGATTACTGCAATGTTTTCAGTGCACATTTCTCTGACATGTCTGAATAAGATAAACAAAATGCCGGTTCTATTCCATGTATTCTATGTGCAATGTGTCAACACTTTTTTTTCTTACCCGCCGCTCATTCACCCGTGTCTGTTACCCTTTCAATATATTTTATGGTACGTAATTTGTACATAACAAGAAATTATTTAAGTCCCCAGATTGCGGGACCAGTCTATAATAACTGGATAACTACAGAGGGCGCTTTCCAAAGAAAGCACAGTCTGTTTTTTATACCCACGTTTCATGCCGACCGGTATTATTTGATTATTTGGATAATCTACTTTTGACACGCGACTAAGTCATGTTTTTGTTTTCCTAATAGGAAATAACTTTCCTATTTCATTGCAATGTAAAGTATGGTTCACGTTTGAGGGCACTTTAGACTTCCTACCTTGTTAACTACCACTTATTAGGTTTAAATAACGATTGATGCCCGACTCCTTGCAAATAATGATTGACAGCTGCCATTAATTTGCAACAATAGTAAATTCTTGGCACGTGGGTGCGTGGGCCAAGAAACCAATAAGCATTGTTCTGCAGAGCTTTATTTTAAAGGTCACTAAAAATGACATTTAGATTGGGCTCCAGCTCAACTTGCTCAAGAATGTACAAACAATATAGGCCGCTACCGGTACCATATTTATTATCACAAACACTGTTAACTGGTTGATTATGCTGAGAAGTGTCACTATAAATGTGCTGGTCATGAGGGGAGGGGGGGGGGGGACATGTAAGTCAATCTCCGATTACAATTCTAAAAAGCTTTACAATATGGCGATTACCTAAATGCGAACATTTATAATATTTTGAAATCCAGCCGGTCAGTCAAGATTCTGCCAAAACGCCTCTTTTGTAAGTGACGCACAAAGTTTGACCTGATTGATTGTATATATTGCAAACTATGTTAGCTGAGAAGATATTTCAAAATTTCACATTGAATTATGCTGCGTGATGCAGTTTTAAATAACAGTTTCCTATAATTACAACTTATTGATTTCATATACAATGCATAATATTCAGAGCTCTATAGCTTCTCTCCAAACCTGAGCGATTAAAATAGAACCATCACGGTTACAAATTTTATTGTAAATTCCGATACCTCTTTTAGTTTTGAGAGGGCAAGCTGAGGAGTAATTCCAGACGTTTCACTCGCCTCTGGCACGAGCCGACCTGTGCAAATAGAGACTTTTGACTCACCGACTGAACTTGACATTACGTGGACCCGTCGTATTTTCAGAGTCCACGACCCCAGCTTTTCACGCACGAAAACAATTGTTGCGTTGAACGGTCAAGTTGCAGTTGAAAACATTTGAGGGTCAGTTCACACAGACCCATTAAATTCAATTTGCAGTAACAATGAAGTTTAAGTTCAAGAGTGATTTTGTTCGGCTCAAATTCAGTTTTCGTTTTACCTTTGAAATTTGACGTCAATCGCATAGCAAATCGTGGCTCCTCCATCTTGAATTCATTGGAAGAACACTAGCTGGTCTTCGGAGGAGATCTTCCGGTACGCGGTGGGCCGACAACTCGCCCCAAGTTCTCATCACGAAGACTTCAGAGTTGTTGGAGAACAAGTTCCAGTTTAGTGCGAAGACGTCGACTGTTCCTGTGTGGCCCAAACAAAATGGTGGCAAAGGTGTCGGTAAAGATAGATAGATAAATTGACTATAATAAGGACTCTTAACAAGAAAAGGTTTACAAAATCTGCAGTCTTTGTGCTAATCATTTCTGGGGGGGGGGGTTTCAAGTTGGTACGCGCTACTTGTTGTTACTAAAAAAAATATCTGGCCAAATAAGGACTGATCGACGTTCATTGGTCAAAAGTGCAGGCTACAGGTGCTAGTGGGCGGGGCCGAATACCGTGCTGCAGTGTGTCGGTGACGTGACTTATGCTGGCAAAAATGCCTGTGGCCAAATAAGGAACGGTCGACGTTTATTGGTCAAAAGTTCATCCACAGGTGCAAGTGGGCGGGGTCGAAGACGTCATGTATTACGATTACTTGCATCGTCTTCGTAAAGCGTTCGGTTCCGGTCGCCGGGTTCGGGCAATTTCGTTCGCAATAATATAATGCATAATTATTCGCAATAATAATTTATGAATGCATGAATGACTATTTGGCTCTTCCTTTTCTAAGTAATATATGGTGCAGTTTGGAGACAGTTTCATCAGGGAATTTTAATAAACACTTCACATCATTTCTTGGATATGGCAAATAAAGTGAAAAAAAAGAATTCAGGGAAAATTTTCCTTCATTTGTAGTTGCAAATTATGTTGAAACAAATAAATGAATTGTCAGGTTTTTTTCACTGCAGTCCTGCTGGTACATGGTGCATGCAGTCATTCATCAAAGCGCCAAGGTATAAATTCGACAGCGCCCTCATTTCAATGAGTAATGCTGTCACCGTTTAGTCCGGTTCCCAGTCCCATCACAGGAGGCCAACGTGGCAGTGGACGCGTTGGATGGAGGCACTGTGTGAGAAGATGTGCGGCGGTTTCCAGTCCATATCCTGAGTGGTTGTTGATGTTTTGATGAGGAGCGAACGTAAAATATCTCGCGATGTTGGTTAAGATTGTGGCTGTAATTACCGTTTTGTTAATCCAAGGTGGGTCTTTGATGATCTTAGTTTTCTGTTGCACCTCCTTTTGTTTGTGATAGTATCACTGCCTCTTCAAACACGAAATTCTAATTTTAAGGGTGCAACTGCAACAGTGTACAAAAATTCCCATAGGCCTAGACACTAGTGCTAAATCATTTCGTCGTGGCGCAAGCAAACCTTACTTACTTACTTACTTACTTAGGTTGATGGGAATAGAATAGGCTAAGCCTTTGTGACCCCATATCCAATTTCTTTCCAGTAGGTATCAAGATGGTTCTTAAATCGCAGGTCGACTTATACCTGAGGCCGGCTTTATGAACAAGGCCCTCCACTACACGATCACCTTGTTTTGGGGGTTCCCAGGCATGATTGCTCTAGTACATACATGCTCTACTTATTATAAACTCAACCAGTTTAACATTATTAATAAGACTATTTATGAGTCATAAGACTTTTCTGGTTTTTTTCTCCTCCATTTTTTTTCAGATGTGTCTGTGGCATCCGCTCGTCAAGTTAAGATGAGAATGGTAAATGAACCAATAAATACAGGGTGAGTCAGCTGGTGGCATTCAACTTTGCTAAGTAAAACCAAACTATTATTATTATTATTAATCATTTCTGGTAATGAAACCAAGGATTCCTCAAAAGCGCCCTAGGCACTGTAGCTCGCAAGCCTGAAGAAACCTGTGGAGAGAAGACAATGAGAAGAAATTACAGTTTTAGAGGTGGGAGGAAAAGCCCAGAAGAATATTCTGGGGAAAACCCACGGAATCAGGCAGGGACTGAAAACACAATCCACATATTGGCCCAGGCGGGATTCGAACCCCGAGATACTGACTTGTTTGTATTGATTCCTCTTGCAGGCAGAATTGGGGGACAAATGAGCAGGAAAGCCTGAAACCCAAAGTCAAACCAGCCAATTTTTCAGGTAGGTCAGTATTTTGCTGAAATTAGTAACAAAAAAATGTCATTGTCTTTTGAAGTGGAGAGACGGTCGGAGAAATAAAGCAGAAAATGTGGTGTTTAAGGATGGGATTTTACATTTAATTTTGAACATGTTAAGCAAACTACTTGCGCACTGTTTACAGAACAGTAAGCGTCGATCTTGTGCCAGCAGCATGCAGGGCTTGATTTACCCGGGTGCACGCATGCACCAGTGCATGTAGATTTTTGCTTGTGCACGTAGCTTTTTAACTGAGCATGCACGACGTGCATGTAACTTTTTTAGCCACCAAAATACTCATTTCATGCATATATTTACCAGTGAGTGAGAATAAGAATAAAGTTTGTTGAATACTTGACCAGATAGTGTACAAACGTGTTATTTCTTTTATAAATCCATAAATTATTCCTCGCACCATGCTCGCACAGTCGCAGCAGATTCAGAGTACGGGGTAAAATTCAAGATCTCGACGTACGTCCTGCAACCTCCTCCGATCATGCATGTGATTTACCACGTGATACATGCTGCAGATAATTTGGTATCGCACTGACGCTCCGGGCATTCCTTATGTCCGGATCGTAAGTGCATTCCCAATTATTAGCTGCGTTTATCACGTGGTTTCGTTATTGGCCAATCTGACGCCGCCTATAAGCAGACGGGTAGCTAGGAGGGCTCCGATATTTTGCACGCAAATGTCCAGGGTCATTTTGTCAGGGTCACTTTGTCAGGTTAAAATCTAATTTCAACACGTTCGTATGGGTCTTCATCGATGGCAAATTTCGTCGAAATGACACATCCTGAACACGCGGGAAGGCAAATGTTGATTTCTAGGCGAGTACTGAACATATTTACGAAATAATGTATGGCGGATCGATTTCGCCATGTTCGAAATGCCCGAAATGCCACAACAGTGTGGCTTTGCCACGTTCACGGGTCTATATAGGCTTGAGCATGATAGAGTAAAAAAAGGCTATGTACTGTACTGTCTGTCAAAAGTTCGATAAATTTCAAAGAGAAAGAATACCTTCAGAGAAGCAGACGGGTGTAAGTCGATTATGGTGCATGTGGGTTTTTCTTGGTGCATGTAGGTTTTTTGGTCTACATGCACCAGTGCATGCCACTTTTTTTTTTGTAAATCGAGCCCTGGCAGCATGTTGAAAACATAAGACAATAAATTGTAGACATTGTATATAATTTATACAATAGACAACTGCCAGTCGTTGAAAACGTACAAACTCAACTGCCCGGAATGTGATCAAGTTGGTTATAAAGGAATCCTTGATTCTTTGTAAAATGCTTGCGTCACTTTGAGGGCAGAGCGAGTAAACATCATGTCACTTTTTCATTATGCAGGGGGAAAATGGCATAAATATGCAAGATAATATTAGCTCTGAAATATTATAGAGAAGTTTTTTCTTGTTTTATTCCAGGTCCTCCGCATCTGAAGAGATTGGTGGGAAGATGCTTCTCAAAAACAATTAACTCGTAAGTGAAACTATTTAGTGAATCTTGGTTTATTCCATCTGATTTACTGGTTCCAAAAGTGCCCAATTTGCAAAAGTTAAGAGAAAGTATTTCAATAATTGGTTTTTTTTTCCAACTAAGCAGCTTAGGGGCCAGCCACTCAGAGAAACCTGGAAAATCAGTTTTCAATTTTTCCAGTTGGGGAAAAGTCCGGGAATTCGGGTAAAGTGACCCAAATGGAAAGGTTTTAGCCAGTTTTTGACGTATGTGCGTCTTGTGCCATGTGTCCAAGTTGTGTCCATATACTGACTGGCTATGGCAGCTTTTTAGTGTTTATGCAGTGTGAATATTACACACCTCTCCAGACAATAACAATTGGCTGTGCTACACCACCTCTTGACTTTCCAGTGACCTTGTTAAAGTGAAAATATTTTTAACAGAATTTTTGAAATTTCTCAGAGAAATATCAGGGAAAAGTCTTAAAACTCAAGGAATTTTGTTTCATAAAGCGCTGGGGACCATCTGTTTAATTGAATTTACTTTGGATTTTTGTTTTTGTCCTATAGGTACAAATATGAGCTGTGTCCCTTCCAGAACGTAACTCAACATGAACAGAGCTTAAGATGGAACCCGTATAGTGGTATTTTAGGGTGAGTTGATTTCAAAGGCTCACGTTTCGTAAAAATAACACCCAATTTTGAATACCATGATTCAGTATGTTTATATCACGTGTGTGAAATTGATTTCAAACACAAGACAGAAGCATTCGTAATGTTATTACGAAGTCTGTAACAACAGCAACATGATGTTCAAAGTAGCTTTTTGTGAAATGTCATTGGTGTTTGTATAGAGTGAATCTATATCTACCACAACACAGTTATATCATTAAATTCTTGCAAGAAACTGTACAGATTTTTGTTAATGCGTTCTGAAAGTGAAACCTATATGGGTAATGGTTGTTAATTTACAGTGCTTATATCACATTAATTAATTCAGCTAACACTACGTTAACCGTGCCATGTTATATATTAACCAGTTCGCGCCAGGATTATTTTGACACGAACGGAACAAGGCGCGGGATTACTTTTCACTCGAGCTCATGCCAGGTGGGTTGAAGCCATCACCCTCGGGCAGCACACTCATATTTCCGGCCTCGCTCGCTGCGAGCGGGTCGCTAATATATTTTTTCGGCCTCGCTCCCTGCGTGTTTATCCGCCATCCGTTTTGAATACCGCAAAACCTTTGCAGGTATACACATCATCAGGCGCGAACTGCTTAAGGCCTAAACTAGAGTTGTATCGAATATATAAAATTTGTTTATATAATTTGTTTGAGTATATAAAATTTGTTAAGTATTTTATTTTGGTTTTTGAAATTGGTCAGTAGGCTCTGAATGTAACATCTGTAACAATGAGATTCCACATTACTGTCTCCTTTTCGCAAAACAAATCATTTCCAAAACCTTTTTTGCAGAATTGCCAAATTTCACTAATAGTTTGAAGAAATGAAAACTATCAGTCAGCACAAGCAAATGTTGTACCTTTGCTGATGCACATAAAATCAAAGACAGAGCTCAATAAATACAATCTCCAAACGTTTTGTGTGACTCAACACTCATTTGTCGTATCAAATACAAAAGATGACTTTGATCGTCTGTTTTTTGCAGGATTTGGCAAGAATGGGAAATAGAAGGCAACGTCTTCAAGTCCATGCTGATGAAGGAAGGCGACGCGTGTATGAGCAAAAACAGAAAAGTCACAGTAAGTGGTCGGTCAAGCACCAAGGGTTATTGAACTCTAGCTTGCCTTTTAGAAGTGAAGCCAGCTACAAATGTAGTTGATTTTTGTATGAGACGTACGAAAAGCAAAAAATTTAATGTGTTTTTACATTTGCTAGTACCATATCTGTATGAGTAGTCCATATCAGTGCATTGTTGAAGTCACTATAGTAAAAGAAAGTAAAGTATGCCAAAAAGCCAAAATGACCCATCTTACTGGCGTTTATCTCAAGTTTCCGTGGCATGAAACGACTGAGAATATTTCTATTCCCCCTGGATGGGATGCCAGTCCATCGCAGGTTACTCCCCAGCTAATGCCGGTACGCATTTATACTCCTGCGTGGAGAGAGGCAAGTGAGGATGAAGTGGCTTGCCCAAGGACACAACTTATGGCCAGCAGCTGGATTCGAACCCCTGACCCTCTGATCATGAGTCAAGAACCATGCAATCTATGAAAAGATGTACATGAGTTAAAAGTCTATACTCAAGATGAGTGTGACTTAGAAATATTCTGCCGAACGGGATGAGTAGTTACAAGCAGTTTTCTAGTAATGATTACATAGGTCTCTGTGTCTACATGTATGAGGCCAGATGGATCGTTGCATAAGAGTCACAACTGGGTTTTAAAGGTGCATAGGACACCAGACTGGGACCTTAAGTGCATGCTCAAAATGACGCAAAAGAAGATCAGGCCAACTTGACTCACTCTTTAGCCAGCAAATCTCTCCAAAACTTTCAAGTGGCAAAGAAAAGGTCCTCAGTATTTCACCAACCAAGTTTGAAGACTCAATTCAATTATTAAAGGAGACTTTTCTTCAATATTTGGCAGTGGCTTGCACATGAGAGGGAAGTCAAGTGATTTCAAAATGAGGCTAAAGACTAGACTTGTACATGTCCATCCATGGTCCAACTGTTTGAGAAGACTGACTTCTTCATTCATAGTCATTAGTCTGGTGCCTGACTATGGAGAAATGTGTAGAAATAGTGACCTAGTACCTGGTATCCTAGATATTTCTTTTGGAACAGTCAGCTGACAGTTGATTGATGCAGTACTGAAGAGTTGTTGGACTGGCTGTTTCAGATGCCAGTCTATTTTCTTGTATTGCATGTTTTCAATACCTTAAGTTTTGGGACTCTCATACACAGTATTGAGGGTCCCAAATTTTCGGACTAATATGACACAAAAAATTCTAATCAATGTTCATGTTATTTTGGAAGGTTTCGCTCAGGTGCGGTGCATTGAACTCCATTGCCAATGTGTCCGAGCCGTCCACCTGTGAATATTCCATGGTATTCATCACTCCGTTAGTGTGTCATCAGCATTCATTGCTTGGTAAGTCAGGGGACAGTACAGAACGTCGCTATCATGAGCAGTTGGGTCTACAGAACATTAAGGTTTTTTTTATAAACCCTAACCGAACTCAACCCATCAAAGTTCAACAGCAGGTTTTGTTAAAATCTGTCGGGATAGGTACAGTTCCCCTAAACTGATGGTCTTTTACACTGGGGTTGGCCTACCTCCAGAAACTAAGTCCAACAGTGTGTGTGTACAATCTCCCATGTGGGTGTTGGAATTTGCCAGAATGGGTATGGTTCCTAGTAAATTAGGCTGAGGGGTTAGGGTTAATAGTAATTTGTGATATTGATTTTTCGGCAGCAAATTTTCAGTGTAATTCCACACAATCCAGAGGCCGAAGGGGTGTTCCAGTATTATTGCTTAATTTTTCAGTACTACAGTAATTGTCACTTCAGTATTTGTTACTAGAGTAAGACTCAGTCCGACAGGCATTTTACAAAACTTGGGAAAAAAGCATACTTCAAAGTCAAAAGAAATGTTAAAATAGTGCACTAAAAGTTGCCCATCCAGTGTAACATACATGTAGAATTTGTGATCCTACATATTGCTTGGTATGTATTTACTTATACAGTAACAAAAACTGCATTCCTTTTTATAATACAAAGCTTTTTGGAAATTGTCAATGTGCTGTCGGTATTTTCACTTACAGTTTACCCAACCCTCTCTGAATCACTTCGAAGCAGATGGGATGAAATAGAAGGCGAATTATTTAATGAGGAAATCACATTGCAGGTCAGTACAGACAACAATAAAACCATTTTTAATTCGAAGTATCCTCCCAAAAAATTCAAATTAATTTTGAAAGATTGTGAATGATCTAGGAGGGTTTTCATACTCTAGGAATATTTAACAATTTGGTCTCCAGGGTTACCAGAAGAAGCTGACACAAATCTTTCAAGACGCCGGCTACGTTCTCAACGCCTCAAAGAAAGAACAACTCATGAACGCTGTTAAGGGTGACTCCCTCAACGCACCGCAAGGAGACTTTCAGACATTGGAGCTGTGCTCAGCAGTAAGTGGACCTTATATCTGCGTACATGTTGTCTGATTTCTTCGTTCAACCTAATATTGACAAGAAGTGCGCCTGGTCATTTTCCTTGACCCAAAGATTTAATTGCTAAAGGTCAATAAAACTTTGACCGTTCGGGTTACTTGTTGGTCTACTCGAGAATTTTTTAACTTGTCTTCTAAAAAAGTTGCTGGCTGATGTGCCCCTTAATTTGATGTACAAGTGTGGAGCACCATGGTCCATGGTGTTTGACTCACGTACCGTGGTATGTGAGTTCGAATGGGAATGATTTTTTTTTTTCATTAAAGGCATATGCCGTTCTTGAAGAGGAGATTCGACGATTGAAAGCACAGCTAGAAAGGCAAGCACAGGGTAAGAGACTCAATACCGAAGCAAGTTGCAACATGCCGTGGCTTTATCTGCAAGGTTTTTTAATGTATTTAATAAGGTTTACTGTTTTCAGATTACGTTAGTGATTTTATTTATCCCATGTGCATAGGCACTGTACTTCAGGACCCTGAACAAACGGAGAATGTAATAAAAAAAAATGAAAAACAATAAGTTTTAGAGTTGGGCAGGAAATCCTGAAATGAAATTCCATGGAAAAACACTGAATTAGGCAGGGAATCAGTGGAAACCCTTTCCACATTTATGCCCTTTAGGGATTGGAACTGGAGTCCAGTAATTATCGGATAGTCTATGGAATATCCCCTTGCACATCAAGTGTCTATGATATGCAAGCAGATTCGGGCATTTATTACATAATTATGTAAAAATGATGTAAACCTGTTGTTGTATTACAAAAGCATGTCAGCCAAGTTGACCAATCAACAGCTGAGTCCACATTTCTGATCGAAATGACATCACAATTTCTATAAAATGCGACTCTGATTGGCTGGCGCGTGAGTATCATAAAATTTGCATTGCTCATATACATCAGATGTTGGTTACTGAGAGGGCTCCATTGGACAACGGGTGATACTCGGACTAGTAGGTGGAAGGCTAGATGGGAGAAGGCCGGACAAAATGACCAAACTTTAAAAACAAAAATCTAGAAATGTGTTTGTGGACAAACACCGGTTGAAATCACTCTGTGACATGTGACGACAACGTCACTTCAAATGTCATTGAAAACACATGTGACGTACATGACATGTGATGACGTCAGCATTTACATGTAGATATTCAGATTTGAAAATGCCCCTTTCAATGTGATGTCACATGACTTGTGATGACATCATCATGACGTCACTTCAATTTTCATATGTAACACATCCTGGTCTCAGTACCTCCCAACTAAACAAGTTACAACCAAATCCGACCTATAGTTCTATAGATATCGGCCTTACAAAAATGCCCCTTTAATGTGAAGTCACATGACATGTGATGACATCATGATTAGCTCACTTGAATGTTAACGGAAACTTTAATGAAAACAAGAGCTGTTTCGGCTGAAACAGCTAATGACTCTGAAGAAGGGTGTAATAATGGTTTAGTGTACTTTTCCTTTAATCAGTAACGACCCCCGGAAATGAAATTGACACAGAATAGAGAAGGTATCGGTAATCATTCGTATTGCTGATGATTATTTTTCTTTCTCTTAATATTGTGATATGTTTTTTGTGCACGTACAGGTCTCTTGTGGTGAATACTTAATTAATGGCACTCTATGCCGTTTTATGTATGCATTTAATGTTATGCCTGTGGATTTTAATACGTCAAGGGCACGAGACACAGGAGAACAATGCACTGTGTACACTAACGTTTCAACACATTTTGGTCATCAGTGATGGGTCGCATGCACTATATTCCAATTTGCACAAGAGGCTTTACCTTGGGTTTTGTTTTAATACTGGCGTGTATGTAATATTCTGGGCCTAATTAAGGAAACTGTGGATTCAGTGATCTGGTACACGGTACATTGTGGAGACATGTGCGCAATAGGGAACAAAAGATTGTATACGTCTCCACAGAGCAATTTCTGTAGGTGAATACGTCTTCACAAGGTTATCACGAAATAGGTACATGTTTATGGATTGTACTCGAAATCTAGGAATATCCAAGGTGAGTTGATGTGTCGCAAATTGAAGTATTTTATGTAAGGGATATTAAGTCCGAATTTCAGCCCAGGAAATTAATTCTGGTTAAAATAAGAGCATTTTGAAAGTACACTTTTCTGAAGAAAATACACACGCTTCAGTCGAAACAAATAGCTTTCAGCAATCTCAGTGCATACCGAGGGAACGCCCAAAATTGTCATTTAGAAATATTTTGCAATTTATTATTGCCATTAGACTTAGTGATTCTTGATGTCAATATTTTTGTCTTCACAGATCCTGATGGAAACCCATTGTTCAACATGGACAACCTCTACACATGAGAAGACTCCATCAACAAAATGGAATCTATTAGGGTATTTATTGTGTTGTTTGGACCATTCAGCTATAATTCAATTACTTTGTGCTTTCATGCAAACATGTTTTGAAGCCCCCCACAGCACAGCGTTACATGTACATGTTTGCATTCATTGCAAGTCTCAGAACTCACCGCATAGCGCAGTTCATTTGTGGAAATGCATTTTCAGTGTCAAAAGCCTGGCTCATATTCCTCGGGCAAAATTAACGGGGAAGCTAATTTGTTAAGGGGAACTGCAAATGTCGCAATGAAACTACAGTTGTTGACATCGTGAAATTCACTTTTGCTGTTTGGCTGAGTATAAAATTGCCTTTTCCTGTTGATAAAGACCTAGGGATGTAGTCAAGTCCTTGACAAGTCCCTGCAAGTCCATCACAAGTCCTCCAGGCCCAATTCAACTCACAAGCTAGTCAAATGAGCTTTGACAAAGGCATTCCTTTGTTATTGTTTATCAACTGATTCTTGTGATTCAACCTCGTTCCCGTGGGTACGATCTTACTGCGCCATGTTGGTTCCCACCATGCCTTGCGCGATCTTAACCCTGGTTTATGGTAATTTAAATATCCAACTATGTGGATGATTTATAGTAGGACTGTAGTCAATGCGTTTAATGCCCGACGGACAGTGCTTTTAATTTTGAAGGTTTTTTGTAGAATCAATCCTTTCAAAGATTGTCGCGTTGTTACAATTCGAAATGAGCATACTAAAAAATCAAGTATTTTTTGTGTGAAAAACGAGCATTCCAGACGTTCTATATCGTAGAGGCATCGCGCAGTCTTGAAAAAAAAAGTTTGAACGTGACGTGACGTGCAGGAGATAACGCAAGCACATATAGTGCATCCAGCCTTCAAAATACGTGCAGAGTACGCTCTGAATAGTGAATCAGCATCATTTTCGTATTCTACAAGGCCAGGGGTTAGTGAAGGAACGTGCACGCAGCCCATGGATAATCGATAGAGCTTGCAAAAATCATTCATTTGATATACACATTGTCTCAAGGGGCTACATCATTCTGACGTAATTAACAGTAAACAAAAGGACGGAAGGAGGTTTTTCATTATTTGTGCCCGGCAAAAAGTCGTAAGCGTGTAATTCTAATGTAACAAAAAAATGTTCCAAGCGTGCTAACGTCCCACTTAAATTGGTGCGCAGAGCCAATTTTGTTCCGGGCAAAAAGACGTAAGGATTTAAGCGCACATTTAAGGCTTGGGAAGTTCCCGGTAATAGGTCGTTAGCATACGAAGCATAAAAATTGAAATAATTTCACAATTAAGTAATATTTTGACATCAAATTGCGCAATATTACTTTAATTATGAACAAATGTCATCAGTCAAAATTTCAACCTTATGTGATTTTTGATCTAGAAATGGCAGCACAAAACCTTTCAACTCGATTATCTCCAAAATGTTTTTTTTTTTTTTATCCTGGGCTGCGAACGTCCTTTTCCTTGTCACACGACGACTTGTGATTTACTTGTGACTGGACTTGAGATGGATTCGACTACATCCCTGTATTGACGCTGAGCTTGAACATATTACAAGAGTGTCAGTTTAGTAATTTAAAACTACACAAGCGTGCCTAGACTATGAATAAGTTCCAAATATTAGCTGTCGTATTCAATGCTAAAAAAAGTGTGTTGATCTAATTAACATCTTTGATAACAATTGCAACCACAACCTTGTAATTATCTCCCACATGATGATGTAAATTCAACACCAGTGTGGGCTGCACAAGTCTATTTTTTGAAAAATTGAATGTATGACTGTAATGATTTAAATATTGCTTGATGGTGTATTCTTGTACCTATTGTGTATGCAGCCAATGTATAAACAAGATTGAATGTATCAGAGTAATCGCAGAATTTTGGGTGTTGGCTTTTTGAAAAAAAAGATGTACATTTTATTAAAGATGGATCAATTTTGGGAGCATGTTGTTTGTGTTTTTGATAATTTTTTTTTTTTTTTTCAATTTTATACAAGGTTAGTACATGTAGCTGGTATGTCTGGCCACTGGCCAAGTCAATAAGCCATTTGGAAACAACCTATACCCTTTGTGAGTTCAATTTGAATAACTTCTGGTACATTGAATTGCTCGTCCTGCTTCGCACGTTTTAACTTTGAATTCTCCAGACCAAAGACAATGTTGCTATATCACATGATTCGGGGCAAGCTCTTGCATAGTTACGTAAGAGACGCTCAGCATCAATACATTGTTCACAATGGGTGAGAATGGCACAAAGACACCAGACCATTCCGGAGCTGGGGGTTGCTAGCATAAGGCTTGCCCTGAATCGTGTGATACAGCAACATTCTCTTTGGTCTGGAGAATTCAAAGTTAACATGTGCCAAGCATTCGAGCAAGTCAGGGTACCAGATGTTACTCACATTTAATTCGCAAGTGGCTTATTGCTTTTGAGGTATTTGTCTTCAAACAACAAATGCTGGATAATTTTTGCAAACACTCTAGATTATAGATATGGTATCCTATGTAATTGGGCAACAGGCCAATGGAATGTGTGCATTGGAACACCTTTATCCCAGAATTTCATTGAGCATCACAAAATTAGCCCTCTTTATTCCAAAAATCAGTCGACTGACTGATCGTTGGAAATCACCTACATTTCTTGATTTCTTCTAAATGACAGCAAGCCAGACGGAATAATTTCACGGGGTTGTTTAGTACCAGTACAATCTGTAATCCAAGTAAGCTTTTTGATAATAATTTGATAGGTTACTTTTGCGATAAATGCAAATGATCCTATATGCCTTTAAGGTACAATTACTAATTCTCTTCTCATTGAGGGGGATGGATTGCATTTCGTGACCAAGAAACAGCTTTTAAAGTTGAGGATGTGAATTGTGTCAGCACTGGCTGAATTAACCATTTTGAGATATGATGGACACAACATTTGGTTTCGGTCAACTCTTTTATACTCGTCTAAATGAACCCTAACCAAATATCGCCTTACTATTGTGTCCATCACATCAAAAAAGCTAATGTTCTGACTTGGTTGGAGGCAATCCACGCCCTTTCCCTAGCCCCGCCCCCTCTCGGAATCCAGCTGGATAATGTCACTCCAATGCCATTTTATTACATTAATTAACCTTGCTACTATTTAAGAGGTCACAATCTTTCAATGTTTTCTTCCTCACCTCCTGGCATACTGTGTACAAACCAATGGGGGTCTTGACCAGTATTGACCCAAGTAAATAACAAGGCTGACAATGCATGTTTTCCATAGGAGGGTTTTAAGTAAAAAATTACATATAAGATTTTGAAGGTTTGCATGTTGAAGATAGCAATAAGGTAAAGTTTACTGTAAAGTAAATTGCATGTATATTCTTATATGTATATTATTGTGCTTTGTTTGGAAAGAAGTCAAACTTCTTTTCACAACTGCGATCAAGTTTGACCATTAAAGTCTGAAAAAAAGCTATTAAGAATGTCAACATAATTCTTGATTTCCCTTCTAGATAAAGAAATTGGAACGGTATTTAATAAAATCTGACTTTAAGGCGACTAAACATTAAAGGGCCCATGCAATGTAATTTTATTTTAATGCAGTCGGCGAAAATGCACCTTTGTGTCCCATTTAACCGTATTTTTAATTCTTGTTTTGCCATTTTCAAGGGTATTTTGGTGCCATTTGGCTTTTTATGCTAATGCAAATTTCCATATTCATGAGCAATAGTGTGATGTCATTTCAAGCAGAAACCTCAATGTTACAGCTACCAAAAGTTGTCAGAGTTTTGGCTGTTTTGCTGTTGTAAATTTTCTTTCCTTTGGTGATTTGTTGTATCAGTACATGGCAATGAGCAAACTTTTCTCACAAATGTTTTCAATGAACACATTTTTGGGTTCACAATTTAAACAGAAAACCCTTAAACTGTACTGAACAGTGTCTTCCTGAAGTGACGTCACAGCAACAGCGCCCTCAATTGTCCAGAAAAAGCATTGCAAATTTTAAATGTTTAAAGAAGTGCACCTTTCAATAAAATTAACCAAAAAGGATGTCAAATAGTTTTCAAACATTTAAGAGGAGTAGAAAGTTGCACAAAATGTGTTCCTCAGAAAAATTCTCTCATGAACCCTTTAACACATCTGTGACATTCCATAGCCCACTCTACTCCTATCCAGAACAACATGAAAATCGATCCAAAGACTTGCATGAAGTTGAGAAGCCCTAAAATTGTCCGCATCCCCCCTGTGAGAAAAAATCTAGCCGCCACTATAATCTTCAGAATCTATTGGGGATTCTACCCACCCTCCGAAAGAATGTTTTTATCCGCATTTTAATCTTGTTAACAGTCCAAAGGTCTCGCGTGTCGACTTAGCCGAGATCACTAGTTCCTCCATGATCATGATGTGAGTCACGTATACACTTCGGAATGTGGGTTAAACAATTCAACAGTTGTATCTTACCCAATATTCAGTATAAGGCCAATCGAAAAAAAAATAGTTTCTCGTCCGGGCTGTTTGAAAAACGAAGGAGGCGGCCCTTTTCCCAAGATGGCGTATTTTCTAAAATGGATTGTTCCATTTGTGTCCAAAGGAGCCGCCATCCTTTCTACCAGATTTTGAACTTGGTACATATAGATACAGTTTCGCTCGAAACATATACAAGACAATAATATATTGCAAAATGAAAGGGGGTGTTGTGGATGCGGCAGGGGGAAAAAAAACATGCAGCCGGGGGGGAAATGAAGCGGGCGTGCACGAGAAACTGGTTTTTTTTTGTTTTTACTTGGCCTTAGATTTCATTCATGTCCTCGGACACTTCGACTAACTGACTCCCCCTGCGTAACATTGCACTTGCCTTGCAGTGCAATGGGATTTAGTTTTGGTCCATGAATAGTGAGCGCCCATCCATTCAATCCAATAATGTCTCCAAGCCAATATCCAATATTGGATTCCATTAAAACACACACAACTTCATATCCAGAGCCCACTTTCGTGATTTATTGCTTACAATGGTGACGGAAAAATATACAATCTCCATGCACGCCTCACCGTTTCTATATGCTGTTATGTTTAAAGTGTTATTTTCGAGTTTCACCCCGAAATAGATTTTGGTTTTTTTTAAATTGATATTTTTTTCTAGCACTATAAAAGTTATTCACTTTTGAATGAGACATCGGAACCAAAGAATCCGCCCATGTTTAGTTATGGAATAACTACTTTACAAGTTCCGAATTGTTTTTGCGGCCCGAAATTTCCGAATTGTTGGCGGCGTACGCGCAGGACTGTGCACGTGACGCGTGATGCAAATGTAACAGAATTTCAAAAGTGCCAGGGTTTGACAAAGATGAAACTCGGGCAGTTACTATACTGAGCGGAAAGAGGTTTTATCACAAAGAGTACCGACGATTTTGTACTTAGATTTGGATGTTGTCAGCATAACCCCGAGAGCATTAAGGTACCCAGTTCGTTAGTACAAACGTCATACACGCGTGCGCACCACTGATTACTAGCGCCCATTGGTTAAACACTCAAGTTGCGTTAGCTTCCGGTTCCAATGCTACTTAATGGACCGATCCAGTTAGCTCCGCCCAGTGCGCACGTGGGCAAATTAACACGTGCTCCTCTCCAATGCCTTGCTGCATTTTCCTTCCACGCGCATCATACGCGCGTGCACGCATGTCGGACTTTAGTGCATACCATGGTGCATGCACGTCGGACATAAATCACGGCTGTGATTGGTCAGAACACCATGGGGCGGTGCTTACTGGATCGGTCCATTGCCAGTGGGCGTGGTTTAAACTGAACCTGGCATTTATCAAAGTAATCGATTATTCCGTCGGGTGCAGCACGAATTGACGAATTCGATGTTTTGTCGCACCACGAAGTGACGGGTCGTCGATGCATCACCCCATGATGCAACTGACATTGTTTTGAAACTCTGCCTTCGATTCATATATATGGAAAGCTTTGAAGAGTGCAACTTTGTATAAAAAAAATAGTGCCAACACACTTGAAAGTTTTAAAATGTTCAAATTTATTTACTATATAGAGCTATTTTGTGGCATGTTAAATTTTAACACATGTTATTACAAAATTGTAAAGAGCACAAACCACGTACCATTAATGGGATTGAGCTGTTGAATGTTGCCAATTCACGTTTTATTTGTTTGTGGTAAAGGTTGCTTAAGTTTGGAGATATATACTTATCAAAATGTAAAACAGGACATTTCATTGGTCGGACTATTTCAGTGCACAGCTATAAAATAGACTCCTGAGGCTTGACCACGCCCACTGATTAATTTATATGAAATCGCCCAAAACTCTCGACGCGATTCCAAAAACTGAACTTTCGCACTGCCATTAAAATGCATGATTAAGAAACACATTGGCACTTTGCCACGCCCCTTTGCTGTTAGTAACACGCCTGAATGCGTAGTTTCAGGCAAGCTAGGGGAGGGGCTGTGAATTTGGGGATATGTAACTAATGGACCGATCCAGTATGCCCTGCCCACTGCGCACTGGGCAAATCAACACGTGCTCCTTTCCAATGCCACGCTGCATTCATGCCGCGCACATCATACGCGCGTGCACGCATGTCGGACTTTCGTGCACGCACGTCGGACCTAAATCACGGCTGTGATTGGTCTGGACACCATGAGGCGGAGCTTACTGGATCGGTCCATTCTCTGAGAAATACTGTTGCCAAGAATGATGCTTTGATATTTCTGTGTTAATTCCTTGCATACTGTTTCTATGGGGGAACCCGTTTGTAGCGAATTATTAATGTCGAGCATTCACACTTTTTCAGCTGTTGCTTCGATTTCGCGTCCATTTGCTGTGTCACAATTACTATGGTGACATTTTGTAGACGCCTCTCACTCCTGAAATCGATGGCACCGGACATGCGAGAAATATCGGACGGATTCTCTCTCGTGCGTTCGATTTTCGTAGACGTCAGCGTCACCTGAAAATTGCGGCAGTGGAGAACAACACGTGTTCTTGTAATTGTTTAATTGAGTCTACAAATACAATATGTGTATACTCGCGAGTGATGAGTTATCAGTATGCATGTTGATGCAACAGGAAGAGTTAATCTTAAAAGAGCCGGTTTTTTTTTAACCTCAATGTCGTTTGCGTTTTGGACAGGTTGCAATAAGGCAGGTTTTTCCTATCGAAGGCCAATTCTAATAATTCAAACAACGGAAAATGTCTCCGTGCATGCACGCGGATGTGGACTTTTCTGTTTAATTTTGGCAGACTGATTTCGAATTACCGCACCATAAAAAAGACCATAGAAAATGATGAATGTTACCACACCATAAAAATAGCCATAAAAACGACGAATAATGGACAAATCACTGTTTTCTTGTCTTTCTTTTTAAAAAAAATGTGTGGTGCTTGGCTATTAAAGTTTAACTAATAATAAAGGTTTAAAAATGGCTTAAAATAAAGTTCATATTTTACAACGATTTCCATCTTTGCTTGTTTCGCACTCCGCGATCGTCACACCCCAGACCGTTTTCTGCACGCCCGCGTCTGCAGCTTGATCTCCCCCTTCGTCTGCAGGTCCTGAAGTTTCATGAACTCCAGCACGAAATCGTGCTTGGCCGTCTGATACTGGAAGTCCATGTCTTCGTAATAATGGTGGGGGATTCTCTCCCCGTGCGGACCCTCGTTGAACGGGTAGAAGCCGTACAGGGTCACGTTAGCGCAGAAAGTTCTCGCCACGGCGAACATGTCGAAGCCCAGGGTGGCGAAGCCCTCCAGACCCCACTCTCTGTTGAGAAAACAAAAGAGGGAACATGTAGTACAAGGCTTGGTGGTTTGTCCCACTTTGATACCAGTCTCTAGTCAAATGGTAAAAGTCTGACTCTACTCCAACATGACTCATCAGAGTCGTGTCTCACAATTACTTTTGAGATTTGTTTCTTGTACCACTGTCAGTTGCCTCTAAAGCAAGTCTTATTCAGACCGAAACCTCAGGCTAGCTAGTTTTGTTGATTTACTTTTGATCCAGTCAAGTTTCTATAATCACTTTGATCATCCATAGCCAAACAAGATACGACCTCAACAAAAACCCAAGTCATCTTTATATGCCTGCACTTCATTCAGTTGAAACCAACTTTGATGACTGAGCGATTTTGGATCCAAAATCATATTTGACCCTGAAAGAACGATCATAATTATAGTTTACTTCTCAATGTTCATTGCTTTCCAGCTGAAGGCCATGTGCATGCTCGTAATCTTATGAAGGCTGTTGTCCCCAATTTAAACCCACTTCGAGAGTGACCCACATTGGGTCATATCGACCCAACTTGACCCTTTATAGTCGATCGATGTCCTCCTCTTACTTACTTTTCGATGCTGATTGCTTTCCAGCCGAAGGCCAACTGAATGTCCATGAACTTGTTATCTTTGAGGGTCGCTGTCAGCTTCCGCAACATCTCCCTCTGGTACAGCTTATGGAGAGATTTCGGATACCAAAGGATGGACTTGTGCAGTTTCTTGATGCGCTCCAGGAGGATCCTGTTGTCCAGATTGCTTGTACCGCTCTGCACAACAGACGAGTGCAGCCTGTTGAGTGTCTCCCAGTTGATCGCCGTCAGGTCGGTGTGATGCCCCACGTCCGCCTCGTAGCCTTCCAGGGGAGCCAGGTTTGCCCGTAAGATGAAGTCGTGGTCGTCGATCGCCTCCCCACACCCACTGCCTGACAGGATCCCCCCGTTGCCCACAACGGCGCACCGCTCTTGCTGCGGAATCAGAAACATGTCCGGGAAATGATCGTCCATGTTGCACCGTTCGATCTCCTGGAACTCGGGGAGGGTTTCCCCGTCCGCCGGCTGAGGAACGTAGACCACCGGGTAGGAGTTCTGACGGAACTTCATGTACTTGGTCGGGACCTTATCTCGATACACCAGGATGGCTTTGTCTATAGAGTAGCAATCACTTCCGAAACCACTGGAAGTTAAGAAAATGAGAATTAGTATTTAATATGCAGTTGCCCATCTTAAAGCCTTAAGAGGAAGATAATTCTGAAAGTTCATGGAAATTAATTCTTTTTCTTGAGTTGTTTGCAGGGTTTGTTTCAAAGAGAGGCTCTTTGACTACATTTTGACGTATAAGATTGGTAACCTATACAAATTCGCGACACCAGAAAGTCATGGTATTGTAATTTTAGCCTCGCTTTTGTTCTGCTATGGAGACGGGAAGAAAAAATATATACTTGCCTTGTGCAAACTTTCTTGCAGTGTAGTGATACAGGGATCAACTTCTGTGTGGGCGGGGCGTCCTCATCCCGAGGGGGTACCTCAATCATCTCAGGGGTTGCTTTATTAGGGGGCGGGCCAATATGCACCCCGGGGCGTCGAGGTCTCTGAATGTTCTGGCCTGCATCCTGGGCGTAGCGACGGCCGAAGTAGTGGTGATTGGTCAGGGAAATAAGGACCACCAGACTGGTCAGGGCGGCCACTGTGCAAAACTTGCCCAGGCTCAATCTCATCCTACGGGATGGGATTTGGGATTTGATAATTGGCTGGACGATTGGTGTAGAACGCATGCGGTTCTTGCGCTCACTCATGCGTCAGATCTGTGCATGAAAATACAGATGGACTGCTTCGGTATGGTTGATCTGTTGAGAAATATACACATTTATTTCTCCATTATTGATCAAACCACAGTTGCTATTCTTGCTATAGGCCTACGTTGTTTACTCAATGTCATGAGACTTATTTCACAACACCACCAACCCAGCTTCGACTGTTATTAAACGGACAGGTTCCGTCCTGGCTAACTGTCCTTTTTAGGACACCATATACCCAATGCTCCCCCACATAATTTCTCCTGCATAGTACATATCACTAACTTCTCATAAAGTATGTACAGCTGTATTCGTGAGATGAATGCAGTGTTGCAAAAAGGCACAATGTACTGAACTGCAATACACTTTGACTTTATGGAAAACGCTAGGCCTATCTGGTTTGTTTTTATCAATTATTTATTCTGAAAGGGGGGATTAGTATACCCAACATGCCCAATCTTCAGTTTCAAAACATTTGGAAGCAATTTAAAATAGTTCTTTACAAAATGTAAATTCGTCTGGGTCGGCAGTTTTAGCACAGTCCGACCTTACGAGCTAACGCACGCAAGGGGTTATTATATTCTGCATGGGTGCTGATCCTCATCAACACTGCATGACATCATGATGTGATCACCACACCTTAGACATATCTATTCCCTGATCTACCCCTTCAGGTATTATCGGCTCTTCTTGCCTGTCAGATTAGGCCTACGAGTCGTCATTCCACTGAGGCATCGTGAAATGAGATCGAGAGATTTCCTGTTTTCCCCGAGTGAGATTCAATGTGATTTTTGGTGATTCATGGACAGAATTCGTACTGTGCTATCTGGAGCACAATAGAGTAGGAAGCGAGACGAAGGCCGATACAAACAAAAAGCCATACAAATTATACATTAATGTTTCAGCTAGACTGTTCAGCTACCTAGCTCCCATGACATTAATCCTTTAACATTTAAGCGGCTTTTTCCATTACATGCATCAACTTGAATTGAAAACGTGTCCTCTGACGGCTTCATGACATAAATTCATAGGTCTACAAAAGCAGAGTAAAAACACAGAGTGGGTTTGTGAAATTCTAGCGGGAAAAATGTACCGCAGCCATTTTAATCGACATCACGAAATTGTTCAGCAATATCAAAGTCATGTCTTTAGCTTATAAGCAGTGATAAATATTGTATCACCTTACCTTGACGGAGGATCTCTCGCTAGTTTATCTGAACATGACCGTAAAACATTTTTTTATGCCGTGTCTTCATTTATGGAGGTTTTATCCACTAGCGCGCCGCCATTTTGTTGGTGTTTATTGTCAGGGCTCAAAGTCCAATTTATGATATCTCGCCACAATAAACGTGCTGGACGATTCACGAAAGTAGATCTACCATCATACAATGTATACATCGTTATAAAGTTGGTGAGTGCTCAAAGGCCTTGAAATGTTTGCTCTGTTGTTAATCATTCATGTGAACTAAATAACTGGCTTGTTGGATAGGTGGGAGGAGCAGATTATGGGGGGGGGGGCTGGAGGGTCCCAATTATTTGATTTCATCCCAGTGGTTATACTGTGAATTTCAAAAGATGGGCTCATAAAATACCACCCGTTCCCCACCCCAGCACCCCTCCCCATGCACCCCTAGCATCCCTCTCCACCCCCCCCCCCCCGTATCTGTCTTTCGTTCCTCTAGAACTAGAAGTGTTCAGAGCTTATATATTGTTTTACTTTAACTACACTTAAAGGGAATATACAACATTTGCAAACATCGAAAAATAAAACTACCACGTTTTTATGAAATACTATACTAGGATGTTGGTAAGTGACAGTCTAAAGCATCCTGTAAAATTATGGCACCTGGTGCGAAGTCGTTTTCAAGAAAATTGTATTTTTGTATACATTTCCAACTGTGGTCGACCTAATTTTCAACTACTGCTCCAAATTTACCATTTTTTTCAGTCCCAATTTTGTTTGCTATTGGTTACATGTTCATGAACGGGTGCAGGCCAGCTAGACTGGTTCCCTTACCGTACAATTTCCCGGCATCTATAAATTGATCCATTTTATATTTAGTGGAGTCAGGGAACCAGACTACTTGAACATTTTTGTTTCTCTTGGTTTTTCCAGCATTTTCGAACACAAAACTTCAAACATGTCAGTGTAACAATATTTGATCTATCATACTAACCCCTCAAATAGTTCATTTCTGAAAATTACTGCAAAATCCAATGATGTACATTCCCTTTAAAAGTTGAATACACGGAGCTACATCATGGATGGAGGCGGCAATAGGTGAATACGCACGTAATCCACGGAAGGTGGTAGGGTTGGTTGACATCCTCCCCTCTATGTTATAGAAACTTGACTAGGACTTTAGTTAAACATGCAAAGTTTCATACCATGACCAGAAAAAGTAGTTGGGTCCCAATCTTATTTCAGTTATTTATGCATTCCAAAGTCAGTACTGGAGAAATCTAGTCAGATTGACTGAGTTTCAGTTACACCCAGCCGACCCTAGTCTGAGTATCACCCGTCGGGAGCCCGTCTCCTGTCTCGGACCATGGCTTTCGCCATGGTCTATTACATAGACTAGCTGACCCTGAAATGGCTAGCCAAATTTGACTGGTTTCTAGTCAAATCTGACTGGGTTGTTTTAGAGAGTATGCTACTTGTTGATTATTCACATAATGGACAATAATCCAAAATAATCTTACGTTTACTGAGGAACGTCGTGACACAATAAAACAGATCTTGATTAAAATGTTTCATAATTATACAGTGGCAAAGGTATTTATTGTTATTCATATAAAATGTGTTCTATTATCACAATCCATTGTCGTATGATTGTTTTAGTATTTGATGATACGGATCATGGGCGCCTCCCGTGAGGGGGAAAAGAAACCACAAGAACAAATGCAACATATCACCGGTTGCGAAACAAATATTAAGGAGGAGGGGAAGCTGGACATTATTCGATACTTAAAACAAACAAACAATCGCGTGTGTATATAGGCCCTATATTATATAGAGGGTAAGTAAAAACAAAAACAAAAAGGAAACTCTAATGGCAGGACCATTTATACTGAAGTTCTGCATGCAGCACTTTCAAAATCTAGCATATGAAAGCCCTATTAATAAGATATATTTTAGTACAAGAATTATTCGAATTTTAAACACAACCACCGTTTTAAAGTTCTGTCCACGGAGCACAAAAAAAGGGAAGTGGTTTTTTTTTTCAGCAAAACGAAAACAATTCACATAGGGGTGTTAGGTGTGAAACAGGAACCAGATCTTCAATACGTGCCATATCAATCGTACTTCCCTGGTGAATGCCTGTTTTATTTCATGTAAGAGCCGGATGGGGTTTCATGGAAAATGTGACCGACAACCGGATTTAAACGAGTTTCGTATGCCACGGTGAAGGTATTGAAGCGCCACTTGTCCGCTGACTGCATGATCAAATGGCCCATTTAACGTCAGTGAGATAATTTGCTTGTTACTGTGAAAATATTTGCCAGTTATTTTGAGATGGATCTTGAGGTTTACGTAGAGCCGGACGGGCTATGGATAGCCATTCTGGTTATTCTCCTCTTCTTGAATGTCATCGGGCCTTTCATCGTCTACGGAATCTTGAAGTGTAACGAAGAGAAGGAATCTGGGAGCAGTACAGGCGAGGAGGTTCTGACGTACACGAGAGAGTTGTTCCCCGGCATGGCAAGCCAGATGAGAGCCTATCAAGCAGAGAAAACTAGAAGTCGAGTCATCAAAGACATCAGCTTAGTTCGAATCTTATCCGTCCTCTCTTTCCTGAATTTCTGGTTCTACATCCCATGGTCGGTCGGTTGCTTGGCGACAACATGCTGGGAGTTCAGCAGGACCTTCCAGACCGTGGCCGATTTCGGTGCCGCTGCTATACCGCTCGGGTACTTCTTCATGTTGCTCGAGTCCGCGTTCTCCCGAGAAAAGGAGTACATTGATAACATAGGAGAAGCGAGTGAAGCAGCCCAGGTGATATCAAACCTGCGAGAGACCAAGCCGGATATCTTATGGCGCGCCGAGTGTTTCCACTACGAGACGCGCACGAGGACCGTCAACTATACTGATCCGTCGACCGGTCAGCGCAGCACGCGCACGGAGACCTATCAGGAACGAGTCGTCACCTACACGGATTCGCAGTATTTCATGTACAGCTTCTGGGTCGACGTTTCGGCTCCCAGACTGGAAGGCCTGGACAAGTGCGGCGTGACTAGGATCCGCCTCGAGAAGGAGATATCGGCAGGGGACGAAGAAACGTCTGCTGAATACTGCTCTGCATACGAGGCCTTCAAAGCTCGCAACAGAGGCAGAGATGAACACATGAACGCCTGGACTGAGATGACCGTCTCGGGCTTTGAGAAGCGCATCGCGGCCTTCGTGGGGGAGCCGACCACGCCCTGGTGGATGAACAAATGCGTCTATTGGCTGGCGGTGCTCCTAGCAGTCACGTGGCCCTACCGCTGGTACTTCAGGTCCAAGACGGGGAAAACACACTACACCATCGAGAAGAAGTTCTATATGACACGCCCACAAGAGGAGGGGCTTCGGCAATATGACGGCCCTCTTACGGACACCAAGCAACAGGACCAGCACGCGCATGCAGTCGCACCGGGAACTGGTGCCAAATCAACGGGCGAGGAGGAGACGACAGACATCGCAATTGAAGTGGGCGGGACTGTTGTCAAATATGAACTGTAGTGATGTTTTACATCAGAGACAAAGAATGAGTGATTTGTGTTTCATTCCCATCTTTCCCATGATGTGCAGTGGACGGTGGAAAGAGGTACGGGGCATACCAGAATTTTACCCACCTGTGAAAATCTTGTGATAAATAAATAGATTTAAAAACAGTGGATCAAGGATTTTTTTTAAAGATGCAGGGGGGTGTTAAGTGACAGTCCATGATTTTTAAGGGGGGGGGGAGTGGATGAGGCGTAACAGCAAATGCATAAAAAGGCCAACGACTTTACGCAATGGATCAATATTGGAAACACTGACTAATGACGCTTGTATGACAACTAACGGAAATGTAGGGTTTTGTCATGATGTAAATAATTAACATTACTTGCACAGAGGATGGTCAGTCACCCAAACCACTTCCACTTGAATGTACCCTTTTTTAAGAGAACCTGTGTAAACCATTGTGCTGTATATCGCAAACATTATGTACTTTTATCAACCTATTTCTTGCGTAATTAACTACATTTATCATAAGATTTTAAAGGCCGGTTCGCGCTAGAGGCGGCATGTCCGTTCAATCTTAGGAAACGAACAACTCTGGCCTCTTTTTCTCAATTTACAGTCGTGCGGAAGCTCCAGTAACCCCAAATACTACAGTTCAGTTTGTTATGTATATGGTCTTTAAAGGGAACTTTCTTTTCATAATCAATGGGCGTGATTAAGGAGAATTAGGGGGCGACAAAGATCAGTCGGAGACGTGAATTCGGATTTTGAATATACCGTTTTTGTTCAAACATAAGATATAGTTTGAATTATTGTGTATATAACCAATCTTTATTTGTCACTAAACAGTTAGTGGTGTAATGAAAGTACGCTTGCGGTGTATAGATACAAAGGGATTTCTTTATTTCGGCACTGTGTATATACGTAGCATATAACGGCGCAGCCTAATTCGTAAAGGGAATAGAAAAACTTTAGCGTCTTCTTCAAAAATTTCACCCCAAATGTAGGTATATTAACCATTAAAGTTGAAATAACGGGAAAGAGCATCATGTGGAATCATTGCGCCTATATGCTGTCATTTTTTTGGGGGAAAATGGAATTACCATAAATTGAGTTTCCTCCCAATGGTTATGACCTAAGCATCGCACTGTCAAAGAAAACCTAGATGCTTTGCTTCGAGAAAAATGAAGATGCATTTTCGCAGTTTTCTAAAAAGAAAAAAAAAAGGGGGAATGATATCTACTAACCTTAATTTCGACAGGTTAGTTTTGACTAACTCGTTTCAGATTCGTTGATCTTGATTAACCATTTCATATACTGTGGCAAGGCATTTATTGTTATTCATATAAAATGTGTTCTATTATCACAATCCATTGTCGCACGATTGTTTTAGTATTTGATGAGATGGATTATGGGCGCCTCCCGTGATGAATTTTGTCTAAATGGGGAAAAGAAACCAAAAGAACAAATGCAACATATCACCGGTTGCGAAACAAATATTAAGGAGGAGGGGAAGCTGGACATTATTCGATACTTGAAACAAACAAACAATCGCGTGTGTATATAGGCCCTATATAGAGGGTAAGTAAAAACAAAAACAAAAAGGAAACCCAAATGGCAAGACCATTTATACTGAAGTTCTGTATGCAGCACTTTCAAAATCTACCATATGAAAGCCCAATTAATAAGATATATTTTAGTACAAGAATTATTCGAATATTAAACACAACCACCGTTTTAAAGTTCTGTCCACGGAGCACAAAAAAAGGGAAGTGTTTTTTTTTTCAGCAAAACGAAAACAATTAACATGCAAGGGCGGATCCAGAACACAATTTTTTTGGGGGGGGCCCAAAAAATTGTTGGTACCCCAAAAAAGTGGGTCAAAAAAATTACGGCGTGGGGTTCGGGGCCCGCTTAAGGGCCCCGAAAATTTTTTGGATTCTAGATGCTCTGTGGTGCGATCTGAGGCAATTTCTGACCACTTTACCAATGTTTTTTGAGGAAAAGATGGTGGTGTGCTCATTGCCTGCCTTTATTGCGATGTCACATAAAACAAATAAAAAAAATTTTGGTCCCCAAAAAAAGTGGGTCAAAAAAATTACGGCGTAGGGTTCGGGGCCCGCTTAAGGGCCCCGAATTTTTTTTTGGATTCTAGATGCTCTGTGGTGCGATCTGAAGCAATTTCTGACCACTTTACCAATGTTTTTTGAGGAAAAGATGGTGGTGTGCTCATTGTCTGCCTTTATTGCGATGTCACATAACAAACAAAAATTGGTTTCGTTTTTTTTTTGGGGGGGGGTGGCCATGGCCCCCTTTGGCCCCGGCCCCCCCCCCGATCCGCCCTTGTTCACATGGGGGTGTTATGTGTGAAACAGGAACCAGATCTTCAATACGTGCCATTTCAATCGTACTTCCCTGGTGAATGCCTGTTTTATTTCCTGTAAGAGCCGGATGGGGTTTCATGGAAAATGTGACCGACAACCGGATTTAAACGAGTTTTGTATGCCACGGTGAAGGGATTTAAGCGCCACTTGTCCGCTGACTGCATGATCAAATGGCCCGGTTAACGTCAGCGAGATAATTTGTTTGTTACTGTGAAAATATTTGCCAGTTATTTTGTGATGGATCTTGAGGTTTACGTAGAGCCGGACGGGCTATGGATAGCCATTCTGGTTATTCTCCTCTTCTTGAATGTCATCGGGCCTTTCATCGTCTACGGAATCTTGAAGTGTAACGAAGGGAAGGAATCTGGGAGCAGTACAGGCGAGGAGGATCTGACGTACAAGAGAGAGTTGTTCCCCGGCATGGCAAGCCAGATGAGAGCCTATCAAGCAGAGAAAACTAGAAGTCGAGTCATCAAAGACATCAGCTTAGTTCGAATCTTATCCGTCCTCTCTTTCCTGAATTTCTGGTTCTACATCCCATGGTCGGTCGGTTGCTTGGCGACAACATGCTGGGAGTTCAGCAGGACCTTCCAGATCGTGGCCGATTTCGGTGCCGCTGCTATACCGCTCGGGTACTTCTTCATGTTGCTCGAGTCCGCGCTCTCCCGAGAAATGGAGTACATTGATAACATAGGAGAAGCGAGTGAAGCAGCCCAGGTGATATCAAACCTGCGAGAGACCAAGCCGGATATCTTATGGCGCGCCGAGTGTTTCCACTACGAGACACGCACGAGGACCGTCAACTATACTGATCCGTCGACCGGTCAGCGCAGCACGCGCACGGAGACCTATCAGGAACGAGTCGTCACCTACACGGATTCGCAGTATTTCATGTACAGCTTCTGGGTCGACGTTTCGGCTCCCAGACTGGAAGGCCTGGACAAGTGCGGCGTGACTAGGATCCGCCTCGAGAAGAAGATATCGGCAGGGGACGAAGAAACGTCTGCTGAATACTGCTCTGCATACGAGGCCTTCAAAGCTCGCAACAGAGGCAGAGATGAACACATGAACGCCTGGACTGAGACGACCGTCTCGGGCTTTGAGAAGCGCATCGCGGCCTTCGTGGGGGAGCCGACCACGCCCTGGTGGATGAACAAATGCGTCTATTGGCTGGCGGTGCTCCTAGCAGTCACGTGGCCCTACCGCTGGTACTTCAGGTCCAAGACGGGGAAAACACACTACACCATCGAGAAGAGGTTCTATATGACACGCCCACAAGAGGAGGGGCTTCGGCAATATGACGGCCCTCTTACGGACACCAAGCAACAGGACCAGCACGCGCATGCAGTCGCACCGGGAACTGGTGCCAAATCAACGGGCGAGGAGGAGACGACAGACATCGCAATTGAAGTGGGCGGGACTGTTGTCAAATATGAACTGTAGTGATGTTTTACATCAGAGACAAAGAACGAGTGATTTGTGTTTCATTCCCATCTTTCCCATGATGTGCAGTGGACGGTGGAAAGAGGTACGAGGCATACCAGAATTTTACCCACCTGTGAAAATCTGGTGATAAATAAATAGATTTAAAAACAGTGGATCAAGGATTTTTTTGAAAAGATGCAGGAGGGGGTGTTAAGTAACAGTCCATGATTTTCAAGGGGGGGGGGAGAGGGTGAGGCGTAACAGCAAATGCGTAAAAAGGCCAACGACCTGATGCAATGGATCAATATTTGAAACACTGACTAATGACGCTTGTATGACAACCAACGGAAATGTAGGGTTTTGTCATGATGTAAATAATTAACATTACTTGCACAGAGGATGGTAAGTCACCCAAACCACCTTCACTTTAATGTGCCCTTTAAGAGAACCTGTGTAAACCATTGTGCTGTATATCGCAAACCTTCTGTACTTTTTTCAACCTATTTCTTGCGTTTTAATTACTTTATTATAAGATTTTAAAGGCCGGTTCGGAAATTGACGCCACGAAGAAGCCTTCTCGGTAAAATCAGGCGCTAGAGGCGGCATGTCCGTTCAATCTTAGCCTCCGGATTCTCCGAGACGATAGCCTGCGCTCGCTCTCACACCGAATGTAACGTTTTGTTAAAACATTTAAGATATAGTTTGAATTATTGTGTAACCTTCTTTTAATTGTCACAACATATTTAGTGGTGTTATGAAAGTATGCTAGCAGTGCGTAGATACAAAATAGTTTTTCATTTCGGCTGTATGTACATAGTGTATAACGGCGCATGAAAATTCGATTACATATAGAAAGGAAACGAAAACCTTTGGCCTCTTTTTCTCAATTTTCACTCGTGCGGAAGTTCCAGTAACCCCAAATACTACAGTTCAGTTTGTTAAGTATATGAGTCTTTAAAGGGAACTTTATATATATATATATATATATATATATATATATATATATATATATATATATATATATATATATATGCAATAAATTCAGAATATTCTCTTTCTGAACAGACTGTTTCGTACCATAAGGCACTCATCAGCAGAATGACGAAAAATAGAATACAAGTAGCATCTTACCTTATTTCGAATCAAGCGCGCGCACGCGTTACGCGCGTTACGTCATTGAAGTTAGTACGCGTTTACGTCACTGAAGTAAGAACACATCTGTCTCGATGCCTGCACTTGGAGACGATTTCGCTTCTCTTATTCAGTGTACCTAGATCTGGCCTACATATGATTATGTACTTCTCTGCTATACACAAATTGCATCTCTTTTTTACGTTAGAGTATGGCAGTGCTTTCAGAACTATGTCCCATTTGATTTCATAGTCTTTCCCTTCGTCCTTTAAGTCCCATATATGTTTACTTAGCTCTGTTTACGCCCTCTTGCTCTCGGATCTGAATGACTGCTTGTGGTTCGCCAGTCTCGCCTTGAAGGTTGTGGACGTCAGCCCGACGTATGCCTCCTTCCTGCCTTCGCTCGTGACGGTGGCCTGGTACACTATGTTCTTGCTGAGGCACTCCCCGTTCAGCGGGCATTCGGCATTGCGGGGACAACTGCATGTTCTACCACCGACGTCGTCCTCCTGTTTTACCTTCCGTTTGTTGATTGACTGGATCGTTGCCTTCATGTTCGGCATGCAGCTGTACGATAACTTTACTGTGTTCCGGTTGAGCACTTTGTGAAGCTTATGTTCCTTGGGGAAGCATTTGTCTATTATCTGAAGGAATTTCTTTCCAATGTTGGTACGTACGCTCTTGTTGTATGGCGGGTTGTACCATGTCACCTCCCTTTTTCTAGTCCTTTTCCTGGTGTTATTGCCCGGTGTGTACGTCAGTCGATACTTGTGCCCGCTTTTTTGCAGAGCCTCCTGGTAGGCCGGGGCAGCTTTCTCGAATGCCTCCTTGCTCGACGAGATGTTGGAGAGTCGCTTGTTGATTCCCTCTGGTATCTGTTTGATGACGGCGGGTGGATGGTTTGACTGGACATGTACATAGAGAGGTACATTACCTGGTTTCATGTATGGCTTGTACCCTCCCGTTCGCAGGTCTAATGTGATGTCAAGGAAGTTTACTGTTGCCTTGTTGGCTTCGATCGTTACCTTTAAGTCATTTTCCCGGAATACTTGGCATATTTCCTTCTTGATGTTTTCTATTTTCTTGGGGGTCTCCTTGAATACTGCCAGACCGTCGTCCCTGTATAGTCCCACTCTATTTCCGTACTTTGGTTTCAAGATCGACAGCAGATATGCTACGACCAGCTCGCATGACTCCGCGCCGTCGAAACTGCCCATCGTGACATCGAATTTGCTGTCTGCATTACGCTTTTTCCACGGTACCTGGTCGTTGAATACCACTGTCTGTTTTGCGTGGATGATGATATCTTTCTCCTTGCTGCTAATGTTCTCGTACTTTTCCGCGAACCCTAGGGCCTTCAGGAGAAGCTTTTCCGTTATCGAGGGGTAGAACTCCACAATGTCGAAATTTATGAAGCTCGATTCTTGCTTGTTTGGGATTTTCTTATACCAGTCCAGTACGGCGTCCGTGCTTTTCCACAGGTTGAATCCTGTCGCGCTTATGACTTTACCGACGATTCTGTCGAGGATCACTTTACTTATATGTCCTATCTCTGATTTGGTTGGGCTGATTAGTCGACATGATGGTTTGTTATCGAAGTTGTCCTTGTGGTCCTTCAAAGTAATGAAGACTTCCCTCTCGGCCAATTTATCTATGCGGTCGCCCAGTCCAAGACTTTTAGCAATTCTTTTCGCTTCGCGATTGATTTCCGCTACTTCCTTTTGCTCGGTTTTCTTGTATGTTTTGGTGACATTCGCCCTGACAAGATTTACATAGTCATCTTTTTCCATCTTGTAATAATTTGTAGTCTTATCAGCCTTGACGGTAAGCTTATCATCATTCCTAATCGTATTTATGTCTTCGTTTAATTTGCGTTGGAACTGGCTAGTGGTCTTCTCAAATTCGACGTTTTGAATCAGACTCACCAAATTGTCTTCGAATTCTCTCAGTTCCGGAATGACTGGTGGTGTTTTCCGCGAGTTAAATCCGTACGTTTCCTCCTTCTCCGCCTTGTCTTTGTTCAGCTCCGGATTCAGAAAGAAGAATGATCTCCATCTAATCCTTTTGATGAACATTTCCGTTTTCTCGATCAGGCGCTTGAGGTATGTTGTTCTCGATGCTACCGGAATATTCTTCGTCGAATATTCAAAGTTCACTCTTTCCATTTTGAAGTGCGACGTCAGGAGAGTGCTCAACTATAAAAATAGGAGCTAGTATATCCAATGAAATCGTCTTCTATCACAATTCACAGTGCTCGATACATCTCTGTAGAGCTATAAACATGCAATAAATTCAGAATATTCTCTTTCTGAACAGACTGTTTCGTACCATAAGGCACTCATCAGCAGAATGACGAAAAATAGAATACAAGTAGCATCTTACCTTATTTCGAATCAAGCGCGCGCACGCGTTACGCGCGTTACGTCATTGAAGTTAGTACGCGTTTACGTCACTGAAGTAAGAACACATCTGTCTCGATGCCTGCACTTGGAGACGATTTCGCTTCTCTTATTCAGTGTACCTAGATCTGGCCTACATATGATTATGTACTTCTCTGCTATACACAAATTGCATCTCTTTTTTACGTTAGAGTATGGCAGTGCTTTCAGAACTATGTCCCATTTGATTTCATAGTCTTTCCCTTCGTCCTTTAAGTCCCATATATGTTTACTTAGCTCTGTTTGCGCCCTCTTGCTCTCGGATCTGAATGACTGCTTGTGGTTCGCCAGTCTCGCCTTGAAGGTTGTGGACGTCAGCCCGACGTATGCCTCCTTCCTGCCTTCGCTCGTGACGGTGGCCTGGTACACTATGTTCTTGCTGAGGCACTCCCCGTTCAGCGGGCATTCGGCATTGCGGGGACAACTGCATGTTCTACCACCGACGTCGTCCTCCTGTTTTACCTTCCGTTTGTTGATTGACTGGATCGTTGCCTTCATGTTCGGCATGCAGCTGTACGATAACTTTACTGTGTTCCGGTTGAGCACTTTGTGAAGCTTATGTTCCTTGGGGAAGCATTTGTCTATTATCTGAAGGAATTTCTTTCCAATGTTGGTACGTACGCTCTTGTTGTATGGCGGGTTGTACCATGTCACCTCCCTTTTTCTAGTCCTTTTCCTGGTGTTATTGCCCGGTGTGTACGTCAGTCGATACTTGTGCCCGCTTTTTTGCAGAGCCTCCTGGTAGGCCGGGGCAGCTTTCTCGAATGCCTCCTTGCTCGACGAGATGTTGGAGAGTCGCTTGTTGATTCCCTCTGGTATCTGTTTGATGACGGCGGGTGGATGGTTTGACTGGACATGTACATAGAGAGGTACATTACCTGGTTTCATGTATGGCTTGTACCCTCCCGTTCGCAGGTCTAATGTGATGTCAAGGAAGTTTACTGTTGCCTTGTTGGCTTCGATCGTTACCTTTAAGTCATTTTCCCGGAATACTTGGCATATTTCCTTCTTGATGTTTTCTATTTTCTTTTCTTTTTTTATGTTTATAGCTCTACAGAGATGTATCGAGCACTGTGAATTGTGATAGAAGACGATTTCATTGGATATACTAGCTCCTATTTTTATAGTTGAGCACTCTCCTGACGTCGCACTTCAAAATGGAAAGAGTGAACTTTGAATATTCGACGAAGAATATTCCGGTAGCATCGAGAACAACATACCTCAAGCGCCTGATCGAGAAAACGGAAATGTTCATCAAAAGGATTAGATGGAGATCATTCTTCTTTCTGAATCCGGAGCTGAACAAAGACAAGGCGGAGAAGGAGGAAACGTACGGATTTAACTCGCGGAAAACACCACCAGTCATTCCGGAACTGAGAGAATTCGAAGACAATTTGGTGAGTCTGATTCAAAACGTCGAATTTGAGAAGACCACTAGCCAGTTCCAACGCAAATTAAACGAAGACATAAATACGATTAGGAATGATGATAAGCTTACCGTCAAGGCTGATAAGACTACAAATTATTACAAGATGGAAAAAGATGACTATGTAAATCTTGTCAGGGCGAATGTCACCAAGACATACAAGAAAACCGAGCAAAAGGAAGTAGCGGAAATCAATCGCGAAGCGAAAAGAATTGCTAAAAGTCTTGGACTGGGCGACCGCATAGATAAATTGGCCGAGAGGGAAGTCTTCATTACTTTGAAGGACCACAAGGACAACTTCGATAACAAACCATCATGTCGACTAATCAGCCCAACCAAATCAGAGATAGGACATATAAGTAAAGTGATCCTCGACAGAATCGTCGGTAAAGTCATAAGCGCGACAGGATTCAACCTGTGGAAAAGCACGGACGCCGTACTGGACTGGTATAAGAAAATCCCAAACAAGCAAGAATCGAGCTTCATAAATTTCGACATTGTGGAGTTCTACCCCTCGATAACGGAAAAGCTTCTCCTGAAGGCCCTAGGGTTCGCGGAAAAGTACGAGAACATTAGCAGCAAGGAGAAAGATATCATCATCCACGCAAAACAGACAGTGGTATTCAACGACCAGGTACCGTGGAAAAAGCGTAATGCAGACAGCAAATTCGATGTCACGATGGGCAGTTTCGACGGCGCGGAGTCATGCGAGCTGGTCGTAGCATATCTGCTGTCGATCTTGAAACCAAAGTACGGAAATAGAGTGGGACTATACAGGGACGACGGTCTGGCAGTATTCAAGGAGACCCCCAAGAAAATAGAAAACATCAAGAAGGAAATATGCCAAGTATTCCGGGAAAATGACTTAAAGGTAACGATCGAAGCCAACAAGGCAACAGTAAACTTCCTTGACATCACATTAGACCTGCGAACGGGAGGGTACAAGCCATACATGAAACCAGGTAATGTACCTCTCTATGTACATGTCCAGTCAAACCATCCACCCGCCGTCATCAAACAGATACCAGAGGGAATCAACAAGCGACTCTCCAACATCTCGTCGAGCAAGGAGGCATTCGAGAAAGCTGCCCCGGCCTACCAGGAGGCTCTGCAAAAAAGCGGGCACAAGTATCGACTGACGTACACACCGGGCAATAACACCAGGAAAAGGACTAGAAAAAGGGAGGTGACATGGTACAACCCGCCATACAACAAGAGCGTACGTACCAACATTGGAAAGAAATTCCTTCAGATAATAGACAAATGCTTCCCCAAGGAACATAAGCTTCACAAAGTGCTCAACCGGAACACAGTAAAGTTATCGTACAGCTGCATGCCGAACATGAAGGCAACGATCCAGTCAATCAACAAACGGAAGGTAAAACAGGAGGACGACGTCGGTGGTAGAACATGCAGTTGTCCCCGCAATGCCGAATGCCCGCTGAACGGGGAGTGCCTCAGCAAGAACATAGTGTACCAGGCCACCGTCACGAGCGAAGGCAGGAAGGAGGCATACGTCGGGCTGACGTCCACAACCTTCAAGGCGAGACTGGCGAACCACAAGCAGTCATTCAGATCCGAGAGCAAGAGGGCGCAAACAGAGCTAAGTAAACATATATGGGACTTAAAGGACGAAGGGAAAGACTATGAAATCAAATGGGACATAGTTCTGAAAGCACTGCCATACTCTAACGTAAAAAAGAGATGCAATTTGTGTATAGCAGAGAAGTACATAATCATATGTAGGCCAGATCTAGGTACACTGAATAAGAGAAGCGAAATCGTCTCCAAGTGCAGGCATCGAGACAGATGTGTTCTTACTTCAGTGACGTAAACGCGTACTAACTTCAATGACGTAACGCGCGTAACGCGTGCGCGCGCTTGATTCGAAATAAGGTAAGATGCTACTTGTATTCTATTTTTCGTCATTCTGCTGATGAGTGCCTTATGGTACGAAACAGTCTGTTCAGAAAGAGAATATTCTGAATTTATTGCATGTTTATAGCTCTACAGAGATGTATCGAGCACTGTGAATTGTGATAGAAGACGATTTCATTGGATATATATATATATATATATATATATATATATATTCCATGGGCGTGATCAGGGGCGGATCCAGGAATTTTTGCGGGCAAATGTAGACATTTTTTTCTTTCTCTGGACACTTGGCATCCGAAAATCAATTGGTGGTGGTGGTGGGGTGGTGGTGGTGGTGGGGGTGGGTGGGGGTGGGGGGGGCTCAGACCATACTTTCAATGGGGGCGCTGTTCCAATCCGACGATTATTAACACTATATTACAGAATAGTGTACAAATACCCCCTAACCAAGCTGGCTCTGTCCATATTTTGTGCAGGGGCAGACATTAGTACCAGTATATTTTTGGGGCGTCCCTTTAAAAAGTGGATGAATTCGGGTGAGTTGCAGTAAGAATGTGGCTTAGGGTGTGGTTTAAGGCATGACTTGGCAGCGTCGCTTGGGCGTAAACCTATACTTTGACCGAACTTAAGATCTGAGGGGATTCACAGGTGTTGTCATTTAACTTTCAATCTAGACTTGAGGAGAAGTCGTTAGACAGTTGTGTGTTGTCCGACCAGGCCCTAATATAAGCACGGCGCTCGCAAGCGTCCTAGCTATACATCCGCCATCGATCAGGGCGTCAGGGCGTCGGGGAATTGTCAGGTCGAAACCAGATTAAAATTACATGACACAGCAAATTAAGCTCTCCCTTCGTACGATCCGATCACACATTGAATTTCAAGGGTTTTTTTTATAATGCCAGCAATGAATTTTATAATTATCAACTAATCTTTGATTGTTATTAAAATAAGCATGGCCAGGTAAATGAAACCTGTTTTGTATCCGGAAATACCCGTGCGCTATGCGAGATTGTCGACAAAATGCATTCGACAAACGTTGGTCACATGCCGAGGCGGTTACTTGATCTAAGGATTCATCAGAAATAATCAGAATCTTTTGGTGTGGGAACCAGACTAAAACCACGCATTGATTTTTTTGTTGGACCGAAAATAACTTCATTTTGGAACTGATAACGAAAGTAGTTTAGTACCGTCTATATAGGCCTTTATGAGTTGCAAAATTCAATTTCATTGTGCTGAAGTACTGTATGATTTCTGCCAAAACACGCCGTAAGGCCAAGGTCAGTCGTGTGAAACGGGTACTATTATATTCAACTCGCGCGTCGTGCCATATCAATGCACTTCCTGAATGAGCTGATGGAATTGTATGGAAAATATGACTAGCTATATACCAACCGGGCTTAAACGGGTTTGCATACAGTGAAGGTATTCAAGAACCACCTGTCCGTAGATTGCACGATCAAGCGATCCTGTTAACATCGGCGACTTGTCAGCTCAGATTTCCCAGAGAAACGAGATAATTTGCTACGAACTGTGAAATATTTGCCCGTTATTTTGCGATGATTCTTGAGGGTACTGAGGTATGGTTCGACATTCTGATTATACTCATAATCATGAATTTCGTCGGACCCGCGCTCGTCTGCTGTATCTGTCGTTGTATTGTGTACGCCTCGGAGGGATGTAGGGCCGAGGAGGATCTGACGTACACGAGAGATGTGAGCACTAAGTGGAGTGATGGAGTCAACGTTGCTCGGACCGCATCCATCGTCGCTTTCCTGAATTTCTGGATCTTAATCGCATGGTGGGTCAGCTGCTCTGTGACAACATGCTGGGAGTTGACCATGACTTTAAAACACTACGTAGTTTTATTTTTCGGTGCCATTTCTGTACCGTTCGGGTACTCCATCGTGTTGCTGGAGTCCGCGTCCTCCAGAGAAAAGGAGTACATTGATAACATGGGAGAAGCGGGTGACGCAGCCCAGTTGATATCAAACCTACACGAGGAACAGCCGGATATCGTATTCTGTGCCGAGTGTTACCATTACGTGAGTGATGATCATGATGACTCGGCTCGAGTTGTCACCCACCGGGATGAGCAGTATTTCATGTACAGCCACTGGGTCGACGTTTCGACTCCCATACTGGAAGGCCTGGACAGACGCCGCGTGACTAAGATCCGCCTCGAGAAGAAGATATCGGCAGGGGACGAAGAAACTTCTACTGAATGCTCCTCTGAATTCGAGGCCTTCAAAGCTCGCAACAGAGGCATGGATGATCACATGGACGCTTGGACTGAGACGACCATCCTCGGTTTTGAGAAACGCATCTCCGCCTTCGTGGGGGAGCCGACCACGCCCTGGTGGATGAACAAATGCGTTTATTGGCTGGCGGTGATCCTAGCAGTCACGTGGCCCTACCGCTGGTACTTCAGGTGCAAGACGGGGAAAGCACACTACACCATCGAGAAGAGGTTCTATATGACACGCCCACAAGAGGAGGGGCTTCGGCAATATTACGGCCCTCCTATACCTACTAAAATGTGAATCGGGTTGGGTTGACCTGGACAAATATATCCGAAACAGCGATATAAACCGAATCCAAACCGAAACCGATCTTACCTCCCTCAAACCGACCCGACCCGACAAAAATAAGGTAAAACACCCGGGGAAAAAAACCCGAATAGGTCTACATCTGCATGGCTTGGACAAAGTGAGCACTTTTTGTGCCGCCTGCCCCTTACCCACGTGGCTTGAATTCTTTTGCAAAACCATCGCATCTCTCTCATACTCACTGGAGAGTCACTCCGATTATTGAACAAACGCGTGGTATTACCACGCGGTATCATGAATCAAAACTTCATATCCCACATCACAGCAGTCAACAATTGTTATACCTCGGTCTTGGATTCGTTGGATTTTGATCACGAAAACAAACAGCAGTAAACACAACAATCATGACAATCGAACGTCAGCTCCCATGCATGTCGCGTGCTCGAAACAGCTGTTCGTCTGCTAGTTCGCTGCTCCCATTCATATGTGAAAACATGGTAAAAAATAGCGTGGGTACCAACGATACAAGCGTTTCCACACCGTACGCACCGTACGTACAAAGCCTGCGTGATCGTTCTAGGTCAATGAATATACAGTACTCAAGACAGAGGTATAACAATTATTCTTGCATTCACAACGTGTTGCCTGATTTCGTAAATGTGACCTGTGATTTTTTTTTTCAGCATCTTGGTGATGAGTGGCACTGGCGCAATATTTTCACTCGCAACACATCTGAGGCCAAGGCAAATACGTACGTAGGCCTATTCCAAGGTTTTATATTCATAGCGCTGTCGACTCCTATTCAGCGAATAAAGTAGGCCAATCCGTGGGTGACTCGGCGCTGTAATTCCCGTGGCCTTGTACTTGACATGGTCAGTGCGGCATCTTTGATTCCAACGCGACACTTTGGTTTTCTCCCGTCAACATGGTTTCCATTCTTGTGAAACAAAATTATCGATTTTTTTTTTTATAAATCCAAGACTTTCACGTAAAGGGCAAGTTTTACGAGTGTTGACTGTAGGTTTTAACAAGGACAGAACAGTGCAAATGACTCCTGGAACGATTATAGCCTAAACATTGCAAGTGATTTCTGGAATGATTAACTATTATTAGAATAAACGCGTGAAATTTTAGGGGGAAATACCATTAAAAATCACATTGAAAGTTTCCATTCAAACAATAATATACAAGATACTATGTAAACATATTACCATGAACCATTGATTATGTGAATAGTAATGTGTGCGTATTAGAAACTGTAGGTATACATGTACAAGAATTTAAGAAAATGATTTGTTCGGGTATCCGAATTTAAGTTACTAATACACTGTAGTTTAAATGGCAAGAACATCCACAAATAAATCGTACTAAAATACACATTAGGTTATGTTTGATCGATTTAGTTCAGAAGTTTGATGGATTTGGCTATACATTATGCTGAAGAAAGTCTGAAACGTTCTTAAATTTCGCCAAATTGAACAAAACTGGAAGGAGATGATCTCGCAAAGTAATGGGGAAACTATCGCAGACCATAATTATTGCGTCTTTCGCCGATTGTCTGTGATATACGATTGCTTCAGTGGGGAGATGACTATACATCGTTTAAATTGGTATATAGTACCTTTTGCTTTTCATTTTGTTCGTTTCCAATAATAACACAAATCCAAATCCAAAGAAGAATGTTTCAAACCTGACCTGTTGAAGTATCAACTCAGTGGATATTATACTTTTCAAGAAAACAGTGAAACACCATGTACAACCTTTTGATAAAAAACACGATTTCCTCTATATAGCACTATCGTTGGAAATCACCTTCATTTTCTTCTAAATGATAGCAAGCCAGATGGAATAAGAACACGGAGTGTTTAGTACCAGTATGATCTTTAACCCAAGTAAGTATTTTGATTATAATTTGAAAGGGTATACATGTAGCCTCACTATTTGGATAAATGCATATGATTATTTGCCTTTAAGTACAAACAGCTACATCGCTACATTCTGTACATGCGACTCTTAATCGGGCGTGGTCATCAGGGTCCAGCAGATCTACAGTAGCTGTAAAGATCCTTTACCGACTACAAGTATATTTACTTTTCAAAACTCCAATTAGTTGCGCGTTTTTGGGATGTGACATCGCCAAAACGTCCTTGCACTCAGACGAAGCCAGATATCAAAATTGCCTCAGGAATCGCCTCCAGAGATATTGTTTCTGCGCAAAAGTTGACATATGCTTCGTCAAACACAGAGAAGCCATCTCTAATTGCCTCCCTGAGACACGGCAAGATCACGTGATTTCTCTTCAGTCACGTAGGCATCCTCGCCGGCATTCTCATAAAGAACATTAAGTTTAAAGTCCCATGCGTTTGGTTTAATACACAAACACTTTTTCCTCTTTTTTTTTTTGAAGCAGTTTTTCTTTTGTAGCTGGAGGCAATTGTATTAGGAAAGGGCGAGTTGTTTACAACGGAAGATTGCATTCACCTGCGCTTGCTTCGTTTAGATGTCGGATTTCAATCAGATTGAATTTTGTATTGAACCACATTGAATTGCAATTCCTTTCGTAAAACATTGGACAATTTTTTTTTTAATGAGTAAGTGCTTAAGTGGTATTAATAATTAATGACATAATGTTTGAGAAACTGCAGTGCAAAGACTGATCATGGCGATTTAAAGTTGGAATATTCTCAGACATAGACTCCTTTATAACATGTAACCCTCATAATAATTGTGTTCTCTGCGGATACTGTGCATGATTGTGAGACATGCGGAAATAACAGGTTCCGTTTTCATTAAATCGAATTTTCACACTACACCGGTGTAAGTCTTACTCCTCCCACAGACAGCTGACTTAGACACGCCCCTTGATGGGCCATACTTCGAGTGGGGGACGGGTGAATCCGTTCTTTACGGCAGATTAAATTCACGAAGGCTCGGCGGAAGTCAGAGCGGAAGATGCCGTAGATGAAGGGATTGGTGGCGTTGCCCACGTAGGCAAACCACGAGGCGCTCAGGTTGAGATAATCGGGCAGCGAGCTCGTGCCGAGGCAGATCTTCCAGACTTTGGTGATGCAGAACGGGCCCATGCAGATGAAATACACCACGATCACCACGGCCAGGCTGTAAATGACTCTCGCGTCCTGCTTCTTCCGATCGGCACTTCGGCAGACCTCGGGAACACTCGCCGCACTCCTCCTCACCGCGCGCCAAATCCTGAGGTAGCAGAACACCACGACACAGGTCGGGGCGAGAAAGCAGGCGACAAACGCCACGATGACGTAGGTCAGCGCCCCGTCCTGACTGTAGCTGTCCCAATCGATGGCGCACACCACCTCCCAGTAATCGTAGACGACCCAGCCGTAGATGGCTGGAATCAGCGCAAACACGCACCCCTGGCACCACGCGTAGCAGATGCCGATTTTGGTCACTTTTGGCGTGATTATGTTTATGTAACGCAACGGGTGTACGACAGCGAAGTATCCATCAATGCTGATCATAGCAAGAGTCAGCATGGATACGATGATAAACCAGTAGTTGAAGGCACATTGGGCGTAGCACCAATACATCCCAAACGGCCACCGGTCTGCTATCAGAGACACCAAAGCACTGAACATCACCAAAGTGGCGTTCATCAGATCCGTCAGGCTTAGGTTGATCAGAAAGATGTTGCAGGTTTTCTCTCTCAAAGAGGGAGTCTTCAGAATCGCAAAAATGACAGCGACATTGCCAAACAGAGACAGTAAGAGAATCAGTACAAGCAGCAAAGCTGGTACGACAATTCCAGCAATACTTCGCAGTTCCTTAGTACTATCGGATGCATTCGTGCCAGACTCAGTACTCATGCCTGCTGAATCCATGATGATGTTGTACCAATGTGCCTCAATCACAAAATGTAGGCTTTGGTCTTGCACGAGAGCAAAATACACATCGTGATTATCGGATGAAATCTAGAGAATTCCTTGTTTTCTATCCCCTTCCTTCTAAGAAATCACCGAGTTGAGAGATTATATCACGTGGGTGAAGGATGACGGGCCAAAGAGGCGTGGCCTCTACTCGAGCCGGCGCGCGCTCTTCCGCAACATGCTGAAACGTGACGATCAAGTCTTCATGCTGCCTGATCAAACAGCATTGAATTCTGCTGTTGTTAATGTACACCAGAGAGAACCAACAGAACTGTCGGGTAGAATTTGCATCAGATAGAAATGTTGACGGAAATGAAGACTGCAACAAGCAAAGAAAAGGAAACGCAGAGAACTTGAGTTCTTTCGACCCATTAGTAAGAAACATTCTTCCCTTTTTTGAACCAATGGGGCTTTTTTCCATTCTTATTTTAACTGGGAATTAAGCCCATTCAGTGGAATCCACTGGTCTCCCATGGTGCCCAGTAAAGAGAAGACAGTGTGAAGAAGTTACAGTTTTAGAGGTGGGAGGAAAACCCCAAAAGAATATTCAGAATTACGCAGGGACTGAAACCCAATCCACATAATGGCAGAGGCAGGAATCGAACCCAAGACAGGTTTCTTGGATCTGTGACATGCCTGTGAAGATATCAATGCTTATGGTCCCATCTGAAATATGTTTAACGTTCAGTATACATGTTGTGTTTGGTTAGCCCCTCACCCTAACGGGAATGTTTGAAAAGTAGCGAAATGTGCAAGGTATAATTGCACGAATTTTTATAAAACAGTAGAATAGGTAAAATCCCGAAAATGCTCCACAACAAAAAAATACAAAAATCATCCTAAATTAAAAAAAAAACATGGCTCCGGTTGATACATGGCTTTCAGTTCAGCATGAATACTTTGGAGGCAAACTGATTGTCGGTAAGAATACAGTGATGGGAAAAAATGCCCTAATTGCAACTGTAGGCCTATACATGCCCGAGGACAATTCGACCTGATCGCGATGGATCTAAGATTTTTCCTTTTTTTTTAAGGCAGAAGCTGAGGTGTTAGGTCCAGGACTGCTTTCTAATGGAGGAGCGCTTTAGGTGTTGGAAAGACGGGACATGTAAAAACCAACGCCGCAAGTTAGATTTGCAATTTGTTTAGAAAATGATAATCGGGGAATTTTACTGTAAGACCTCTTTGGGGGTAGGGGCTGGTTTAAACAGAGGCACATCTATAGTTTTCAGGAAACGAACGGGGGTGTTTATGTTTATGAAGGGGGGGTGAGTGAAGGCACGACTTTGATAATATACGATGCTTTTTCCTGCTAAGGCGATTTGACAATAAATTTAGGAACTTTAGCATTCCATTTATTATATTTTGCCTCATTTTACTAGTATCAAAATATTAATCACTGGCTGAACGGCGACCCCCCCCCCCCCGATCCGCTGCTGCAGTTATATACCCAACCACCCATCTGCCCTTGCGTAATATTTTGTTTTAGATGGAGTGGATAATACCGTGCGCACGTTTTACCCTATTCCAATCGATACCTTTTAACATGTCACAACAACTTCGCAATAATGTCGATTCCATTCCATTGCAAGTTCACTTCCTAATGCACTGTCGTATTTTAGCTCAAGAGGCAATCTGCAATACGAGTGGAAAGTCCATTATCTTGTCAGCCACATTAAGAAACTTTTCAGTGTCTATCTTTTACCACGAATTAAGCATAATGTAGTGTTCACATTCAATGTGCTCGGCATTAGCATAATTAGGCCGTCATGTACACGCGCATTATATGAGATTTGCTTTATTATATATCAATAACAAAACAAAACACTGAATCTTAACTTGAGAGTATCGGAGGATGAATAGTGTACATGTATATAGTCCATAAAAGGTTGAGTGCTCCAGTCTAATGAATTTCAAACAAGTGCTCTAGTTTATATGAAATCCAGTGACTTTTTTTTTTTAAAGATGGTGATTAAAAAAGGCTTTGCCTGCACAGGCCGTACGTATATATATACGTGTGGCTGTGCCAATTAAATTACGTTGCAGCTATATACATGTAGAGTCAGGGGCGGATCCAGGAATTTTCGCAGGGGGGGGGGGGGTTCATCAGCAAGAAAATCTGAAAATGTTGACAGTTTTTTTCTCTCCGGATATTTGGTCTCCGAAAATCAATAGGGGGGGGGGGGCTCGTACCATACTTTCAATGGGGGTGCTGTTCAACTCCAAATCCGACGATTATAGACACTATATTCCAGAATACAAATACCCCCTAATAAAGCTGGATCTGTCCGTATTTTGTGAACTGGCTGACATTATTAGCAGAATATTTTTTGGGGGGTGTCAGAACAGGGGCGGGGCGCATTATTTTCAAGGAATTTCTATATAACTTTTTTTTTGAAATGAAATCGAATCGGAGCATGCAACCAAGGCATTATAACAATCATAGTTTGTGGTTTATGGTTTATTTTCAATAACAATAATTCTATATATGATATGAGGGATCTAGGTAAAAAGCTTATACTTGTACAAGACATGGGACCCGGGGATTACAAATTAAGTTATTAAAATAACATGTAAAATACACGCTCTAGGGTGAATATGTTCAGTGAATATACTAAAAATTAAAATAAGTTTTATCTCCTAGCGACTTTTCAATTTGTATGTTTTGTTTTACTACGATTTTGGGCATTTGCAACCCTCTGGAAAGGGTTTAACGAACAAAATGAACCCGCTATTATGCGAGAGTCGAATTATTGTCTGACGGCCAAGTACTGATAAGTCGAATTTTGCGAAGTTATATTATCTACGTCCGTGTGTTTTTTGTTCGTCTCATTCAAAATTTAATAACTTTTACATTGCTCGGAAAATAACAATTGAAAAAACAAATCCATATGTCGAGGTGCAACTCGAAAATAGCATACGGGAAAAACATCTTTAATGTTTCATTTCTTTAAGCTTTACCCCCACCTCACTAATAGCCACGCCCACCCCAAATAAGATTTCAAGAAATTATTATGTTTATTATTTATTCGGCCAACAAATAAACAAAAGTACAATGACAAAGCAAATATATATCATAAGGTAAACAAAAACTGAAAATTGAAAAAGTATGACCAGACAAGACTGATGGGACTGAAGGATGCGAAGAATGGGCCGGGGGGGGGGGGAGGGAGGGGGGGGGGACAGTTTGACAGGAGAGAGGTGATAGAGGGACAGAAAAACAAAGACAATCAAACATTCCAAACCGGCCAGGGTAAGCAAAAGTGTACTTAAACACTGTAGACCTAAGGCCTGCCTACCCAATGCCGCATCAGGCCCCGTGCTGGCGGCAGGCCGTCAATTTTTTTATGCAAACACAAAAGGTAATCTCATTTCAAGTTCTGACCTACAACTGAAGAAAATCCTAACCCCGGTTTTTTTCACTAGACTGCTTGCGGTCGGACTGGTAGCGAGTCTAAATAGTCTTATACCCTGACCTACTTTAATTCAATATCCGAATTGAGGCATGCAATACTAAACGCCACCATATACTAGCGAAAGTGAATTATTTTGCTTTTAGTTTTATAATATCGCGAATCTGAAATTTATGTCAAACATTTTCGTGAATTCTGTTCGGAGATGTGGAAGGATTTTGATTAAACTGTGAATTTGAATTAAAGGGGGTTGTTGGTTGATCTCCGGAAGTGGAAACCATGGCTACCACATCGTGCAACGTGAAGCAAACAAAGCTTGAAGATCATCCGCACGATCATGAGAGACTGTACGTTGCTCGACATGACCAAGGTAAAGGATTCCGTAGGGTTTGTGCACTGGCGCATAGCAAACAATACATTACAGGCAGCACAGTCTACGCACAATGATAAAGAACTAGACTGTCAGTAAGCCGGCCCAGGTTGGACGATGTCTTATTGCCTACTTTATTTATAAATAAAACATGAAAGCCAAGGAGAAGGTTACTTAACTGCTATTTTTTCTCTCTCTTCAAGAAGAGGGAAAGCACAATTTAATCAATCAATCCAAGTGATTGTTTTCAACAGTTAAAAATACAATAGGCCTAGGCCTGCACAAGATTGCAGCCTAGGCTACATAAGGCAAAAAAAAAAAAACATGTTTAGCGTCCTGCCTCTTTGACAAAAAGGAAGGAGGAGGCCCTTTTTTTTTTTTTTTTTCTTTTCAAAATGGCCGCCCGACACATTTTTCAAGACAACGCGGCCGGGCTATTTTTCAAGATGGTTATCAGCTTTTTTCAAAATGGCCGCCACTTGGACTCAGGAAATGACATATTGGCTTCTTATGGGCAAGATGCAACAGAAAACGAGACCAAAATGATGTAACTATGCAGAACCGAACATCTCTTCTGCGCAGAGATCGTTAAAATTTATCAATTTTTGTCTTTAAAAAAAAAAAAAAAAAAAAAAAAAAAAGGAGGCGGCCTCTAAAAAGGAAGCGGGCGGGGACGCTAAACATGTTTTTTTTTTTTACTTCGCCTAAAGTAGGATTGACTGGTTGTGACTGTTTATGTAACTTGATATGACTATGCTTTGACTGTAGGTGATTGATAAGCCAGCTGTGCCTACAGTGGCATGAATCTGTCATGTCTGTGCTGGCGAGTGAGTGGGGGGGGGGGGATATGATTGATAGGGGATTATCAAAATCCAAAAAAATATCCTGGCCGTGGATTGCTTGAAAATTCAAAAAAAGGGGGGGGGGGAGAGACATTACACTAGGGCACTGCTTACGCGCTTTAACCTTTAATATATCAAAACAGCTGATTTTAAGCTTTTTTTTACTGTCTCTGACTTTTCAGAAAGAAAATGAAAAAAATCAATTTGTCACCAAAAAAGTTGAACGGAAGTATAATTTATTTGTTTGTTTGCTGGTTTTGAACCCATCTCAGGTGCAGAGTCTGATGAAATTAGTCTTGGTTGCTGCATCTACATCCTCATGTTCTTCTCTATTGTTCTGATCGTCATCACTCTTCCCATCTCCGTTTGTATGATATTCAAGGTATGTGCACATTGCAGAAGAGCAACTCTCTGGACCATAGCCAGTTTTTAGGCCAAGAAAAACAAATAACCTGTGTAACTGTTTCTGGTTACCCTAGAGATCCAATCTAGAAAATCATCATATCTTTTTATTCAGAAATATAAAAACAAATAAAGACTTATGTTGCACAATGTTGACTTACAGGAATGAGAAAAACAATCTTCAGAAATGTTTACAAATTGTTTCGAAGTGTATTTGAAAATTGTAAATCTCTGCTGGAATACATTTGCATATTATAATATAAATGTAGAGTGGGGTCTGAAATTGTTTCATGAGTTGTTAACTACTTTTAAAAAAAATTATCTCGTAAATTTACAAATGCAATTTACACAGATTTATTATAGTAAAATTGTGTGAAAGATCAAGGTACATGTACTTGATCTTATATGTACATGTAAATGTAAGATTTGCTTACAATGTATCTGTAATTTATGTAAATATATGAATGCTGTTTTTCCCTATCATTTAAACATTTGTGATTGATTGACTTGTGATAGACGTGTGATTGACTTGTCATTGACTTGTGATTAACGTGTGACAGTGATTGACTTGAGATGACTTGTGATTGATGTGTGATTGACTTGTGATTGACTTGTTACAAGTCAAACAAAAGCAGCGCAAAACAACTGTACAATATACAATTAATTCTTAAAAACAAGTAATTTCTAAATACACCAACTATTTTTAAATTCTGATTTATGTAATAAAAAAAATATCAACAACTTGTTCTAGCTGTTCACACGCCAACGTTTTCAGCAGTTACTCCTTCCAAAATATTCACAAGGTGAAATCCCTTATAAATTTCAAAGTTAAACACACACACAAAAAAAGGTAAATTGATATGATTGACAGTATTCGTACAAGTTTCCAAAATTTGAAATCACACTTCTGATCATTCCACTTACTCCTATTACTTCAAATATGAGTTGATATTTTGAAAAGAATTCCAAAAAATTTTCAAGAAATTTTCAAGCGCCAAAAAGTTACATCCTATTATGGTTATTTCCTCCACTTTCCCTCCTCGACTCAGAATCTCACCCTCTCTCCCTCCTCCATTCCTCTTTATTAATCAGTTACTTACTTCACAGACATCCTTGGGGAATAAAACCCAGGAGGGCAGAAACTATCATTATTTATAAACACACTGGCCTTAACCACTCGACCACACGACCACTTGATAGCGTGTGATGGCCAATTAGATGTATTTAAGGTATCCATTGAAGTAAGACTAATTAAATATTTATTAAATTAAATATTTGTGAGAAATTTAAATATTCAAGATGAGGTATTGCAGTGTTATTGGTCGGTGCGTTGTCATGCGCACCGCAGACTTCCAGTCTCTCAGGCATGCAATTTTTCCTGGGATCTGCTGATTTCCTCGTTTTTAACTTCTCATGAATACCATTACAAATTAAAAAAACATTGTACAAAGTCTTGTGTGGTTTGGAATTACCTCGTTTTTTTTCTAAATTCCCAGTTGCCTGCCTGGTCTCTTCAATCATTGTCAATATGGCACTTAAAATGAGCTCTAGAAACACCTTTTTCCCCGAGATGTTTTCAGTTTTGTAAAGCCTCCAGGATTCGTCTTCAATGAAATCACCAGGTGAGGTGAAAATTGACATGTTTAGCGGCTCAGAAGTGAAGACCGTATACGGAATTTTTTCCCTACATTTCCACTTCTCTTACTTTTGAACGACTAGGAATTCCAAAGTGCCTAACAACCACTCGGCCTGAGTAGACGCTGCATAAGTGTGAATCGTTTGGGTTGAGCTGGCCCGAGGCCAAATAAGCTCGGTTTGCACGAAACAAGTGTGAAACTATGCCAGGTTGGACGCGGTTGAAAAATGACAAAACTCAACATGGGCGGCCCTGGGTTCACCTAGGGTTGAGTTGACCACGGGTTGAGAGGCTCTAGTGTGAAGAGTCCTTATGTACTGCACAGCTCAGTTGTTTGGAAATTGACACTGGTTAACCTTCCTATGCAAACATGCACTCTGAGCCCATACACAGTATTGAGACTTGAGAGTCCCACATTTTCGGACTACTCTGAGCCATGCCGTTACTTGGGTCAAAATTGGTCAAGTATACCATGGGAAGTGGAAGGAAACTTTGACTTTTTGTGACCTTTTAAACAGCAGGGGAGTTAATAAATGGGTTGTCTTACCTGTAGTGCTTGGCCTCGGACCAGTTGGTAGATGAGTGGCATGTGTCTAGCTGCTATCGTGGGTCCCTGTCTGGGTAAACTGGCCATCATGATCCCAAGAAGTACGGTAGCTTAGAAGGAGAATTGCATTGTACCATGGAGGTGCTGAAATCCAAGATTTGGCTTTCTGCAAAATACATATTAAATACTCAATACAGACAATATTCAAAAGGAAAAAATATTGTAACCTGACGCCACTTCAGCGGTTGTGTACAAAGTCTACGAAGAGTCTAGAAAATTTTCTAAGTATCTCCTAACAAAATGGGAAATGTTTCTCAGTCCCAGATTCATGTCTTATCATCATTTTTGCAATGACTGACCTTCATTGAGATGATATATGAAGAAAAAAGTGGCGTCAGGTTGCAGCATTCTTTCCCTCAAAAGTGGTTCAAGTCTAAAATCTTTTCACATTCTACCACAAATTTGATGTCAATTCTTCAAAACTAATGCAGGAAATTGAATGAAACAAGTGAAAAAATAGTCCATGATAATTTTTAGGAAAAGAGAGGTTTGACTTACAGTTTTGCAGTGTGTTCTCCTACACCTGGTCTAGTCCGAAAATTTGGGACTCTCAGTACTGGTCCTGCTTGCTGGCAACATTGGAGCCTTAATGCCCCAGCTTCACTGCTTGAAAATGCTGCAAAAGGTTGCAGAATCAGCCAAAGGCTTACACAAACAGCTATGTGAAATCAGAAGTCTGAAAGTCTGTACAAAAATGGCATAGAAGCAGCAGTAGTAGGAGTACCATCCACAGCTCTATACACTCAACACACACAGACACGCCCAACTGATGACCAAACACAAAGAACCCCACCCAACTCAAAAAAAGTCACTTCATGCAGGACATGTACAAAGATGCATACCAAGTCCTAACTGATATTGAATATGTATGAAGGGGAAAAGGAAAATTTGCATATGAAAACAAAGTTTACTCTTACGGGAAAAAAAGATTTCTCCCCCTCCAAAAAAATATTTTATAAGAATTTTATTAGAATCAGTGCCCAGTATATATCCAAGTTGAGAGAAATGTCATGAAGGAGGCTTGAAAGAAGGCCGTGAATAATAATAAGAAGTTGAAACTGACTATTATTACCTTGTCATTGAATTGAGATTGACTTGTTCTGGACTAATTGGCATTGCTTGGTGATTGCTTTGTGATTGACTTATGATTGACTTATGATTGACTTGTGATTGACTTACGATTGACTTGTAATTGACTTATGATTAACTTGTGATTGACTTGTGATTGACTTTTGATTGACTTGTTATTGACTTGTGATTGACTTGTGATTGACTTGTGATTGACTTGTGATTATCTTGTGATTTGAAGGTTTGTGTCAAACCTTCAAATCTCATCTGACTTGTGATTGACTTGTGATTGACTTGTGATTGACTTGTGATTGACTTATGATTGACTTATGATTGACTCATGATAAACTTGTGATTGACCTATGAGAACTTGATTTCTCTTTGCCTTCAATCTCCAGACAGTTGCAGAGTATGAGCGTGCCATCATCTTCCGTGCTGGTCGTCTTCTCCCCGGCGGCCCGAAGGGACCCGGTCTCTTTGTCATCATCCCCTGCATCGATGAGATCCGTGTGATTGATCTCAGGACCCTATCCTTTGATGTTCCCCCTCAGGAGGTGAGTTGGTGTTTATCCCCGCTCTCCTTGGCATAAAACGACTGAGAGTATTTCCATCCCCCCCCCCCCAGATGGGATGCCAGTCCATCACAGGTTATGGGTGGCATGGGTGGCTTGTGCGTAAAGCGCTCGCCTCTCACCAAAGTGACCACGGTTCGATTCCTGGCCGGGGATCACAAGTGAGTAGAGTTGTGCGTTGGTTCTCTCCTGTGCCACAAGGGTTTTTCTCCGGACCCTCCGGTTTTCCTCCCTCCGGAAAAATCAAACACTGGCTGTGGTCATATATGGGTTGATGTGGCCGGCAGCCATAGGCGCCTTTATGTGCCAGCGGCCCGACCACGTTGTAGCCGCATCCTTCGCAATTCAGCATACCAGCTGCGAGTAAGGATGATTAGCCTCCCAAATTATTATTATTATTTATTATGGTACTCGGTGGAGAGAGGCAGGTTGGGGTTAAGTGCCTTGCCTAAGGATACAACACACAACCAGCAGCTGGATTTGAACCCCTGAGCCTTTGATCATGCGTAACGAATGCTAACAATAAGGCCATCCCCCCCCCCCCCCCCCAAAAAAGACGTGCAGCTGCCACAAAATTACTTGTAACTTTTTAATGGTTTATCATCTCGCTGTTGGCATCCACAAAATGATTTGTCCTTCATTTCCACAATCATTTTGTAATGAGGCTATTTTTCTCGGGGTTGTTTTTCTGCAGGTTCTGTCTAAGGACAGCGTGACTGTCACAGTGGACGCCGTGGTCTATTTCCGCGTCTCCAATCCCACCATGGCCGTCCTGAACGTAGAGAACTACAAGCGCTCCACGGAGCTGCTCGCTGCCACCACCTTGCGCAACGTTCTGGGCACCAAGACCCTAGCGGAGGTGCTGAGCCACCGGGAGGAGATTAGCGCCACCCTGAAGGCACTCCTGGATGTGGCCACGGACCCTTGGGGGGTCAAAGTGGAGCGAGTCGAGATGTAAGATAACTACCGGGAATGGGTTATTAGAGAGATTTTCCCATAGACTTGTGCACACAATTTTTCAAATTTAAATGTGCCCTAACCCAATATTCCCTTGTCCTTTTTCCACGAATTTCGGTATGTTGACTAATTAGACTACGAGCAACAAAAATAACCTAATTGCGAAAGTACAATTTTGCCTCTAAAGGGGGGCTGTGACATTAGGGAGACATAAAAATGTCTCCCTAATGATCGCTGTCTCCCACAGGTCGAAGAAATTACAATACCATGTCTCCTTAACGGTACCTTTACACATATAATGTGTTGCATATATATCGCTTTATACCAAAGGTCTTAAAGCGCTTCACAATTATTACCCCTGTTCATCAGGCCATGAGACCATTTTTTTCTGAAGCAGCTTGAGATCAGCACAATTTGGTCCCACCCTCACAGGTACCCATTTATACTCCTGAGTGGAGAGGGGCAATTGTAGTAAAGTGTCTTGCCTAAGAACACAAGCACTGTGTTGCCCGTCAGGTTTGGAACCCACGTGACGTGGGTCGAACACTGTACCCAGTGGACTACGCTCTGCTATATCAGATTGGACTCTGTGGCAATAGTGGTCATGTGGTTTGGACATCTGCAATAGTAAGCGAGACAGGAGTTGTTCCAGCATCCTTCAAAATAACACAATGATTTTGGTTGCCTGCAGTTTCCAATATCTAACCTGTCATTAGTTTCAAAGCCTAACATCCTTGAGGGTAAAAGCCAATTTAGATTTTTTTTCAGTTCTCAAGGTCTCAAGTGTACTGTGTTGTTGATTCAGAGGTCAACATCCTTCAGGAGAAAGCAAATATTGGGTCTCCTGCAGTTTTCAATTGCAAGTCGTTAAGGATGAAATTATTTCTTGTTTCTAACCGTTCCAAAATGTCAATACTTTCAAAGGACAATTTGCTATCTCATTTATTCTTCCATTATTCCAAGGTTATTCATGGTTCAAGGTAGGGTAGATCATTTGTCATTTGTGGGTTTTTTTCATTGGAAGCAACAAAAGTGCTCAAAATCTCAAGACGGGTTCTTAACAACTAACCTGATGAATTTTTGTAGCTCTGTGAATGCTATACATTCCGAGAAAACAAAATTCTGGGATCTCGGTTTCAATTCAAAAGTTGGTCAAGTCCTGTTTTGAATTGCGTCAGGGACACATCCGGGACAATTCTCATTCGGCCGATTGCAACTTCGCGATGACACGCACCGAACTGATGAAAAAAAGCAACCGTGTGCCTCGTGTCAACATCTGCGCGCATCCGAGGGTTCGCCGAATTACAAACCTACTACTAATGGAAATTTCCAAATATGCGTCACTTGACGCATCTTTGGAAATGACCTTTTATTGTGGTCTTCAAAATGACAGCATGCCAGAAAGAGCCATTTCACAGGGAGTTTAGTCCCATTACTATCTTTAAACCAAGTAAGCTTTTCAACAATAATTACATCAGTTACTTTTTGGATAGCTGCAAATGATCTACTCTACATTTAAGCTTTAGATTTATTAACTTTATTTTGTTTACAGTAAGGATGTTCGTCTGCCTGTTCAGATGCAGCGCGCCATGGCAGCCGAGGCTGAAGCCTCTCGTGAGGCGAGAGCAAAGGTCAGTAGCAACCTAGAGCAAGTTGGAGCGAGGAATATTGTGTAGCTCTCTCTTATGAGTGCAATGGTGAGAATATTTTCATGAGTTGAAAGATTGAATGTTCCATTCAACGAGGCGAAGCATTCCATCTTTCAACGAATGAAAATATTCCCACCATTGCGCGAATGCAAAACATTCATTATTTGTTTTATATAACATCCAAGTAGATCTTTGCCATTTGTAGTTCTTAAAACAATGCAAAAAATCATCAAGGCAACTGCATCCACTTCAAAGGCAAATTTTGTACTGCTATAACGCGTGCTATGGTCTAACTACGCAAAGATCGTATAGCTCCGGGCCGCTGCGTGTCTTATTAGCGTGCCCTTATTAGCGTGCCAGTGACATCCTGGAGCAGTGCGGAGGATTTCAAGTAAAATGTAGGCCTACATTTATGCACAGCTGAGCATAAATAACACAAGGTCCGGCCTAAGACCTTGACAAAGTGCATCCTCCAAAATCAGCCACACCGATTGTATTATTTAATCATACTGGTAGATTAATTCGAGACATAAGCAGATATATATTTATATAGGCACACCTTCATGCCATATAGCCTCAATCCTGCAAAATCCTCCATTTTGCAAAGATGATTTTGGAGGATTTGGGAAGGTAAGGGGATAATCAGTACCTTTTGCTTCTGATCTTTGCAGGTGATTGCCGCGCAGGGAGAGCAGAACGCATCCCGCGCCCTGAAGGAGGCTGCGGACATCCTCGCCCAGTCACCCAGGGCCATCCAGCTCCGCTACCTCCAGACCCTCAACGCCATCTCAGCCGAGAGAAACTCCACCATCATCTTCCCCTTGCCCATCGATCTCCTCTCCGGTTGGTTGAAGTAGGATCAAGTGACGGGGGGCCGTCCGAAGGTCCGATAGTCCGAAGGTTCTTTAGTCCGAAGGTTCGATAGTCCGAATGCACAAAATTCCCATAAGAGGGGGTTCGTTAGTCCAAAAATGAAAATAAGGTTCGTTAATCCGAACATTTGATGCAATAGTCTGAAGGTTCATTAGTCCGAAGGTTCATCAGTCTGAAGGTTTGATAGTCTGAATTTAGAATAAGGTTAATCAGTCCGAAGGTTCAATAGTCCGAAACGAAAATAAGGTGCAAAAGTCCCAAGGTTCATTATTCTGAATTGACAATAAGGTCCGATAGTCCAAATCGACAATAAGGTCCGATAGTCCGAATCAACAGTAAGGTCCGATAGTCCGAAGTGTCATACTGACGAACCGTATTGCCCATTCGGACTATCGAACCGTATTCTCAATTCGGACTATCGAAGCCTATCTTCTATTCAGACTATCGAACCTTCGGATTATCGAACCTTCGGACTATTGAACCTTCGGACGAACGAACCTTCGGACTAATGACCCTTTGGACTAGAGAACCTTCGGACTATCGAACCTTCAGACTATCGGGCTGTAACCACGTGACGCGCGTCCCGCCCGTCAGCCTGGCATCAGCATCTGGCATCTTGCCAGGATGCGCAAGTCCGTCACAAGTCATCCATTCGCAACTCAAGTGACAAGCTTTATGAAGGGAGCCAAGACCGAGGCTTTCCTTGAAACTTGTGACCTGAAGTGCATGTTGACTTATTATACTTGACTCGATGACAATCATGCGCAGTGGTCGGGAAACGATCCTGTACAAGTCATTCATGCAGCTGCACGCTTAAAGTTTGATAGTAATCACTACATTGATTATCAGCGAACACGGTGAAGCCCAATTGGCGTATCCGGTTTTCAAACCATATTTGCAATACTTTTTACAAATCTTCTTTTGTATTCAGCGAATCAGACATTGATGCGTGTTTCACAGACGAATTTGTCGTTTATGCCATCACTTGCCATAATTGGAATGTACTGATGAAGCCATTAAAAATTGAAAATCACCGTATAAAGTCTTGTAAACCTTGGAATTCCCTCTTTTGGTTACTTGCCAGTTGCGTGCCAGTTAAAGGATTTCACAATTCCAATTTGTAGGATGTTTGAGTTTACATATAAAACTTGAGAAATTTACTATGACGTTATAATCCAACAGTAATCCGCTGAAATATCCACAAATCTTGTCAACATTGTCAACAAGTAGCATTTGTCATTCTTCGAAGTATTTAACCTCTATATCTTGCCACATGACATGCCTGAAATAAACACATACAATTTAATAGGTCTCTCTGAAAGACGGCCATCTCTGTAGGAGAACTGCAACTGTGTATTTAACGCAATCAAGCACGCATCACGCAGTGTTGTTAATGATCCAAACACGCGCGCTTGTTGCTCAAAATGTGTTCGAAATGCGACGCAGCCAATGCGCGTTATGCAAGTTGACGCTCAAAATGGCGATGCACGTGGCTGGTCTGTAGGAAATGATGTCATTTCAGAGAGACCTCTATTGCTACTTTAATTAGTCTCTTTTAATAAACTACTAGAATTCACTTTTCGACATATTTTTTAAGTTATTGATGACATTAACTTTATTTATGTGTGTGTATTGAGCTAGGATAAGTTGTGTGTCATTTTACAAATTGAGAAGAATGTACATATTTTCAATAGTTTTTAGACCTGTAGTGACACTAATAAATGTTAAATGTGAAATATTAATACATATATTATCCCTTGTGGATGTGAAACAAATTATGTTAATATTGTGGCCATAATTCCGTACACCCCATGAAAATTTGTGAATGTGGGGAAGAATTTTGTGAAAGGGAATACACAACATTTGCTTTTGCTGTAATTTTCAGAATGGGGGTTAGTATTTTATAGCAAATATCGTTACACTGACTTGTTGGACGTTTTGGGTTCGTAGATGCTAGAAAAACCAAGAAAAACAATCATGTTTTTGTAGTCTGGTTCCCTGACCCCACATGATGAGACAGAGCAATTTATAGATCTCGGGGGAATTGTAAGGTCAGGGAATCAGTCTAGCTGGCTTGTACCCGTTCACAGGTGTGTAATCAATTGCAAAGAAAATGCAGACTGACTAAATATGGTAAATTAGAGGAAGTACATGTACATGTATGTCAGTTTTTTCCAACGCTGGTCGGCTGACCGGCGTTGGAAATCGATACAAAAATACAACTTTTCTTGAAAATGTCAGCACACCAGGTGCCATGATTTTACAGGATGCTTTAGACTGTCATTCACTAACAAGTCCAGTAAGGTATTTTGTGATAATTTGGTAGTTTTGTTTTTTGATGTTTGCAGATGTTGTATATTCCATTTAACCAAGAATACCCACTCAACTGAACAATGAGGTTACAGAAAAACTTGCCATGGTGTGTGCCATAAACTGGATTGAAAAAATGGAGTGGTGCAAGATCATGTATGTGTACAATATAATAATCAAATTTGATAATTAAATTGGTAGAAACTAGAAATCCCTCATATGTTGGAAAGTACTTCCATTTTTATCAATTAACGACTTGAGTTGTGATGACAAGTCTTTATTTACTCTGATGTGATGTTTGTGTCATCAATAAGCAATAATTTTGTATTCTAGTAATGTGCCGGTATGAGTAGAAATATCGTTATATAAATGCCAAATGTTTGACATATTTTGGGGCAATATTGGTGTTGTAGTACTCAGACTCGTACTCGAGTACTACTCAAGTATTTTTTTTAAAGTACTCAATGTCAAAGTACTCGTACTCGAAATGACAGTACTCGTACTTGGACAGCAAAGTACTCGTACTCGACATGTCGACATTGTACTCGATCATCAAAATGTTCGTACTCGAATAGCAGTACTCGCACTCGGTAACCTAAATACTCGGCAGTACTTGGTACTCAGAAAAAAAGTACTCGACTACAACACTGGGCATTATTATCTATATCAGGCTTCCAGCGGTAAAAATAAATCAGCGTATTGTATGCTTTCATAAAAAGTACCCTGATGACTACAATAATATTATTATTGCAGTCATCCGGGCATTTTCACTGGTTCCCGCACGATCAAGAGCATAGAAAGTCACAGTTGTCAACCACTCAATAGAGCGCAGCACGCGCGTACACCGTCGAACCGGAACACGCCGCGCGCATGCAGCGCACAGAAGGCAAGGTATACGTGCACTGGTGTCAACAATTACAGTGGCAGCTTCAAAACGTTTGATGTAAACAAAAAAGATGTAATGAAGACAGTGTCTTGAATTGTGCTTCTTGCGAATAAAGTCAGCCTGATATAAATGATATTAATAATATTGGATGGCTTTTTTTCGGTGGATACAAGAATATATTGCACGAGCTATGACAATATATCGACTCATGCAATATTGTCATAGCTCGTGCAATATATTCTTGTATCCACCTCAAAGCCATCCAATATGATATAAATATATACTTGCTTCAAGTTTGTTTATCAACTTTGTACTACTTCCTCTGCAGACCCTTGCCCTGCTGTCTTGCCGATGTAGTATTATGATTAAAATTGTTGCAATTAAAATACATGTACCTCAACTACAGATTTAAATGTAGAATGACAGTATTAAGTTTTGTTTATTGCCATATTTTGATATTTATTTTACCCTGCTTACAAAAACTAATTTTATTTTTGTAATATTATCTTGTAGTAGGCCGTGCAATATTATACAAATATTGACTGCTTCGAGTGGTGCAGTAAAACTAGCCTCCCAAGGTTATCCATGAAATATTATATTTTTCCCGAGGTGAAGCCCATGTGAAATTATTAAAATTAAAACCTTATTTGTTTTTAAGCCCAAAAAAAAAAGTCTCCGGTTTCTGTTATGCGCGCGTGTCGCCGTAGCCATGCGCGCTGGCAAAATGAAAACGTTTTTTTTTTCAATGAAAGATGATGTCTCAAAACCGCCAAACTCACTGGTTTGACTGGAATCCTGCTGCTGCACAATTTTAACATGTTTTAGATGGGGTTATGATCGAGAATCAGCTTTATGTGGCCTCTCTGGTCTCCCATAATATTTGCACTAAGTTTAGTCGGGCACCATTTGCAGTCATCAGCCGACATTTGAAGCAAAAAAACCCGCGCCACAGCACCACTTTTTGGGCAAGCTCCATACCAGAAACCGGAGACTTTTTTTTTTTGGCTTTAAGGGTAAAAATTATACAACACAAAATGCAAATGGGAGGTTATTTTCAAAGGTAAAATCAGTTAATTTACAAATTGAATTTTGAAATACAACTGAATTGTCTAGTATGTAAATATTCGATATTTTAGTATTTCATATTAAGCCAACCATGTCGTGCTTCTTTCAATGGCCCTGAATTTTTTTTGTCCAGACAGAATTGTTAATTTACCAACATCTGGCATGAATATTTGCGTTTGAGCCTTTGTGGAGAGGCTAACGTTAATTTGAATATATTTCCAGGTGGTTTCCTTTGCCAGAAGCAAAACATGTATTTTTTTTACGTACCTACGAAGCCAAATATGTGACACAGAGGTTTAGGCTGAAAAAAAAAAGTCTTCGGTTTCTGGTATGGAGCTTGCCCCAAAAGTGGTGCGGCGATGCGGCTTTTTTTTTTTTTACCTGTTTTTTTTTTTTTTTTGGCTTCAAATGTCGGCTGATGACTGCAAATGGTGCCCGACTAAACTTAGTGCAAATATATGGGAGTCCAGAGAGGCCACATAAAGCTTATTCTCGATCATAACCCCATCTAAAAACACGTTAAAATTGTGCAGCAGCAGAATTCCAGTCAAACCAGTGAGTTTGGCGGTTTTGAGACATCATCTTTCATTGAAAAAAAAAAACTTTTTCATTTTGCCGACGCGCATGGCTACGGCGACGCGTGCACATACCAGAAACCGGAGACTTTTTTTTGGCCTTATCCATGTACATGTACAAGGTAAAGTGCACAGTAAAAGCCCATCATCAATGTAACAGGTGTTCGTGCTCCAGCTACTTGTGTAGTAGTAAATTTAGTCATCCTTAAACATTGTGTGTGTATTCCTAAAATTATCTTGTTTTACTGAGTAATTGACCTGGGTAAAATAATTGTTTGATGTCACGCACATTTCTTTATCTCAAATAACACCTTTGAGTTAATTCTCAAAGTGCCTATATATAGGTTTAATCGGCACAGCTGCCAATTATTAAATGCCTACTCTGCTGGGGAAAATAATACAGAAAATATAAAAACCTTATGGAATTTTCCAGTTTGCTCTGTAAACCATGAGATTGAACTTGACAGGGCCCAATTTCACGGCGCTGCTTAGCACAAAAATTTGCTTAGCACAAAAATAGTCTGGCTTATAAAAGCAGGTAACCAGCCAAAACTCCACGTGATGTATATTGCTCGTGATCAGTATTCAGCTGTTGTTTGCTTAGCATGAAAATCACATGGAGTTTTGGCTGGTAACCTGCTTTATAAACCAGACTTTTTTGTGCTAAGCAAATTTGTGTGCTTAGCAGCGCCGTGAAATTGGCCCCAGATGTGTTTTATAGTTAGCGTGTTCTTCAAGCTCACATACTGGGTATGATGTATGTGTGTGCATCGGAACTGGGTACCCGACTATTCAGAGAACTTTTGACAATTGATGTCAGAAACCGGTTCCAGATAATGGAACGAGGTGCCGGTAACCAACTGTACAAATTACTTAGTAACTTCTCAGACAATGAAAATGAAAGGTTTTGAATGCAATTTGTGTGGAAACTAGGCTACACGGAAAACCAAAACAGATTTCATGTTACATTGTATGTTGTGCACTAAAATGCAAACACATATATAATAGTTATATACCGGAGTCTTATATAGCGCACGTATATCTACCAACAATTAGGTACTCAAGACGCTGGAAATTATGTCTTGTATTAAAGACAGGTAAATGAAGTTTATGAGAAATAGGAGACCCATAGCACCTTGTAAGGGTTCACAAGGTGCTGCGGCACATATTGCAGCCACTGCCAGAAACACCGGGGCAAACCCCTTCTCTTAGCGATAAGTGGTACTGGTTCTTTAACGTGCATTTCACAACACACGGGACCTACGGCTTTACGCCCCATCTGAAAGACGAAGCAATAATGGTAAAGTGCCTTGCTCAAGAGCACAAGTACCATGTTCCCACAGTAAGGATTCGAGCCTATGTACCAAGACACATGAGTCGAACACCATAACCACTGGACCACAGCACCCCATATGCATTTTAATGCGCGGCAGATGACGCTCACGAAAGTTGCAGTTTACCCCGTAAAGCTAAAAAGCCATTCAGACAACTTCCAGGATTTAAATTTTGGGGTTGGGTTTCTTTCACGGCCGGCTTTTACTTCAATAGGATACGCAGTTCTCGTGCTACCCTCAAATGCGCACCAGTAGTATGATGCTTCCCGATGCTACTGAATATATCTTTATAGCTCCCTATCTGTCTTTTCTAGTCAACTTTTTACTGTTTTCTAACAAGTTCTGTATAAAGGGATTACACAATATTAATTATATAAGTATTACAAGTATGTTTGTGTGCTATTTACAAGTTAAATGTGCTAATAATTTGCATGAAGCAGTATTCAATTGACTTTGTTGTATCTAGAAACTACTGAAATAAATATATCCTGATATATGGCTAATGTGCTTGTGGTTTGCCAACAATTTGTTGTAAAAATATGTGAAGTGAAATCATGTAATTCATTTATCATTATAGTACTTGCATCATGATAATCATGGCTTGACAGCAAAAGTACGAATATGTGAAGTAATTTTGTTAAAATATAATTAAAACTTCATTTTTTCCTCAGAAATAACCAGAAACACAACTGTGGTCATGGTGTAAAAAGATCGAGATTTTCCACATTGATTTGCATGGCAAATGCTAACTCTCACAATGCTGGTGAAACATGTACATGTACAAAAAATACTGGAATTTGTATCCTTGTGGAGTCATTTCTTTGTTCTCGTGTACTAAAATTTTAGAGTTTGAAAGTAGTTTAAAAATGCTCCTATTTTAAGCAGAATGAATTTCCTGGGCTGAAATTCGGACTTAATATCCCTTGCATAATATCCTTCAATTTGCGACGGATCAACCCACCTTGGAAATTCCTAGTGTTTGAGTAAAATCCATATATCTATTTCGTGATAACCTTGTGGAGACGTATTCACGTCATAGAAATTGCTCTGTGGAGACGTATACAATCTTTTGTTCCCTATTATGCACATGTCTCCACAGGGTACCGTGTACCAGATCATTTTGTGTACAATATACACAAAAAACCAACGATTTTAAAGTTTGTAGTTGATTGGAAAGTGCATGTAACTAAGACAATCAAGATTCCATATTAATAGCACAAAACTAATCAGCAAGTATGAACCATAAGTAGACAAAAATATGTAATGGATAAAAAAAAAAATGGATCAGAATTTGTGACAATGTGCCCACGAAACTGCAGGGTTCTTACTTGCTCATAGGAAAGAAACACGTGCTTGATACAGGAGAGTAATATAATGTTGATTCACATATTTTTAAAAATTTAAATCACAATTATTGTGCAGGTTCAGATCACTAATTCTAATCTCTCTAGGGTGGTGTAAGCCTAACACATGAAAATTAAAATAATACTTACATAATGGCTAATTCTTGATCCGGCTTGTGGTCGGAACTTTTGACAGTAAGTTGCCAAATATCATTCGCGTAATGTTCATTACAAACTGATAAACATTCATTTCTCATTCAACTTGCAAAAATAGTTGTCCAGAAGCTGTCCAGAAGCTGCAGATAGAGTTCTGAAATGCCTTGGAATGTTCTGACGAACTGCGGGAAATTACAATATTTTATGGTCATATCAGTCCACCGTGCCCTTTGTGTTTTTGATTGTCTGACTGACGGACTGATTCTCCGGCTGGCTGAGTCGCTGACTGTCTCACTGGCTGGTCACTCTGACTGAGTCACAGTGACTGGGTTCATGTATAATGTTTTAAAACGAGGCTTTCGGGTCCGGCACAACTAGGTAAAACCTAGTCTTGTCCTGGCTCTTGCTGCCGGAAAAGAACTACATTGTAATGTTTCAAGAGAATGTTCAGCTGGCTCTCACAGTTAGAGTGTAGCTTCTTTCTGTTTAGGGGAACAAGGTAAAGCCACCGCCATCCTATGCTGTCCCCACCAGACGCCCGTTTTCACCCACTTCATAACAGACCAGGTCGCGGCTAGGCTTTGCAGCTCTCTTCTTGCAGACAGATGGGTACGGGTTCTGACAGGAATAGTCGAACCAGGTTCCAGACGATATGGCTTTCAGCAGTACACACTCTTCCGAGTCGTTGTTGGGTTCCCCATTGTGCCACTTGGTAAATTCTGCCTCCACCCCCTCACATGCTAACTGACCCCCTGCTACCGCCGTGTTGAATTTGCAGGCGATCCAGACTTTCCCCCCCGGGCCAGCCAGAGATACGAAGAAGTCGTTCTCTTCTGAAGACCGTGGAGCAGCCATACGGCCGCCCATTGACCTGCATGCCGACTTGCCTTCTTGCCAGGTGCTGGTCTTATCGGTGAGAACGTAGCATGAACCCTTCCACAGCTGCCATCCAGGGCCTGGGCATCGCATCATATTTGCAGCCGATATCGACGCAGCCAGAAAACCCCAAATTGGCAACCATTGCAGAATACAAAGCTTAAACATGGCCCCCAATGTCAATTCCATACGTCTCTAAATTGTTTACAACGCAAGAATGTCCTCCTTGCCACACAGCAAAGATTCCCAAATGTTGGTTCCACTCAATCGAAGTAATACTCGGATCAAACTGGCATGAAAACTAGTCGGTGCCTGTGCCTTTCTCAGTAAGACTACTAATGAACACGAACCGACCCTCAAAAACTAGTCGATATCAATGTGTCGCTTGCGAGTCAAAATAATGAAAAATGTCGAGAAGATGTACACAGTGCCCTCAAGGATACATGAATTAGCAATTACCCACACTCACCTCGGTTGTCATGGTAACTCGTTTGTTGCATTAGTTGACTATACATTTTTTACTTCGTTTGAAGCCATGTGTATGATTTTAATACAAGGGCAATTGATAGCATCTACATGTACAGGGCGAGTGAAAAAAGCAGAACCCAAACCCCAACAAATATATTTCATATTTAAAAAAATATGTAGCACCAAACATAATAATGACCGGAAAGCCCATTTCATACGCTACTTTTAGATGAAAAACTTACTGAAATTGCTTGATCCGTTCAAAGAATATCAACATTTAAACGCAATGACCCTAAAACATGTTTCGTCCACACAAAAAAAGCAGTTTGGTATGTATTCAGACTGTTTGGAGTAACAAAGAAAATGACACAGAATACTTGTTTCAACAACTGTCAACAAGTGTAGTACACAATATCTTTATAAACAACCCTGGTTGGGCAAACAATATGATTTATAAAATCCACTTCAAAAAAACATGCCTTCAAGAGGACTTTCTTGAATATTTTTAACTTTTCCACAGAGGTTTTATCGCTGGTGACGTTTGAAGTCAATTATGACGACGATTCTTGAAATCGCATTTTTGGACTAAACAGGTTTTAGGGTCACTGTGTTTAAAGTGTGATATTCTTTGAATGGATTGAGCAATTTCAGTAATTTTTTTCATCTAAAAGTAGCTTATCGTTTGGTGCAACATATTTTTTTTAACATAAAATATAATTTTTGGGTTCCGCTTTTTTTTCGACTCGCCCTGTAGATTAAAAATGTATTGGAGACTAGTCCTTTCTCCACTATGTAAAGAAGAACTCATTTACATGTAGCAAAAAACGTAATTTTTGACAATCTGAAATATGAGGCTACATGTTGCAGGCTGCAAATGACAAACACTTTGATAAACAGAAAAAATATTCTGAGCAAACAGTTTCTTTTGCATTGATGTGCTATCTTTTTATTTGCTTGTTATGAGCATGATGGCGCTAAACAACGAATTAGAAAACGATGCATTTCAAGGATATTGGTTTTCCAGCACACAACTTCATACTTAGTACATCTTTGCTCCTTCTGAAAGGCTCTTTTCATTTAAATTAGGATTTTAAATTAATATCACACAAGGGCAAGTGAAAAACTAAACAATTTGTTGTTAAAACACACACTACTGTTGTCAAATACATGTAAAATTAATTTCAAACTTACATTGAAATCCAAGAATATAAATATTTTTGTGTACCTCTTTTCATTGCAGTTTTGGACCTTCGTTGGATTAAAAAAACCTCAAATATAGATCAATAAGCGCAGCAGCTTATAGAACGTTTAAAGGGAACATTTGCAAACATCAAAAAACAAAACTACCAAATTATCACGAAATACCTTACTGGGCTGTTTATAGTGAATGACAGTATAAAGCATCCTGTAAAATCATGGCACCTGGTGTGCTGACATGTTCAAGTAAAGTGGTATTTTTGTATCAATTTCCAACGCTGGTCAGCCGACCAGCGTTGGAAAAAAAATGACTTTTTTTCAAACACTGCTCCTATTCGATTACACACCTGTGAACGGGTACAAGCCAGCTAGACCGATTCCCTGACCTTAACAATTCCCCGACATCTACAAATTGCTCGGTTTCATCTTAAGTGGGGTCAAAAAACCAGACTACAAGAACATGATTGTTTGTCTTGGTTTTTCAAGCATCTACAAACCCGAAATGTCCAACAAGTCAGTGTAACAATATTTTCTATAAAATACTAACCCCCACATCCATCCATTTCTGAAAATTACAGCAAAAGCGAATGTTGTATATTCCCTTTAACACTCCCTTGGCTTGTGCATCTGAGAGACGTGAGCTTTTATGCATTATTTGTTTTTAGTAAAAGTCTAAATGGTTCTCAACCATTCCGTAAATATGCAAATATTTGAAGTTTTCATGTAAATTGACCTATCGCAGTTTGCGAGTTAGCCACGCCTCTTAGACAACCCTATGGAGTTTTTGTACACTAAGTTTTGTTTGTCTCAGATTTTGCGCTTTCCACGTCCATTCATATATCATGCAATCGAACAAGAATCTCACAAGCTGCGTTGACGCATTACTAACGCGATTCTACCGCGATAGGTTAATTGACTCACTGGTGCGCAATAGCATGTTGTTAACAACGTACAAAAAGTGTGAGTTTTTTTAGGACTTTGCAGACATTAAACAATTTTCATTCGCCTGTGATTTTGTCTGAAACATTAATAGCACGCAAACAGATATAGCTACAATAGATCTGCTTAAAATCCACAAATTGTGATAAGCATGAACCTAAGTGAACACAATGGGCAAAGGTCAATCCCCTTACTGCCAGATTTATCTCAATGGTTTCAAAATATTTCACACAAGATCATTACACAATACTGATTTCGCATGCATGCCGTCACTACATAGACTGTGCCATAAAACCTATGTGTATTTGTACAAGACACTACCCTGTTCTGATACAAATTCCCAATCATTTTGAATGACAATTGAATTGATAAACATACAACGAATTGAACAGTCACGTGTTTCCGTTTTCCCCAATTTTTAAAACTTTTTTTCCAAGCTGAATTCAGCCATTTAAGACTAATGACGTACAGTGAAAAAGTGTTTGAACTGCATTTTCAATATCTTGTAGCAAGTTTTATTAATTTATTTATTTATTTCGACAGCGCGAGTACCACAACAAGATGGATAAGACTTCGTAGAAGATTGTGGAAGATAGAAGATGTGGATGTTTTAGTGATGGGAGGAAAACCCCAGAACGACATTCTAGGGAAAACCCAGTCCACATATTGGCCCAGGCGGGATTCGAACCCAGGTCACAGTGGTGAAAGGCGAGGAAAGTACCGCTACGCCAGCCTGTGCTTCAATATTACTTGTAAACTGATTGAAACAAAAATTATGCACTTTAAATTGAAATATTTGTACCCCGGCTCTGATCAGACTCCGGCAATAGACAACAATTTGTTTTTATTAACAATGATTTTTTTTTGTAGATCATTTTCTACATGTCTGCATTTTCTTTGAATTTATGCAATTATAGGAAGATTTCTAACAAACAAAAAAAATTAACGAAACTATTGAATACATGTAGTGTTTTATATAGTACCTGTACATGTAAATTACACTTGCCGTTTCAAAAGGCACGCATATCAATACATGTACATCTTTGGCATTTGAGAATAATTTTACAATTTGACAAATGCACACGGAATGATAATCAAGTCAAAATGGACCCCATACTTTTCTGGGTCAAGTATTTTCAACAACAAAAAAGACGTGTGAACGAAACCGACATTGCAATGGAAAACTGAAAAAAACTGAAACTCATTAAATTTAAAAACAAATTGAAAATATTCAAATTGAAAATATTCAATTATGGAACTGATACGCCTAACAAATCATGAAAAATATCCTCTTCGGGTACTGATATACACTTGAATTTTTAATTCAATTCAGAAATAAGATTGTAATCCTTAATAGTACAGATTTGCTTTCTTACCTCTACTATTTTTTAATTATGTGAATACAACATCGTTTATTGCCGTATTTCGACAGTGGTGAGTGGAAGTTTAGTGTTTAGAAGCCGGGGAGAGGAAACTTCATGGCAAAGGTCTCCACCTCCTCCCGCATCGCGGCAATCTTCTTCTTGACTTCCTCGTTAGTGGCCACCGTCTCTCGGAACTCCTTCAGGGTGGGACCGCTGATTGCTGCCACCTCCTTTGTCAGCTTGATGCCTAGTGTGAGATAAAACGGTAAAAACAAAAAAGTTGAGGAAGATTGGGTGATAGTTCCATCTTTTGATGGCAAAAGAAAACTTTTAAATCCAAACAAAAATTTCAATCTAACCACCTAAACTGTACATCAATGTACATGGAATTGAGGTTTTGAATTGATAGTACCATTATTTAGTGTAAGTTTTGCATCTTTAGTAAAAAAAAAAAATCATTTTTTTAAAACAACATGGACTGTACATGTAAATGTTTAAAAGCAGCATGTATGATGTAACCACATATGTTTGTGCCTTCCACTTAGTTTGTCTATTGTGCCCAGGTATCCCACTCGACGCATCAGCCTTTGTTCCTTAATAAGGCTTAAATGCGGCATGACATAATCAGTCTTTTCTTTCTCTAATTTTCGCTTCGATAGGTCTATTGATGCTCCGTATTCAAATGATGTAGTAGTCTTTTCGCAAGCAGCGATTTTCGTTGATTACGATATTTATTTTGTTTTCCTTAAAAATCTGAGTTTTTAGGAATAAGTGAGACCTATGGAAGTGAAGCCAGCAATGTCAATGTTCCCGTCCAGGTGATAAATAGGGAGCTACATTTTTTTTCTATTCACAAATATTGATTTGTTCCTTATGCAATATGATTCAAGGTCAATTTTCATGGCCAAAAAAAAAAGAGCAACGAATATTCCTTTTGAAAAAAATAGAGCCCGGTTGATTATATTGTGAGTTTTATTGGAAACTTATTTTGAGTATATATTTACGAGGTATAACTTTGGGAAAACTCATATAATAGAAATTTTGGAAATTTTATGCCACCATAGCACCAGAATATGTTGGTAAAATGTCGCCAACATGCAAAGACTAGTGGATGTCTCACACTGCGCATGTGCAGCAAGTATAGCCCGTAAGTGAATTAAGTGACTATCACAGGCAGTAGGCTATGAACATACGTGTAACAGCAGCAAACTGTTTGAAACTGAAGTCCTATCCATGACGTCACGCGATCCGTCGATGTCATCAATTGTTTTTTTCATGTTTTGCAGGCGCCAGACAAGAAAATTCTCATATATTTATTTATTTATGTGCATACTACAAAACAAGAGGGATTTTGCATTTTTGTCATATGAAATATTCAATTTAGCACCAACGATCTCTTTAACTCATGTACACGTATATGCATGAATATGTATGACCAAGCTGGCTAGAGGCAGTATACCTATATGCTCATGATGTACAACAATGTACCTTCAATATTATCAACAATAGTACATCAAATAAAACATGTCTTTGATAAATGTGTATTTTTCCTAATCTTGTAGGAATTTCCCAGTCAAGCATTTTTCTGCTATCAGCACACCCGATCGCCTGATGTGCACTTGTATGCGTTTCAGTGCATATTTACCAAAGAGCTTGTTTAACAAGAGGGCAGATTAAAATGATTTTAATCAGAGACAGAAATATTCCAAAACCGAGTAGATGACCTGTTCTCATGAATCCATTTTAGCTGCACAAACTGCAGCAAAAAAAACACCTTCTTGTTTTCACATACCAAGGTAATAAGAAATTCTGAAAAGAATGTTGCACCCTGACGCCACTTTTTTATTATTATCATATATCATCTCCATGGAGGTCAGTCACTGCAAGAGTGTTGAAAAGACATGAATCTGGGACCGAGAAACATTTCCAATTTTGTTAGGAAATACTTTAAAAATGTTCTTGACTGTCCCTAGACTTTGTACACAACTACTGAAATGGCGTCTGGATACTACATTGTTTGTGAAACTCTATGCATTACTTGGAGAGAGATTTTGAAAACAAACAAACAACAGTATTCAAATTAACATCCAGAAGGTCCCCACTAAGCCGGTGTCTGAACTCACCTCTGTCAATAAAGTCCACCACTTTCTCAAAATCGGCAGCCGTAAGCGTGCGCGATGTCAGCGCGGCAGTGCCGAAGCGAAGGCCGCTGGGTTTCAAAGCGCTCTGATCGCCAGGGCAGGTGTTCTTGTTGCAGACCACGGAGATATCCTCCAGAATTTTCTCGCAGCGAGCACCGTCCAGTCCGATTGGTCGAAGGTCAACCAAGAGTAGATGGTTGTCAGTGCCACCTACGAGCAGAAAGAAATAAATGAAAGAATACTTCAGTTTGAATAAAAGTTGATTGTATATAAAATAGATTCACTCATTTTTAAATTCCATGGATTAAAAAGATACAGTAGAAGATTCACACAACCTGTAGTAATCTAAAATTATTAATTTTTGGTAGTAAAATAATTTTATTTAGCATAAAATAATTTTATTCAGCATACATGTAATTCTCAGGTATCTGTTAGTTTAAAGGTTTAATTTCCATTTTTTAAAGGTTTAATTTCCAATTTCCATTCCCGTTTTGTTTCTTTACTGTGCACACAAAAAGATTTTTCCAATTGATCTAATATATTGCATTTTTCTGCAAAATGGTAACAGCCCACCAGACTCATTCGTTGTTCAACTACACAGATCAGAATTTTTCTAAAAGTTAATTTCACAATTAGGGTCCGATCGTATGACGTCAAAGTAAACTAGAGAGTAGGGCTCAATTCACATAAAAATAACTTCATTATTCTTTATGAAATGGCATAATGGTTACTGCATGTACCTGTGCCGTGCCGGGTACAGTCGTCATAATCATGCCGACCCAGAACAGGGTGTAGTCTATGAAATATCCCCTTGCACAGCAAGGGTCTATGATATGCCAGCAGATTCGGCGATTAATTATGCAAAACAAGACTGCGCCTTGACCTCCCGATTCTGACCATCCAGCGGGCGCCTTCTATCGGGTCTTCCGTAAGCCGATGTATTACAAAAACATGGTAGCCAAATTGACCAATCAACAGCAATCCACATTTCTGATCGAAATGACATCACAAGTTCTAAAGTGGACTCGAATTGGCTGGCGCATGGGGTCTCATAAAATGTACATGTTATCAAACGTTCGTCGTCTGGCTCAGCACACGTGAGTGTGTGATACTCCGACTACACTGGGAGTTGGCTCCGCGTTTTCGCCGTCCATCACAGCTATAAAGACTTGCCTAAATATCTACTGTGCGCAGCGCTATATGATCTTTGCCTACTAACATGGCGACACTGATTTTCTGGTATCCGAAAGCAAGCCCAGTCACATGGGCCCTATCCATGGCTTTTTTTGTCAGAAAGCCTCCAAAATCCAACAAAACCAAAACACTGGGGAGTAAAATTGACCTTGAGCCAAATGCAGAGCAATAACGACTAGGCTGCGAAGTCCTGCAAAACCGAGCATTAGATTTACATTTAGGTGGATTCTCAACAGTTAAGGGTAAAAAGGACAGATATCTCTAATAATATGTTTGTATTCAATAATACTGGCTTCTTGCCGAAACGTACCTGTCACAACCTTGTAGCCACGCTCCACAAGGCTTTTACACATGACTTGGGCATTTTGGATGACGTTTGCGGCATACGTCTTAAATTCTGGCTTCATCGTCTGTTTCAGTGCGACAGCAACACCTTCAAAAGAAGCGTAAATAAAAAGAAAGAGTAAGTCGACAGTTAAGTAAAACACAAAGTGCATCGAGAAAGGAGTAAATCTTCAAATGGATCCAGGAAAATGATTATAAGGATATTTCCAAGTTTCGGGCCATTCTGAAGTCAATTTGAAGGAGGTACTTAACTCCTCCATTATTTCTTGAATATGGTCCATGGAGGGGTGTGACCACTGCCTGAATTCTGCAAAATCCTGCGGCAGTGACTGTCAATATGTTGAAGCTTGGCCAGTGACTGGAGCAGTACGGAGGATTTAGAGCATAATCCAGGCCTATATTTATGCATGGCTGAGCAAAAACAACACAAGGTCCAGGCCAAGACCTTGACAAAGTGCATCCTACGAAATCAGTAACGCACTTTTGCCATGTAACCTCAATCCTCCAAATTCCTCCACTTTGGCAAAGAGGATTTTGAAGGATTCAGGGCGGTTAGGGTTAATTAATGGCCAATGCATTCCAGCCAAGTACTTACCAGCGATGGCGTGCATGTGTGGACCGCCCTGCAAGCCAGGGAAGACGGCTTCATTGATGGTCTTCTCCAGGTTGTACATGACCTGCGTTCCGTTCTTCAAGGTCTTACGCACACCTGGAACAGTCAAATGGAAACACAGATGAAGAAGGCTAACAGAAAGAAGGACTGACTGTCCGCCTTTTTTAACTTATTATTATCACCTTTACTTCATTATACTTGTAACCCCCTCCAGGAAAAGGTGATATAAGTCGCGCTGTAATGGCACGCTGAACGTTGAGAGGGTGAAATTTTCCGTCAAAATCCAAATTCCTATTTTTGTCTTAAATGACATCTTTGATACCCAAAATTTAAGGATTCATTCATAGAAATGTTGATTTCGATGAATAAAGGGAAAAAATAACCTTATTTTGTGTGCATTGTTCTCTTTGTTTTACATCCAAAAACTATGATTTTAATCAATATGCAAATTAGCCAAAAGATAGTGATCTGGTTTCAAAAAGTCTCTTTTCCCCAAAAAATCATTGAAAATAATTGTTGTAGAATCAATATCCAAAGTTTAAAAGTGATAGTAAAACAGGAACATGTTGGTGGCTAAGATACTAAAAGTGAGCTTTTCATGCCCAAATCTACAACAGAGACAGCTATTTCAAAGCCTGTTTTCTCAGTTGTGTAATTTGAACTCCATGGAACTAATTAATATGTAAATTTGTCATATCTCCACAACGAGAAGGGCTATAGAGCTGTGTCATATACCAAATGAAAGCTTACATTGAGGGCTTTCCAGTCGTGTATATAAACTTGAATTTTATTTTTTACGACTTATATCACCTTTTTCTGGAGTGGGTCACATTTCGTTGTGTTTATTCCCTGATAAATCCATAAAAAAAAGAATATTTTAGTGGTTTGGGGTAAACCGAAGTTGGTGTGATGAAGATACATGTACTTAAAAAAAAGTTTGACGTTTTTGTGTACAGCAAGGCTTGAGTAAGTTTATATATTACCCGCCAGAGACAAATCAAAACAACAGCATGACATCAATTTATAATTCCATACACATGTAAAAGGAAGTTGTATCATAAGTGGCATATTTCATTTTCAACAGCCAATTGCTCAAAGAAAAATCCCCCCTACCGAAAAAAATAAATCATTTTAAGGATTGCCAGGAGTTCATCTCTACAAAAACAAGGGCCCCACTGTGAAAGACTTCCTCCATCAAGACCAAGGTCTCTGACCTCGTACAAATTTCTTTCTACTGGTATTGGCACAGCGTGAAACATGTACTTTTCCATTTAACTTTTCAGCACCATTTGCCTTACGTTAACTTGGTTTATATTTTGGTTATGAGTGGATATAGAGTCAGAAAGTGATAAAAAAAAGTTACACATTGTATCTTGGCATCTTTCCTTATGGCCGTCTATTTGTGCTACGTGTATGAAACGTAACCCACAATAAATAACAAACACTTGGAGAGTAATAAATTGCAAAATATCCAGAACTATGATTTTTTTTTTCAGCCCTAATTTCCCCTACCTTAGAGGTAATTAGTGCATTGACTATATTCTGTTGCTGTACAGGGTAAGTGAAAAAAAACGAAACCCAAATGTCCGGACCATTGTTTTAGTGAAGTTCTGTATGTAGCACTTTCAAAATATAGGATATGAAAGCCCAATTCATATGCTTTCTTTTAGTACAAGAATCATTCAAATCACTCATGTACTTTTCAAGTTACGGAGTTTTAAACACAACCGCCGTTTTAAGGTTCTGTCCACTGATCACAAAAAAATTCAGTGTTCTTTCAGTAAAACGAAACAAATCACATAAGGATAAGTGTGAATCGTTTTGTTTTGCTGAAAGAACGCACACTTTTTTTGTGATCCGTGGATAGAACTTTTAAAACGGTGGTTGTGTTTAAAACTCCGTAACTTAAAAAAGTACATGAGTGATTTTAATGATTCTTGTACTAAAAGAAAGCTTATGAAATTGGGATGTCATATCCCAGATTTTGAAAGTGCTACATGCAGAACTTCACTAAAACAATGGTCCCGACATTTGGGTTTCGTTTTTTTACCCACCCTGTATAACAATTATATTAGAGGGTGAAATACATGTAATGGCACAAAAAGTGCTCAGATGGGATGAATCATTTTTGAGCTGTCGCATTTATGTCCCATTTTTATGAAACTGGATTTTAAGACTTTTGTTGACAAGTTTTACATTTACATACAAGATGCAAGTCATGTTTTTTTTTCAATCCCTGGCACATGCTTATTGTTTTGTTTGAGTCGTACAGCATTGTTCTAGTGCACTTTCTTTATGCTGAATAAACAATAAGGCAAAAAAAAAAAAATTCTGCTTCCACTTTTTTCCTAGCTACCCTATTCTGACAGCCCCTATCCTGATTTTTTTTAAAGGGAAAAATGAGCAAAAAACACCCAAAACCATCAATTTTTACCTTTTATTACCCTCGGCAACAGGCAGATGCCTCCATATGATCGTACACAAAAACAATTTGACAAAAATAAAAAAACAAATTCCCTACCTACCCTATTTTTGAATGCCATGTAATCAGAAGCAGAACTTTTTTTTGGCCTAACATCTTGAGGTACTCCTATTTTTATTCCATGTACCTTTGCGGAAGAATATGATGCCAGCCCTTGGCCCCCGCAGTGTCTTGTGGGTGGTGCTGGTGACGATGTCGCAGTGGTCAAACGGGCTGGGGACGGCCCCAGATGCCACCAGACCGCTGATGTGCGCCATGTCAGCCATCAGGTACGCATCGTGCTGGTCGGCGATCTTACGGAACCGGGCGTAGTCCAGGTTACGAGAGTAGCAACTGATGCCTGGAAACATGCAAACAAAAGCAAGGAGTTCATGTAGAACCTTACGTTCTCCTTCATTGAGCTACATGTACAACATGCAAGTAAGAATTTGAGAAACAAGTGGTATAGCCCACGGCGGCCGGGTGACGTGTGAAGATGGCTTAAGGCACCGTCCGTGCCCCTGGGCCGTACTGTCCTCGAGAGTTAAGAAAACGGAAACGGATAAGGCGTGATCGAATATTTAAAAAATATGCAAATTAGATGTATGCGCATCCTCGTTATCAAAACCGGCTTTGGAAGGAAAGCTGTAATACTCGAGTTGCATGAATATACAATGTAATATATGGCCTAGTAAACTGTCCACCAAACCACCCACCAACCAACCAACCCACCAACCAACAAACCCACCAACCCACCCACCAACCAACAAACCCACCAACCAACAAACCGACAAAAGCAGCTCAAGTCCACGGCGTGTTTCACACCCGCCATGGGAAAAAACTGATTGAAGTTTTTTTTCCTATGACATACTTTGGAACTACATCTATATATGCCAATTATCCTTCATAATATAATTTCGAATTAATGCAATGCCCGAATAAATCCCCATCATCTGATTGGTGGTCGTTGATCACGTCATTGAATTCTTCGTCCCAACCCACGGCCCGTCCCCACCGTAAAAAAAAGAAGAAGTTCTATTTCCCAATAAATAGAAGTTCCATTGCACTGTCACACGATTTGTGGAATTTCAAAGATCAAAGAATTTCAAAGAATTTCAATGGCTCATTCCTACATGTACATGTAGGGACCAGCACTTGAAACATTAAACTGAATTTTTTTTTTTTAAGGGGCTGGAATTTTCTCATACTCAAAACACAGAAACCACAAACACAATGTCTCCATTCCCCCATGCAGTTTTTAACTAGTAAAAACCAGACTGAGTTTCCATGTGAGTTAACCTTTGCCCCCTGATATCCTGCATATTTACACTTGAGACTAAAAATACAGCAGATAAGCAGGTCTAATTCTGTCGTTCTGATCTTTGGCATATCTGAGAATAGAACAGTTAAAGATGTGCACATGCAATGTGCATGGCTCTGCGTATATGTGTACTTTGATGTTTGACATAAAAAATCTAACTGCATGTACCGAGCCAGTTTTTTTCCCCTCAAAATCCATTAGGCCCCCCCAAAAAAGTCTCCGGTTTCTGGTATGGAGCTTGCCCAAAAAGTGATGCGGCAACGCGGCTTTTTTTTTTTTTTAACCTGATTTTTTTGCTTTAAATGTGTGCTGATGACTGCAAATGGTGCCCGACTAAACTTAGTGCAAATATATGGGAGTCCAGAGAGGCCACATAAAGCTTATTCTCGACCATAACCCAATCTAAAAACACGTTAAAATTGTGCAGCAGCAGTATTCCAGTCAAACCAGTGAGTTTGGCGGTTTGGGGACATCATCTTTTATTAAAAAAAAAACTTTTTCATTTTGCCGACGCGCACGGCGACGCGTGCGCATACCAGAAACCGGAGACTTTTTTTTTGGCCTTACAATACAAAACGCTCTTTGTACTTCAACTTGATGTATTATAAGCTTGGTAATAATATTATATAGCAGGTTTCTTGATCCTAAAAATTCCTTGAAAACCTAAGGATCTAGGAGGTTTAGGGTGCAAAATCTGCATGTTTCATTTAAATTGTAAATGAACAAATGAAACACTCATTCAGTTATGCCAAAAAAAATAAGTCTCCAGTTTCTTGTATGGAGATTGCCCCCAAAGTGGTGGGCCACGCAGGGTTTTTTCCCTTCAAATGTCGGCTGACTGTGATGTTGCAGATGACGCTTCGATCCCCTTAAAACTCTCAAAAATATCGTTCAGGGTGGAGCTTGAGGTGACCTCAGTAAGGCCACAAAGCTTAAGAATTCTGCACCCACTTACGATCTGGACCGACGCGAACATTCTGCGGGAAAGTTTTCAAAGGGAAACCAAAAAAAAAAGCATGGGAAACGCATCTTCAAACCAAAACACTAAACTTGTCTTGTCTTGTGTGACCAAGAAATGCGCCGCTAACGTACCAGCAATCACCACCTGGGGGTGAAAGAGACGAGCGTTCTCCTCCAATCGATCCATGTCGATGTACCCGGTCTCCGGGTTCACCTTGTACGGCATGGACTCAAAGTAGACCGAGGTAGCCGAGATCTTCTTACGGCTTGTCATGAAGCCATGGGTCAGGTGACCGCCGTCCGGCAGGTCCAGACCCATGATGCGGCCGTGGGGACCGATGACAGCAGTGAAGACGGCAAAGTTGGCCGGGGAACCGGAGTAGGGCTGGACGTTGACGCCCCACTCGTCGGGGTTGAGGCCGTAGGCCTCCTGGGCACGCTTGATGCAGAGGAGCTCCAGTTCGTCATAGTGTTCGGTGCCGCCGTAATATCTACCAGAACCAGGGAAATATAGGGTGAGTCAAAAAAAGCGGAACCCAAACCCCCAAAATTTCATATTTTACAAAATATGTAGCACCAAAAATAATAATGACTGGAAAGCCAATTTCATAAGCTACTTTTAAATGAAAAAATTACTGAAATTGCTCAATCCGTTCAGAGAATATCACCATTTAAACGCAATGAAGCTAAAACCTGTTTCGTCCAAAAAAGCAGTTTATTGTGTATTCTTACTGTTTGGAACAAAGAAAATGACACAGAATACTTGTTTCAACAACTGTCAACAACTGTAGCACACAATATCTTTATTAACAACCCTGGTTAGGCAAACAATATGAGTTATAAATTTTTTTTGAAAAGACGGGCCTTCAAAAGGACTCTGTTGAATATTTTAACTTTTCAACTGAGGGTTTTTCCCTGGTGATGCTTGAAGACAATTGTGACGATGATTCTTGAAATCGAATTTTTGGACGAAAGAACTTTTAGGGTCATTGTGTTTAAATGGTGATATTCTTTGAACGGATTGAGCAATTTCATTAATTTTTTCATTTAAAAGTAGCTTATGAAATTGGCTTTCCAGTCATTATTATTTTGGGTGCTACATATTTGTTTAAATATGAAATATAATTTTGGGGGTTTGGGTTCCACTTTTTTTTACTCACCCTGTATGAAAAGAAGAAAAAATGCCAAAAACTGTGACACAGGAAACAATAAAGGGTGACACAAAAAAAGTGTGCACGCAGACATCTTTAAATTTCTCAAAAAATATCCAACATCAGCATTTCATGTTGATGGAGTATATTGTTTGTGTGTATAATCACAGCGAAACTTTGATGAAAATCAATTCATGCAAACCAGGCATACATGTACAACGAATTATAAATGGCAATGTGTTTTTCACCCGTTTCAACGTGATTTACACAGTTAATGAAAAGACCCATTGCAGAGTGCCGGTTGAGTGATTTTCAATGCAATGTGTATTTCCCATTGGAATGGTTGAAAAACACACATCCTTTTATAATCTGTTGCAGCTCTGGTTTGCATGAATGGGTTTCTGTAACATTTCACTGATTATACACAAGAGTATAGGCTCCATCAAAATAAAATACTCATCTTAGGCCAAACAAAAAAAAGTCTCCGATTTCTGGTATGGGCGTGTCGCCGTAACCATGCGCGTCGGAAAAATTAAAAAGTTTTTGTCCAATGTAAGATGATGTCTCAAAACTGCCAAACTCACTGGTTGACTGGAATCCTGCTGCTGCACAATTTTAACGTGTGTTTAGATGGGGTTACGATCAAGTATAAGCGGTATGTGGCCTCTCTGGGCTCCCATATATTTTGCACTAAATTTAGTCGGGCACCATTTGCAGTCATAAGCCGACATTTGAAGAAAAAAAAAGTAAAAAAAAAAAAAATCGTCGCCGCACCACTTTTGGGGCAAACTCCATACCAGAAACCGAAGACTTTATTTTTTGGCCTCAGGTACTTTTTGAGAAATTAAACTATACATGCAAATGTGTGTGCAGTTTCCCATGTGGTTTTGGAATTTGCCAGGATGGGTATGGTTCCTAGTAAATCATGCCAGGGAGTTAGGGCTAAAGAACCATTCAGAGCTGGGTGGAGGGGGGGGGGGAGAGTTTGGGAACAATTGCTTTAAATTCACCTGTTTCCAGGGTAACCCTCGCAGTATTTGTTCTGCAGGCAGGAGCCTAGCGTCTCCAACACGGCACGGCTGGTAAAGTTCTCCGAGGCAATCAACTCCAGGCCGCGCCTTTGTCGGTCTTTCTCCTTGGAGATGATGTTCGCTATGGCAGGGTCGTTGGTTGCCAGGGGTTCGCTCCCAAACCAACCCTCAGGGGCTGGAGTGACTACGGTTGTGTCGTTAGCAGGCATGATGTCCAAATGTACCTGTTATAGAAGAAACAGTGACATGCATGTCGGTTATGACATATTGATAGCTGAAATTTGATTAATCACATTTTTTTTATCCTTCAATTTAAAGATCATTCCCCAGGCTATTTTTGAGTTTTATCCCGAAAAATTGATTCCTTTTCTAAATTGCTAAAGTTTCTAGCAATACAAAAGTTATTCACTTTTGAACCAGACACCAAAAAAAAATAGAAAGAATGTATCCAGATGCCACTTCTTAGACTTGGTTGTGTACAAAGTCTATGGAGAGAGAGTCCAGTGCATTTTTGAAAGTATTTTTTAACAAAACTGGAAATGTTTCTCAGTCCCAGTTTTTTTAAATATTTTTATGACTGACCTTCATTGAGATAAGACAGGATGAAAAAAAGTGGTGTCAGGTTGCAACATTCTTACGCAAAAAAAATGGCCCATATACATGTTTAGTTCCCTAGGGGGTGTGCAAAATCGTATGTAAATTGGAGGATTCAGGACTGTTAGGGCTATCCAATTAGGCCCTAGACCTTTTACTGGGGCTAGCCTAGGCTATAGTACTACACTAGGGTTTTTAGGCCTAGGCCCAGCTGCCTACTTACTTTACAATTACAATTACAATTCTACCCCCCCCCAAAAAAAAAACCACAATATGCCTAAATAATAATAAATAAAATAAAATTAAACACTCAGTGTTCAGTGCAGTGACGGTACAACAACGAAAAACAATCAGGGACCGGTCCAAGGTCATAATATAATATAATCATGGAGCCAAGGCCATGGCATGGGCCGCTGTTGCCAGACTGCCAAATAAAAATAGGGTTTTTGTGTCTGTCGTGTCTGAGTTGGAATGAAACACAAATGCTGAATAAGAGATAAAAAAGCACGAGAACATAACTAGGTCTTCCTATTCCTAAATGATAACTGAACTGGTATGCGTTACTTATAACTTATAGAGCCTACAAAAGTACTACCACGACTACAAAAACAATGGCATTGACAATAATGAACACGGCGCGGCACGAGACAACAAAACATGAAGTCGAAGAACGGCAATGCAATGCCACGTCCTACCTCTCCGCCGTTGGAAAGCTTCTGTCTCTTTGCAACAGTCGGCTCGACTGAGGTTTCAACCGCAGTCCCGTTCATGGCATATGGTCCGATTACGTCTGAATTGTTGATTTAAGTTTTTATCATGAAACAATCGATCCCTATCGCAGCCAGTATTGTGTACTTTATTTTTACAGGCAAGTCACGTATCGCACATGGTGCAAATTCGCGCCACCAACGTGCACACAATGCTTTGACAAGCCCTGGTACCCGATTGCTATTCTTTGTGCAATGAGCTGAGCTGGGAAACCAGTGAAAATTCTACTCATATTTTGGCGCCGGCGCGCCCCGTGATTAAACTTGTGCAAGTCGCAAACTTACATAATTAATTTCACCCACAAATATTTTTACAAGTTTGACAAAGAGCTTCAAATTGGCAAGAGTTTCTTTTTCGGATATCGATGATCAATTTTGAAAATATTTGTGTATTTATTTTTACACGCGTGATTAAAGTGGTTGAAAGATAATTCAAAATGATTCAATTACACATAGGCCTAAATTTTTAAAGGGACCATTACAATTTTACTTGGGCTCATTTTTTTATGCATCTATCTACTGGGATCTTAAAATGTATGAAAACTATTTGACGTCCCTTTTTGATTAAAGATAGTGAAAAGTGCATTTCTTTAAACATTTGGAATTGTCCATGCTTTCCAGACAACTGAGGGCGCTTGTACTTTCAACAGGGGCGATGTTCAAATCCGACTTTTTACACTTTATTACAGATGATAGTCAACAAAAAAAACCTAACCACGCTAGCTCTCTCCATGTTTTGTGCACAGGCGGACATTATTACCCATAATTTTTTGGGTGTCAGAGTGGAAGGGGGGGGGGGGGGGGTCGCATTATTTTGAAGGAATTTCTATGAAAAAAAAACCCAATTTGACAGAGCTGGGGGGTGTTGGTGGGGGGGGGGGGGGGGGTTGGATCCGCGCCTGGAACAGTGCTCCCTAGTGTCATGTGATTTGACATGTGATTTGAACAGGCACAGATTTACAGCACTACTTAAAATGTAACGCGAGTTACCTTTGAATTGCCCACTAGTGGTGCTTATAAAATAAGTTGCGTTGAGGTTAAAGTGAAATGAATCTTTTTAAAAAAAGGCAAAGAATGAAGCCACTTGTCTGGTTAATCTTGGATCAATAATTTATTAGAAAAATAGCAAATTACGACATTTTGTAGCATCATTTTTATAAAAAAATTATTTGGCATAAACATTTCAATATTCATCGTGGTTGTCCAATCATCAATTGCGATAATACAGATGCATTAAAATAAACTTTTAAAAAGCTCAGTTTAATTCTCTGCAATTTTTCTTTTTACTCCATCTGTGTATATGTATGGTACACTAAATTCTATAAGGCAAAACAAAAATACGTGAAACTTGGGTTAATACGACATTAATGAGCTACATGTATAAAACTGTCGTAACTTCTTTAACAATATTAGGTGTTACTCAAAATATATCAAATCAAAGGAGTTTTCGGCAGTATATCAAATCAAAGGAGTTTTCGGCAGTAAATTGAAAGGCATTGACTTCTGAAATTAATATGGTGGGTGAATGACAAAATAATACAGAGTTTTATACTCAATTTCAATTGAAATACCATTTTCAAAGTAGAAAAGAAAACTACTGTTTTAAAAGTCTACAAATTGACTTCCCCTAACTCTATATATTCTAGTATCTGCGATCATAACACTGCTCAAAAATTAAAAACAGCTTTCTTTTTTTTCTTCCAAGTAACTGTAAAAATACATAAAATACGTGAACAAGATGAGGCGAGACTTGTAAATCTGATCCTATAGTGCACAGAATTTGTTTCAATTTATTCAAAATTGCTATGCATTGGAAGTTTTTTATGCATCTTGTCTACACAATGGGCCAGATTTGGCGTTATAGGTAATCCTATACAATAGCACTGCCCGGTGCATAAGTGAGTCCGCCAGTTAGTCAATTAGAACACTATGCTAGCCCTCTGCCATAATCGACAAAAGTCCTGTCCTTACTGTATATTAAACTTAATTTGTAGCATACATATGTAGGCACTAAATACAAGTATATATGAAATTATTTTTTCAAAAGAAAATATTTTTCATGAATGTCTTATTTTGGAATGTGGAGCGAACGCTGTTTGCTTGGCTTGCATCGATGGGCGATAAAAGCAGAAGACAATATAAAAAAAGACAAATATAAAAAAAAAATTACTAAAAAAATGTATCCTATTTTTGGCACTAATTTCATCTGACAGCTACCAGACTACAAATTTCAACATTTTACAAAAGTAAAGTTGAACAAGAATTTTTAAGTTTGCAGATTTTTTTTCTAGGCACGGAAATATTTTTTACACATTTACCAAAGAAAAAACAGATTCCAGGATTTTGTTAAGACCAAATTAACTCAAGCGAAAAGTTGCCATTTTTTTTAAATGTAAAAGCAACATAAGATATCTGTTCAAGAAAAGTGAATGAATCCTGGAAGATGACATCCCAATACAAAAGGGAAGAGAGATGCCTATTTTAAATTTTTTTTTTATTTAACAGCGAGGATATTCTTGTTGCAAAACAAAATGGACGGGATGAAGTTGGAACGAAGTCTAACGCCTTTACAAGGTTTGACTCGTTGAAAAGGTTCCAAAATTCACCACAAGGAATTTCCTTTGTTTGTTTCTGGTATAATTCAACAACGTAATTTTTGGTGGTGTAACACTGAATACACTGTACTAACTCGTACATTATACTGTTCAAAACCCTTTAATGTTCTGGTGGGCCTACACAGTCACACTATGATTCTTTATGTAAACTTTGAAGGGTTCCAAAGAGTTCATAAAGTTCCAATGAAACTTTCACAATATTCATTAACATTTATAAAATACAAAGATCCTAACAATTACGCAAAACTTCGTCAAGAAAAGTGGAAACAGCCACTAGTATTGGCAGTTGCTTTCAAGATAACAGGCAGTGTACATATTGTACATACATGTGCAGTACACGGATTAAGCCTCTAAACAATTGATGTCTTTAAAATAAACTGATTCTACCGATAGCTTTTCTCCACAGCTGCATTGATTTACAATTAAACAGACTTGAACAAAAAGAAACAATAACAGACATTCCTTTTCTTTCAGAAAGAAAACATGAGCTGTACACATCGCCAGAAAATTTAAAGGAATACCATTTTGTTTTGAGTTGGACAACTTCATTAAACAGCTGAATACTTCAAATTATTTCTATTTAAATATGCACCAGTAAGTCTTTCTTTTCTTTATTTCTGCATTCAAATGTACAAAAATCAAAATACAATCGTCGTCTTCATCAGTTTCTTTAAATTATATATCAAGCATTTGTAAATTTACACATCTTCATCTGTGGCAAAACCGCTTTTCAATTTCCGAGTACTTTTGAGATTTGATATAATTCTGATATAAAAAGATATATAAATAGGCATATTATTTCTTTAAAAAGGAAATCACATATGAAGACAGCGTGTCCATATGAATAAATCTGCTGTAAGTATGATCATAATTATATACAAACATCCGCTTACTATATATAAAGACTTAATACTAACTACATGCATTTGGCAAAAGTATTCAACAAATCTCTAAGTAAATATATTCAATCAATACAAATCTATCATTATATAATTCACTCTTATAAATACAACTCTATTTCAAAGGCAATAAGATTTACGGCAGTTTTGAAATAATTGGAATGACTGGGAATTAAACATCGAAATAGAATGTGTGAATACAGACGTTCAGGCTCAGAATTGAAAACAGTTTTGAATTAATAATGCTCAAGAAAATCTCTGAATTTTATGGTTTCTAAATTTCTGTGGGTGGTGTCCAGTCTGTAGCCCCACCCATTAGGCTCCTCCCCCCAATGTTTTGGACCAATCACAGCTGTGACTGCTCAACCAAGTGGCATTAGGGAAACACACGGGTTGTTGCACACATACAAAGTGGGCGGAGTTTAATCAAAACTAAGCCCCGCCCACTTTGTCAATACGCCATCCAAGTATTTTGTTTGATCCCCGATGACACTGCGTGGTGATCCCAAAAGACCTTTATCATGCTGCCACCATTTCAGTCATGTTCCCTGTATCCAATAACAGTACTGAATGATAATATTTTTTGTGCAAAAAAGGAACCAGACTATTTTTCCTTCCAGCCTCGCTTTGGTTACGTTGATTTGAATGAATAAAACATCAAGATGGCCGCAACATGATAATGGTCTATAGACTGTCAATGCTTAAAATTATGTTATTATTTTAAAGGCAATTCAACGTGTTTCTTTCAACTAAGGTGACCCGGTGTGGTTTCGAACCTGGCACCTCCCGCTTGAAAGCGCTGGTGATGCCCTACGGCAGTAATGAATAATATGCATTGACTTCTCTTTCACTTGCATTCAATGTCTAGATACTGTTTTACTATTGAAGGATCTATTCCTCCACTGTTTGAAAAGAGATATACAACATAAACATTCATCATGCTTGGACGGAAAGATTTTTATAAATTTGATAAAGCAATTTTCATATTTTAAGGCAGAAACCACGTCACTTCAGTACTTATGGTGTATGAAAATGACTGGAAGCTTGGACCACAACTGGATTTAGACCAGAAGTATGGAAAGGGTGAAAGGGATACCTATCCAAAGATCAGCGGCCATTTTTATTTGATTTAGTTAGTAAAATTAAAAACCTCGTACTTTGATAATGGAAATATTACGTTGGTGTTGAGGCACTTACTTCCGGCCATTGTAAGCACCAGGCACAGCTCCTCTCCCCATGCGATTGCCGTGCAGGTTGCCGTTCGCAACAGCAGGTGCAGCCTGTTTCGATGCCTGCCTGGTGGCGGCCGATCGCGGCATCCCCATCTTCAAGATGTTCCCCGATGACGCAGGAGGAAGTACTGGGGAGGAGCGGTTGTAAGGTTCTCCGTCTGAGGAATCCCGGGCGCTGCCCGAGGAGCGGTCCCAGGAAGGCATCCGGGCGTGGCCCCTCTCGGCATCCTTGGGCGCCAAGACCCAATTGGAGTCCAGCTGCCGGGGTCTGTTGTCAAACGGACTCGGAGGCCTCCTCGGTGACGACGGGCGTGGCTCCGAAACCTCCGGCTCGCTGATCGATGACGCCGGGGAGGGTCGCCGCGGGGACAGGCGACTCGGGGACCCCGCCCGGTAACCACTTGGCGACCCCGCCCGGTTGTAATCGGACAGTGCGCTCGGGGACCGGGCCACGTTGGCCCCCCGGTTGTAATCGGACAGTGCGCTCGGGGACCGGGCCACGTTGGATTGCTTGGTCACCTCCTGGATGGGCGTGGCCACCCCGCCCCATCGCTTGGCCGGATTGTTGGGGCTCTCCTGGCCCTGGCTGGGTGGGTACTTGGGGGAGGCCAGGTTGTTGAAGTCGGCTATGCTGTCTGGCTGGTCGGGCTGGTGACCGCTGGTGACTTGGCGTTGCATGTGTTGCCCAATGACATTGATGATCTCAGTGCACTGAAATACAACAAATAAGGGCATCCATGTTGTTCCAGGTGATGAAGTGTGAAAAATGTAAGCAGGGAAACCCAACCGCTACAGTGGCATTCATAAACTCGTTTTTTTTTAAATTCTAAATTAATAAGTTGCACAATTGTGGGGGATCAATGAAAAAGTCAATTCGAGACTGAATGCATTCTATACAACGGTTTTTCAACCTTAACTTATCAATGGCATGCCTGATTTGAGGCAACAAATAGTATTGTAAGCAGAAATTTATTCTCTTTCCTAAAACCCGCAAACCCTCGTTTCGACCTCTGCCCTGTTCTGTTTCATTTTGTCATAACACCTCACACTTTTGTCAAAAAAAGGTCAGTCATTGCAAAAATATTGAAGAGACGTGAATCTGGGACTGAGAAACATTTCCGATTTTGTGACGGAAAATACTTTGGAAATGCACTTGCCTCTCCACAGACTTTGTTTACAACCAAAGAAGTGGCGTCTGGATACTAGATTCGTTCCGAGATAATAATAATAACAGGTTCTTATATAGCGCTTTTAACTAAGATCAAAGCGCTTTACATTATTATTACCCCTAATCATTGGGCCAATTAAACATTCCATATACCATCTCAGCTCCCTGGGGAGTATACAGCTCAATGCTGCCTGTTAGGCGCAAGGAAGCTAATTCAATCACAATAACCATCACTGCCCTCATAGGTACCCATTTACTCCTGGGTGGAGAGAAGCAATGAGTGACAAAGTGCCTTGCTCAAGGGCACACGCACCATGACCCCGCCAGGACTCGAACCCACGACCTGCAGCTTTACCCACAGACAACGAATCAGTGCCCTTAACCAATAGGCCACAGTACTCCAGATAAAATGTCATTGCCTATTTTTACCTGGTTGGTCTGGATCCTGGTGACTTTCTGCACCATCAGGTTTCCACATTTCAGGTCCACGTACTGCCTGCCGTCTCCCTTCAGGTGGTGCGAGGAAACCACTTCATGGAAGCCGTGAGTCACCAGTACTTCCTGCAAAGCCAAACGCACAAAGTACGCTTCCTTGTCAACATTTACTCTAATTTTTCTTTTTTAAAATTATGATTTTAATACAATTTAGGGTCCATTTTTTCCTGTCCCTGTTACATCTGACATCTATGTTTTTATCGTTCTGATACAATGCACTCTTTAAGCCTAACGATCCCCACCCAGACAGTTCTGTGTTTGGAAATCTTGTAATAAGACAAGATAAGTTTGCGGTAGCACCATGTGAATAAATCTCTTTTGTGAGTATGTGTGGTTCTGAAAAGAGATTTATTCACATGGTGCTACCGCAAACTTATCTTGTCTTAGTATCTTCCACCATGCAAACCTTCAAATCAAATCTTGTAATACTTACATGAGACTGTGGATGCAAGAAGTGCACTCCTGTTTTGTTGATGGCAAGAAGGCACCCTCCACCAACACGGGAGTCTGACACATGCTGTCATATGGGAAACAATATGGACAAAACCAATAGTATAATAAAATTACTCCCTATGGGCTCCGTGCGCCAATAAAGAGGGCGCCCTTTTACCTAGCAACGACGTCCCATGGGCGGGACATTTAGCTGGTTGACGCGCACCGTTCCTTGTGTGTGCCGTACGTACACCAGGGCATTTGTACTGCGTACACGCAGTGGTACAGCCACGCGTCGTGGCAAATTGCAGTCAGGCAAGATGGCGTCAGTCGGCCACCCCCAACTGTACTTTCTCTGCCGATGAGGGGGTACTTGTGAACGGAGCGGATTACAGGGGATAGTCCATCACCATCATTTTCATACAATATTACTCATGATTATATCCAACCATTTCAGAAATTGTTCTCCAATTAAATATTCTTTCCTTACCACCACGTCGAAGAAGCTGGATCCGAACAGCCGCCACTTGATGACCGTGTTGACAAACTCCGTCCGGGCCAGGTGTGGACTCATCGATTCCAGCAGGGGGAGTTCACTGTGGATCAGGTTCAACCACTGCTGGCTGTTGATATGGTTGATCACATTAGCTGGTAAGAGGTCCGGCAGATCCTTCCTGTGAAGAAAATAGAATAGTCCAAAATTAACATAAATGATATGCCGTTTTTGTCAAGCTTCTCGATCTAATGCCATTTTTGGAATTTCAGAAAATGACAAAATGACTACACAATGCCTTTTTAAAAATATTTTGTCAGTTGACTAATTGAGACTGGAAGACATGACTTGCGACAACTTGTGATTGATTTGTGATGGCTTGTTATGACTTGTGACGACTTGTAATGATTTACGATGACCTGTGACGACTTGTGATTGACTTGTAGGTAGTGATTTATGATTGACTTTATCCGACTTGCGACTGACTTGTGATGATGGTGACTTGTGATGAGTTGTGATGAGTTGTGATGTCTTGTGATGACTTATGATGACTTGGGATTGACTTCTGATGACTTGTGATGATTTATGATGACCAGCAACTACTTTTGATTGACTTGTGATTGACTTGTGATGACTTGTGATGACTCCTGATGACTTGGGATTGAATTCTGATGACTTGTGATCAACTTGTGATAACTTGTTAAGACTTGTGATTGACTTGTGATGACTTGTGATGACTTGTGAAAGACTTGTGATGACTTGTGATGATGAAGACTTGTGATGACTTGTGATTGACTTGTGATGACTTGTGATGACTTGTGATGACTTGTGATGTCTTGTGATGTCTTGAGATGACTACTGATGACTTGTGATGACTTGTGATGACTTATGATGATGATGACTTATGATTGACTTTTGATGACTTATGATTGACTTTTGATGACTTATGATGACTTGTGATGACTTGTGATGACTTGTAATTGACTTGTGATGACTTGTAATTGACTTGAGATGACTACAAAGTACTCACACTGTTGGTATCTGGACCTTGTCCGCTGCTCTGTGCATGAGGATAGCCAGCCTGACTATCTTAGCTTTCTGCTGCTCAGTCAGAGTGTTGAACTCTAAGACAACCAGACGACCGCTCTGATAATCCGGTAAGACCTGGACATAGGAAAAAGAAAAAAAATGATTTGTCGTTTACAGCTAAGACTATTCCTATAACTGGGCTTTGGGCTAAAAAGTATGCAGATTTGATATTGATCATTTAGTTCAAAAGAGCATGTAATTGACTTCACATAAGTTGGGGTTTGGATCTCTTCCCACAGGATCACACACAGATGAAATCTACACAACAGGATGACTTGAAAATATCCGAAACTTAAATTTTGTTTTTTTGTTCAAAACTTGTTTGGACTTCTCACAACGACAGTGATACCTGGTTGTAGATGGTTGCCGATGCGAACTCGTTACTGACACTCATGGGCTGATACCACACCACCTTCTTGAAGAGTAACGCGTACTCAAAGCCTTGCTTCTCAAAGTGGTTCGTCACGTCCATCAAGTAGTCCGACAGCTGCAAGGGTACCACTTTGTTCTCTGAATCAGGAAAAAAGAAGAAGATAGATCAGCACTGTTGCACACTAAGTATTCTGTAAGCCGTGCAGACTGTAAGTGATATAGCCTGGTTTGGGTTGCACACCTTCGTACCCCCCAAAGGCACACTTCATAGGTTGTCCAAAACTTGTACATCCTGCACCCGATTTCACGAAGCGCTGCGACGCGTCGCAACCCGAGTTACGACGTGTAACACGTGCAGGTTGCGAAGCGTCGTATGGTCCATTTCACAAACTTGCGATGTGTTGAACGCGTCGTAAGTTCCTTGACAACAGCTTAAGACACATCGCAAGTTACGACGTGTCTAGTGGTAATGGCAAAATAAGAGATCCGACGACTCTTTGTTGAATATCAGACAACTGTTTACTGGACGCTGAATAAATACATAAAACAGTCACCGAGTTGTGCTATAAATACACCTACGACGCGTCCCACTTACAGTGGGTTTTGTGAAATGGATCGCAGGACGCGTCAAAGCTGCGATGCGTAGTAGGGATATGATGCGTCACAGCGCTGCGATGCATCATAAGTTACGATGAGTTTCATGAAATTGGGTGCTGACAAAAAAACAAAACAAGTGCAACTGCATGATAAGCTCTGGTCGTCTTGCATGAAAGTCTTGCATGAAATTATACAATTACTCACTTGGTCGTGATTTTCAATTGAAATGAGAATTTCCCATTTTGTTGAAAGTCACAATGCAAAAATAATAGTGACCTTCATAATGCAACTGTATCCTCACTCCTACGCCCAGGAGACTCATTAAACTGACACAGGGCCAGAGGCAGGGGTGATGTATAGTGACAGGTGTTTAGAAGCCCCCTAAATTCCTAAGTTTGTAGCGCACAAATATACCACGTGACTATAACATTACCACACATTATCTTGCCTCTATTCAAAACAGTTCATACACACAATTTTTGTCAACTATTTAATGTATTTTGTTTGCTTTTCTGGACAGTTTCAATTTGGCACTTTCAGTTTTATGGGTTAGTTAGGGGGTTCGTTTTGGTCAATTTTTTGGGGGCGACCGACCGACCGTCTGACCAACCGACAGACCAACTGACTGACCGACACCCGAGTAACTTGTAGAAGCTCTGTTGCCAGAGCTTAAAGATATAGTCCATCATTTGTAATTTGTGCATTTTGTTCGTTTGAAAAAACAAAAGTATTTAAAATCTAATGAAGGATACTGAACAACTAGCCTGATGAAATTTCAGCTCAGCTTCAGCTGTATATTCCGAGAAAAACAGCATTCTACCGGGTAGGATCTCAATTTCAAATCAAAAGTTGCTGAATCATGTTTTGAATTGGGCCTGAATTCAGTGTCCGAGACACGTTCTCACTGAGCCGATTGCAGCTACGCGATGTCGCGCACTGATCCGACGAATTATAGCAACCGCGCATGCCTGTGTGTCGTGCCAATGCTTGCGCGTGCTTCGCCGAATAACAAAACAAACTACTAATTTAAATTTCCTACGGTGCGTCTTAAGAAGCACCGTTGGAAAGGCCTTCTTTCGTTGATTACTTCAAAATGACAGCTTGCCAGAAAGAATAATTTCACAGGGTGTTTAGTCCCCTTACTATCTTTCAACCAAGTTTGTTTTTCAACAGTAATTACGCCAGTTACTTTTCGGATGGCTGCAAATGATGGACTATAGCTTTAAACAGTCATTTTTAGTTTGTCAAGGAAGTATCTGTAAACACGAGAAGTCCAGTCCTTACTTTGAGGCACCAGTCCAAAGATGCCAAACTCTTCGATGGCGGCTGGTTGCTGTATGCCCATCTCCGTGCACAATTCCTCCAGGATGTCCACCACCACTGAGCTGTTGGAAACCTTGACCATGGTGCGCAGGTTGCCTGGGAGGTGGACCTGCTGGCGACGGACTAAACGACCGGCCTGAGAGGCAGACAAACAAACAGACAAATCAGATCATGTGGGGGGGATCTTGACAACCATCTGAGTTTTGGTCTATGGTTTTGGGGGATAAATCCAGCAGATAAATGTACACAAGTCAATTTTGGGATCAGAGGGGGAGCAATTTTGCATTAAAAAACATTCTGCAAAGCATAGTGCAGGCCCAAGTTTCGGAATTTTGTGCAAAGTGTCGTATAATGTTTCAGTGTTTCTGTACGGTTATGGATGCACATGAGGGGTTGATGATCCTAAAGTGCAAACTACGATCAACTCTTCGTGTGCACAAATACAGTTGATAACAAACTGGCTTGTTAAATCCAGTGAGATGTATGTGTGTGAGCGAATTAAGGCTGCATCCGAATCAATTGTCTAGAGCTAGGTCTAGGTCCGCGCCCATTGAAAATACGCAGGGACGCGCTGACAATAGACGTAGCCGTAGCTCTGGAAGCCCATTTCGGACACGGCTTACCATGACATGACACATAGAACACACTGACACTGTCACAACTATCAAGTCCACAAGTAAATTATGTCCACAAGTAAATTATGGACACAAGTAAATTATGGACACAAATAAATTATGGGGGCGGGGGTGGGAGGGGGGTTGCCGAAAAAAAAACATCTGTTGCTTCAACTGTTCTTTGCCCTCGGACTTGATCCACTTACCAGGAGATTCCCCACTTCCTCCGGTCCGGGCAGCAAGCGCCTTCCGCCGTGACGGAAGCTCTTGCGTAGGTTGAACAGACAGACGCCCGCCATGCCGCCGTACTGGAACTCGGCCGTCTGGGCTACCATGGTCAGATACTGGAACAGGTAGGGCTTGAGGGTGGGGGAGCATCGGAAGAAGGCCGTGAGGAGGGTGAAGAACCGCCAGGCGTGGAGTAGGCTTAACCTGGGTAAAGGTAAATGGGTAGACTGGTAAAGGTAAATGGGTAGACTGAGTTTTACTGAATAGAGAGCTAACTTGTGACATGCAAAAAAGCCTGCTTGGCGTATCCATGTTTGTGGACAAACCAAAATGGTAGAAATTTTGAACAGAGTTTGTATTGCTATTTTCGTATTAGTTTTTATTCAAAACATAAATGAAACTGAAGCACATATAAGAAGACCAACAGCATTTCATTTTACACTGCAGAAGCAATGGTTTTTCCTTTAAACTACAAGAAACCACACCTCTGCGGCCGCCCAAAACCACCCTACCTGTATAACTCCCTGCACCGCCCAAAACTGCCAAAACACTACATGGTTTCATGGACTCTAGTAAAGGTGCTGGTTAAAAAAAATTTGGTCCACAAATTGTTTGTCCTCGGTTTTTTTCTTTCAATTAAATATCCCATCAGGTCTTACAGTCACAAGGTGACCGTAAGCAGGAGGATGCAGTTTAGCTCACTTTTTGGTGCTGGTGTTTCTGGTTGTCTGTTTGATGACATGACAGTAGATCTCATCACACATCTCCCGATGTCCAAAGCAAGCCTTGAAAATAGGGAAAATGGTCAACGAAACGAAGTAATATTACAAGAAGGTCATATTTGTATTCATAAAAAAAACCCAATTTAGGCCAAAAAAAAAAAGTCTCCGGTTTCTGGTATGCGCGCGCGTCGCCGTAGCCATGCGCGTCGGCAAAATGAAAAAGTTTTTTTTTTCAATGAAAAATGATGTCTCAAAACTGCCAAACTCACTAGTTCGACTGGAATTCTGCTGCTGCGCAATTTAAACGTGTTTTTAGATGGGGTTATGATCGAGAATAAGTTTTATGTGGCCTCTCTGGACTCCCATATATATAGTCGGGCACCATTTGCAGTCATCAGCCGACATTTGAAGCAAAAAAGTCGGGTAAAAAAAAAAAAAAAAGCCGCGTCACCGCACCACTTTTTGGACAAGCTCCATACCAGAAACCGGAGACTTTTTTTTTTTGGCCTTAACAATAAGCCCTGTTTCTCCTCTTCAAACGCAGAGGAACAGCACAAGTCTTTTTTGGTGTCTTCCCATATATCGTATGGACACAAATCAGATTGACGGCTGATGTGTCTATATCTGCGGGGTTTACCTTGATGATGAAGATGATTTTCTCATACAGTGCCTGCTGAATGGGGGTGTCTTGCTTAGAACGCAGGGGATAGTCACCCATGATCTTCATGAGAGCTGTGGGGTAAGAAGAAAGTTATTAAAGGGAATGTACATCATTGGCTTTTGCTCTAATTTTCAGAAATGAACTATTTGAGGGGTTAGTATAATAGATCCAATATTGTTACACTGACATTTTTGAAGTTTTGTGTTCGAAAAGGTTGGAAAAACCAAGGAAAAACAAAAATGTTCAAGTAGTCTGGTTCCCTGACTCCACAAAAGATAAAATGTATCAATTTATAGATGATGGAAAATGGTAAGGCAAGGGAACCAGTCTAGCTGGCCTGCACCCGTTCATGAACATGTAACCAATAGCAAACACAATTTGGACTGAAAAAATGGTAAATTTGGAGCAATAGTTGAAAAATAGTTAGGTTTTTCCAACGCTGGTCGGCCGACCACCGTTGGAAATGTATACAAAAATACCATTTTCTTGAAAATGACTTCACACCAGGTGCCATAATTTTACAAGATGCTTGAGACTGTCATTTACCAACATTCTAGTAAGGTATTTCGTAAAAACTTGGTAGTTTTATTTTTCGATGTTTGCATATGTTGTATATTCCCTTTAAGCCTTCAACTATTGAATGTTGACAACTGGATCTTGTAAAAACTAATAAAGTTCGGTTAGTGCACATTGGCAACAAGTAAGGTAATTTTTTTGTTTGATTAAACTTTACTTTTTCATGAGGATAGTCCAAATCAATATCTTAAATCTGGGGCAAGTTCGCGCAGGACTATAGTTAACCTTTGGTCGACTAACGCTTGCCCGAACTCTGTCTAGTCGACGATGGTTAACTACGGAATCAACCAAATATTGGAACCAACCTACTGGGGCTGGTTGCATCGCTGGTAACCATAGCTGCGCACGTTCATAACGTACAGCAGGGAGCCAGGATCCAGACGTTTTGCAATGACATTTGACCAGCGTTTGACTAGAGACGTTCGCACGTTGCTATTAGTGCGCAGGCGTAAGGTACGTCACAAATCAACCACTAGTCGACTAATGGTCCTTGCCCGAACTAGGCCCTGGTTTTCAAAAGAGTTAGCAGACATAATACAATGACTGAAAAATTCCCGGAATCTGATTGGTGGGTCGTTGATCACATGTCATTGAATTATTCGTCTCAATGCATGGCACGGCTGCACTGCGAAAATAGAAGTTCTTATTCCACAGTAAATAGAAGTTCCACTGCACGATCACACTACTGGTGCCTCTGACCAATCAGATGATGAGGATTCAGTCAGGTGTTGTATAAAACAACTAATGAATGCTTCACATTTGTGCAATGGAAAGAACAATTTCATTTGGTGACGGATGGAATGTTCCATTCCACTCGGCTTCGCCTCGTAAAATGAATCATCCATCTGTCACTTGATGAAATTATTCTTACCATTGCACTCAGAAGTTTTGGGGGGAAGCAACAAAATACTGAGCTCAAAATCTTAAGTAGGGTGCTTAACAAAAAAACCCTGCTCGGAGATTCAATTCAGAAGGTACTATACATTTTGAGAAAACATAGACACATTTTGTTTGCGTCTTGTAACTGGATTCCGTTGCTAACGGACGTAAAAGAAAAGAGTGGGCTGCCTCGACTCAGATTCCAAATCTCCTGGGAGAGATTTTGAGGCAGTAATTGAGAATATATTGTGAGGCTGTAGCTGTGTCTATGTAGCTTACCCAGGAAGCATTCCAGGGAGAGTTTGTTGATGGCAGCCACGGGGAATTCCAGCAGGGAGACCTGGATCGGGGAGTTGGTGTAGGACACGGCGTCCAGGAACTGAGTATAATCCTGCTCGTCCACTTGGATGGGCTTCTTCTTGGCTGAAAATTATGCAAAGAAAAATTTTGCAGTTTCACCAAGTTGCTTTAAGTTTAGGATGGGAAGAGGCTGACTGGTCGCGAATTATTTTTTCCCAAACAATATTGTATGGATGGTTGTTGAGCACCCTCTGCAATACTTTTGTTATACGTACGCAGGTATATAATGCCACGAACGGTTTGTTGTCGAGCTCTTCAATGGCTCAGCTGGATAATGCCAAGGTTTTGAGATCGGAGGGTGTGGGTGTTTTCTTTTCTAATTTGCAGCTTTGGAGGATTTTTTTAAAAGGGAAATAAAGTCCGAATTTCATTAGGTTTGAATAATTTTTGTTTTTTATATATTTTTTTCTCATGTTTTGAGGGAAGTAAAGTCCAAAACCTCATAGTGTACAAACTATTTGCTTATGTTGTTGGAGAAAAAAAAAATCACTACCTGGTCACCAGATTTTGACCACCTAAAACATGCCAACTATTATTTTATTTTAGGATGCAGAAAATCACTATCCGTGCCACTAGCAAGAAATTTTCTGTCCGCTCTCCTAGATAGCAGGAAATGTATGTACTGTAAAAGTTACGATTCAAAACACTTGACTCATCAAGTAATCCCAGCATACAGAGTTTATGAATGTCTTTCTGCATTTCCTTAAGACATTATTCAGCCAGATAAATTATCAAGACGTTCTTACTCAGTCTTGTTACAAAATTGGATAATTATAGTTAAAAGTTGTACCCTGTACACGCAGTGTTTACTTTGGGATTCTTAAAAACTAAAATTCTCTTGGATGTGTTTGCTCCACTTTTTTTCTTTTTTTCTGGGGTATAGTACCATGAAAGGATCCTTATGTCCTCATCTATAAGATAAACTCACAATTCTTCTTGCGAGACCTCTTGAAGTTCCCCATGAACTTGAGAGAACCTCGGATGGAGCCGTCCTCCTTCCTCTGCATCACGTACCTATAGAGGGGGGGGGGGGGTGTTTGATGGGATGGAGGATGATAGGGTTAATCTTCAATCTCTTTAAATTTAGTATTTACAAGCCAGTGTGATATGTGTTTATCAAGATTTGATGGTTTTCAATTCAGGATAAACTAAAGGTGTGTTGGAATACTTCGGCTAAGGATGGCAATAAGTAACAGATCCGCGTACGGAAGCAGCCATACCCACCTCCTATAGAGGGGTAACAGTCTTACCGCTGGCAATATCTAAGGAATTCCGATGCAGTCAAAAGACAATACAATGTATAAAGTGTCAATGTTATTGTCCTCACTTGTTGGGGTTTTCTCGGAAGTACTTGGAGGCAAATTCCACCATGGAGAAGCGGGTGAGTTCCTCCTGGGTGGGCTGTCTCTCAGGGCTCTTGGGGGCTGAGGGCCGCGCCTCTTGCTTCTGGAGAGATGAGACCACGAATACTTTGAATATGTTGATGGAATCCAGAGTAGCAACCAAGCCAATCACAAACCAATCACAAGTCAATCGCAAGTCAATCGCAAGCCAATCACACATCAATTGTAAGTCAATTGCAAGTCAATCAATAGTCAATCGGAAGTCAATCACAAGTCAATCAGGAGTCAATCACAAGTCAATCACAAGCCAATCACAAGTCAATCGCAAGCCAATCACAAACCAATTACAAGTCAATCGCAAGTCAATTGCAAGCCCATCACATCTTAATCGCAAGTCAATCACAAGTCAGACACAAGCCAATCACATGTCAATCACAAGTCAACCACAAGTCAATCGCAAGTTCAACCAAGTGACAGGGGTGAAGAACAACAAAGAAATGCCATTTATCCTGGAACATTTGAGGAGTTTGTTAATTGACTTGATACTGGAATTTGATGACTTGTGTCTAGAGCTGCGTTTTAACTTGTGACTGACTTGTGGTTGACTAGTGATGGACATTTGATTGATATGTGATTGACTACCGACTACTGACAAGTAAATCACACTTATAGTCTTCCACTACAATTGCAAATCTTGTTTGGACAGTATGACAGGGCACATCTGTTTATGTTCAGACACATACAGCAAATGGTCTGGAAATGCCCGATATCTGACAAATCATTTTTGACCTTGGACTAGACCCTCTTACCAGGAGATTCTACACTTCCTCCACAGACTGGTTTGTGACAGACTTGTGATGGTTTGTTACAACGCTGAATGAACCAGTAAAAATGTTGTATTATGATTTACAATAAAACAGGTCTCTCAAAAATCACCACGGAAAACCTTGAGCACAACAGACCTGTCTTCTGGGTTCCTCCTGGTTGCTGATGACCAATTCAGCAGCGATTCCTCTTCTGACCTGCAGGAAAATAAAAAAAAAAAAGGCACAAATTTTCACTGCATGTTCTAATTCATCATCAGAGCATTACTCTCTTCAGATTACACATTGCAAATCCTGAGCACACCGCCATCATTCTCAGATCACAAATTCATTGTATTATTTATTCTAGATTGGTGTCGCTCACCAGGAGATTGCGGGACTCTGGGCCGGGGGCTGGAATGACGCTCTCCTTGGGGAAGAAGCCCGTGCGACCGTCCAGCATCCCAAACAGCCAATCTGTGGCAAGGAACGAGACACCGATGTCAGTCTTTGCAAATACGTTTTGTAACAAATCAACCACTAATGATCATTATGTAACACCCAAGTAAATCCTTGTCATTTGATTGGAGGATTGTAGGTCACGCGGCATTCATAAATCGAACCACTGCATTTTTGGTTCCATTCACCGTGCATTTTCGTCCCATCCCTTTTGATCTATTGCACCCCGCGCGCACGCTAAGACGCGCAGCGGCCGCGGCGCTTTACGGTACGTTCCTTGCCCTATTTAGACCATATCACGCGTTGTAGCAGTGCAAAACGTGCCTTTGAAGTTGATGCAGATGCCTGGATGATTTTTTGCATTGTTTTAAGAACTTACAGTGCTAATATTCATTAATGTCAATAATGTGACTTTTAAACCTTTGTTAGCCTTGAACAAGCTGAAAAAAAGTAGTGGATATGATACAATTTTGTGCCTTTTTTTTGTTCTTAAGTTTTATCCTCCAAACGAATCTACTTGGATGTTAAAAACAAATAATGAATGTTTTGCGTTCGTGCAATGGTGATAATATTTTCATTCGTTAAAAGATGGAGAATATTCCATTCAACTCATTCCATTTTTCAACTCATGAAACTATTCTCACCATTGCACTCATAAACACTCAGTATTTGTATAATGATTGAACTAGCTCATTGAAGCTTGAGTCGGATGAGACCTTAGCTCTTACCAGAGTCAGCAGCAGGGTGCCTGGCCGTCAGTTTGATGATGTCACCTTTCCTGAAGCTCAGTAGAGTGGATTCCCTGGTGATGTAGTCCTGGATGGCTCGCATGTACTGTGAGTCTCTCTCCAGGTCGATGATGTAGGCTTCTATCATGCCTTTGATCAGCTGGGCCTGGGTGTATAGGGAAGCTGACAGTTACTAATCAGGTTATCATAGAACAATAACAATCCAGCCTGCCAGTTAACAGGTCAGCCAGCCAGCCAGCCAATGAAGCAGGCAAACAGCCAGCCAGGTTTCAGGTTTCAGGTTTCAGGTTTCAAGGTAAGTTGAATACTGTACATTTGGAAAAACTTTAACGGAACTTGAAGTAATAGTATGGGGAGGTCAGACAAGAAGCCAAAGCTCGTACTAGGTCTGCCAGCCAGCAAACCAGAGAGCCAGCCAACAAGCCAGTGGGCCAGCTACACAGCCAGCCACCGAGCCAACCAACTTGACGGCAGGGGAGCAAGCCAGCCAACCGGCCAGTAAGCAAGTCAGCCAGCCTGCCAGTCAGCCTGCCAGACAAACAGCCAGTCAGCAAGCTTGCCAACCAACCAGCCAGCCAGCTTACCAGCCAGCCAGCCAGCTAGCTAACCAACCAACCAGCCAACCAAGCGGCCAGACAGCCAGCTTGCTAGCCAACCAGCCAACCAGCCAGCCAAGCAGCCAGCTTGCTAGCCAACCAGCCAACCAAACAGCCAGACAACCAGCTTGCTAACCAACCAGCCAACCAAGCAGCCAACCAAGCAGCCAGACAGCCAACCAGCCAACCAAGCAGCCAGACAGACAGCTTGCTAGCCAACCAGCCAACCAAGCAGCCAACCAGCCAACCAAGCAGCCAGACAGCCAACCAGCCAACCAAGCAGCCAGACAGCCAACCAGCCAACCAAGCAGCAAGACAGACAGCTTGCTAGCCAACCAGCCAACCAAGCAGCCAGACAGCCAACCAGCCAACCAAGCAGCAAGACAGACAGCTTGCTAGCCAACCAGCCAACCAAGCAGCCAACCAGCCAACCAAGCAGCCAGACAGCCAACCAGCCAACCAAGCAGCCAGACAGCCAACCAGCCAACCAAGCAGCCAGACAGCCAACCAGCCAACCAAGCAGCCAGACAGCCAACCAGCCAACCAAGCAGCAAGACAGCCAACCAGCCAACCAAGCAGCAAGACAGACAGCTTGCTAGCCAACCAGCCAACCAAGCAGCCAACCAGCCAACCAAGCAGCCAGACAGCCAACCAGCCAACCAAGCAGCCAGACAGCCAACCAGCCAACCAAGCAGCCAGACAGCCAGCTTGCTAGCCAACCGGCCAACTAAGCAGCCAGCTTGCTAGCCAACCAGCCAACCAAGCATCCAGCTTGCTACCCAACAAGCCAGCCAGCTTGCCAGTCAGCCTGCTTAAGTAACAAACATGCTTAACCATTAATGTTAGCTCAAAACCAACTGACCAAGAAGAATAACAAAATAATGTAAATTAAAGATTAGGATTAGTGAAGAGCGTACATACCCTGTGAGTGAACAGGGGTATGACTTTGTCGTTAGTCAGAGTTATCCTGATCGTACCAGCAACACTCACTTCAATCTGTTTGATGTCAGAGAAGCTGTATGCAAGCAAGCAATGGGTTAGACAGGTTAGACAATATAAACAAGAACAGTTCTACAGCCAGCCACTTTAGGGGAGGAGCCAATCTATTTTTGGGGGGTGTCAATCATTTTGTTTGAATGAAAACCATGGAAAAAAAAACACAATGTTTGATCAACGTTTTTTTAAATTCTGATTTTTTTGAGGAATTATTTGGTTGTTTTACTGTTTTCTTTCCAGAATTTGTAAAAAAAAAAGTTGGAAAATATCGTTTATTGTAAAATTGCCAAATTTGAGTAAATTTACTAAAAATTTATGGCCGCTCGCACACAAAGTTAATGGTTCATATACCACAGCCAAAGAATGTGCACTTGTATTTAAGCTGAGTTTAGAAGCAATAACTTGTAAAAACGTCAATCTACATAAAAATTTAGATATTGCCTTGCACGTGGATCAACTCCCATTTTCCCGTTGGATATGACTTTTTTAAAGGTAGATTGGACCATTTGCAGCTATCCAAAAAGTAACCAACCAAATTATTGTTAAAAAGCTCACTTGGTTTTTAATAAGATAGTAATGATACTTAAACTCCTTGTGAAATTATTCTCTCTGGCATGCAGTTTTTTTGAGGGGGGAAAAAAGGGAATTTCCAAAGATGTGTCAAGTGACACATTTTTTGAAATTTCCATTTGTAGTTAGTTTGTAATTGGGTGAATCTGTGAATGGGTGCATGCATTCACACCCTCTAGAGGACAATGCTTTGTGTTTCCCTTTGTCCCTGTGATATAACACTCTCCCATAGACTAAGCACACACACTTACTACAGAGAACCGTTTTTAACAAAGGACCCAACGCCCGAGGACTGAAAGGATCTGTTGTTCTCCCTTTGTGTGTCGGTCCTCGGGGGTTATGTAGAACATGTACATGGTTGCTAATATTCGTCAGTTCAGTGTGTGACATCACTTAACTACAATCGACTGAATGAGAATCACGTCCCGAATGCTGATTTCGGGATTGTGTCATGAGAGGGCACATTTCAAAGTACATGTATGACCTTGCAACTTTTGAACTCAAATCGAGATGGTATGGAAACATCATACATTAAATGTTACGGACATTACGTGTCTGAAATTAACTTCAAACAGGTGATAAAAAAAATATTGGATCACAGTATTGTAAGTTCTGTGTGATATTTTCATAAAATATGAACCTTTCTCTCTGCCTTAAAAACAAACAATCACAACAACGCTTGCATTTTGCATACAGAAATAGGATCCCAAAATGACAACCTAAAACAAATTTAGCCCCAAACCATTTTTATTTGTACACAAATTACATATAACCACATTTTATCTCACTGGCACACCACTGAAATCAAAGATCTGAAAAATTCAAAATTCCTGTGGATAACCATTCTTTTGAAACACATTTTTTTTCTCAATTATACTCTATTTCCCACCCCAAAAAATGGTGAACTTGGGTCCAGATTATTTTGACTCTACCTGTAGTTCTAAACATTTCATAAATTTTCCATTTTACAGCCATGTCCAACTTGCGCGGAATTGCCCAAAACTAAAATTCAAGAACTCGTAGCCACGAGTACCCATGCACATAAGATGGCCATATTTATCAACCTCAACACAATATGGCCATATCTGAATTACTTCGCTACAGCCGACAGTAATCCGCATGTGAGTAATTGCCACTACTAATCCAAGTAATTTGGATGCCGCCTAAATGTCTAGCTGCACATGAGCCATTGCTCACGGCAGTACCTACGTGATGGTTTAATACTGTTACTACAAAGCTTTTAGGTAACTTACTTTCATCTAATATAAATAAGTATAATGCCCTTCAAATAATATTGGCAATCAAGTCTTTCGAGGTGGTTAAAGGAACATACCACTTCTTTAGAATGCTTCTTTAATAAGATCTGTGTCTATTTCCAACAACCGCATGAGCACGCGATCAGCGGCCAATTAGGCTGACGCAAGTTAAACTTGATCAGCGCATTTTGAATATTCAATTAAGTCCAAATTACAAGAATCAAATATTAAATTAGTCAAAAACTATTTTTTTAAAGTGTGCCTGCAGACACACTATTTTTGTACTTTTTACTCTTTCAGGCGTAATAATTTTATAGTGTGTTTGGAACTAGTGACCTCTCTTCACTTTGAGTATGTTTTTTTTTTTTATCAAAGCTGTAGGTTCCTTTCGAGGTAATTACCAATGTGCCTGTGTACGTTTAATAGACCCCAGCACTCAGGGAAAAGGTACACTGCCTCTCATTCATTATTGCTGCACAAATTACCCTTAACAACCATTAATAGCTAAGGTTGAGGATTTTACTTAATCCCCACTCATTAACGTTTCATTTGATGTGTCGGAGAACAGGCAAAATAGACGTTAATAGTGGTGATGCGATGTAAAAAGCACTAGTTTGAGGAAGACTGAAGCTTGAGCCACATCTTTTCTCACTGGAGCTCAAAATGGCAACTTTTTGGAAAACCGTTTCTTGTGGCTTGTCAATTATGTCAGTTTTTCTCCTCGGAAATTTGCATTCGATTGTATGCTCTGGCAATATGAACAAACTATGTCCAGATAGTTGGATGTATTGGGGAGGTTCCTGTTATGTTATATTGCCTGGATACATGACATGGTTTGACGCAGACGAAGCTTGCAAGAACAACGGGGCGTTGATCGTTGTACCAGAATCTCCAGAGGAGAACTCCTTCTTGCGGGGGTTAGGGATCAATGGCATCTGGCTGGGCTGTTCTGATACTGAAAAGGAGGGGCAATGGGTGTGTCTGGAAGAGTGTGGCTTCATGGACTGGGCAGGGCAAGGGCCAGATAACTGGGAAGGCATCCAGGACTGTGCAGCTATGGTGGGCAGGTTTCAGTGGGATGACCGTGCTTGCACTGAATCTTACAGCGTGGTCTGCAAGAAGCCTGCCGATGAGACCAAGTCCGAGCCACAGTGCGCTGATCACACCTACTGCTTTGTGATGGGTGAAGACGGACGTCCGATAACTGACCACTGCTTGTCTGGCTACACCCTCAAGGAGATGAAGATCGCCACTGCCGGTCAGTGCGGTCAAGCGTGCATCCAGGAGCCTTGCTGCCGTTCCTTCAACGTACGTCACAACGCGACATTGCACCAGAAGGCGTGCCAGCTCAACTACGCTACCCGGGCACAGGTAAATAGCGACAGATTCATCCTGACCGAAAACTGCATGTACTTTGAAACACCCTGTTAAGCAATGGTCCAGACAATTTTGAGATACCCAAGGAGAAAAAGGGGTTGCTTTTGGACACAGAAAGATCTATCTGCTCGACCTATGGCTGGCAGTAACATACATTTCTGTGATAATTGGATTGAGGTACATGTACATGTGTAAGTTGCCAGTGTTGTGGGAAATTTGGACTCCACGAAATACACTAATAGGACAGGGCTTGAGACCACACAATGTATAAAGTAAAAGAGACAAGATTTCATAGGAGTCCAAATTTCATATGACACAGGCTGCACCAAGTAATTTAGTTTGCACCTAATTTTCTCTGTAGTGATGGCTAGCTTTTTCCTTGAGATCAATATATCAAATATAATAGTAGAAGTAAATTACATGTACTTTCACCTAAATAGAGATGAAGAGTTTATTTCCAAAAAGCAATATATCCCTTTAAACAAGGTGAAAAATGTTCACTGTTGGGAAAGAATATACAGGGTGAGTAAAAAAAAAATGAAACCCAAATGTCAGGACCATTGTTTTAGTGAAGTTCTGCATGTAGCACAGTCCAAATCTAGGATATGAAAGCCCAATTCATAAGCTTTCCTTTAGTACAAGAATCATTCAAATCACTCATGTACATTTGTAATTTTCGAGTTACGGAATTTTAAACACAACCACCGTTTTAAAGTTCTGTCAACGGATCACAAACAGGTAAGTGTTCTTTCAGCAAAACATAAACAAATCACACAGGGATGTGTGTGAATTGTTTTCGTTTTGCTGAAAGAACGCACACTTTTTGATCCGTGGACAGAACTTTAAAGCGGTGGTTGTGTTTAAAATTCCGTAACTTGAAAAGTACATGAGTGATTTGAATGATTCTTGTACTAAAAGAAAGCTTATGAATTGGGCTTTCATATTCTAGATTTTCAAAGTGCTGCATGCAGAACTTCACTTAAACAATAGTCCCGACATTTGGGTTTCATTTTTTTTCTTTTTTTTACCCACCCTGTATAGAACATGCACAAAATAACAGCTGTTTCCAAACTACATTTTTGCTTTACTGTGTTCTTAAACACGGCAACAAAAGAAAGTCCACACTCATTGGAGTGGTCATCAATTTTTAATCTGATCATCTTATAATAACGTCATTTATATAGACCTTTAGGGAATGTTGTTAGCTACATTTTGATACCCTGTTTTCTATCAAAGACTTAAATCGTTCAACATTGACAACGGTTTGTGAAAAATGATGCAGTTTGAAAAGTTGCAAATTTAAAGAGCACGCGAGTGGAAATTGCTGCGTGACAATGTCACACTGCCCGATAAGAACGGCAGAGAATATCGATCGCACAGTGTTTGCATGCATGGGATCACGCGAATTGAATTACCCACGTTTTGTTCAGGCAATGGGCAGTCAATAGGGGCCAATTACGGACATGTGTGGTTTATAATTATGCTTAGCAACTTCTCCTCGCGTAATCTTTAAAATTTGCAACTTTTCAAACTGCATAATTGTCAAAAAACCATTGTCAATCTTGGACGATTAACAGTCTTTGGTAGCAAATGAGGTATCAAAATCTAGCTAACAACATTCCCCAACGGTCTATATAAATGACGTCATCGTATTATTAATATGACGAATCTGATTGTCTTAAAGACGATCAGATTCAAAATTATGACCCCTCCAATGAGTGTGGACTTTTATTTTTTGAGATACAGCTGCGAAACTGGCTTTGGGCAACAGGGCGAGAACAGGACGGTAAAAGGTAGCAAAATGGCATTTGTTGCATTTTGGAAAAAAAAACCTCAAGATAGTAGTAACTTTTAAAGACTGTTTTATAAAATGCAACAAAGCGGGCTGTAACTTTTGCTGACGATGGCTTTCATTGCATTTTAATGGACCACGCACTCCGGAGAATATTGTTCTGCCTCTCTTTGGTTGCACTGTTGATGCTTTGCAACCATTACTAAATTAGAAGAGGTATCATATTCTATCATACATCACCACTCAACGCCATTATGATACACTGAACACACCAAGAAGCAGTACACTGTTGTTTAATAAACTGCGCACTTCGGAGAAAATAAACCGCACACTTCGGAGAATATTGCTGTGGCTCTCTTTCAACGTCTTTTATTATTGCCGCCATTTTTTTTGGGGGGGGGGTTTTGACGTCTCACTTGAAAGTAAATAATTATTGCCGCCAGTTGGTTTTTTTTGGTCGACGTCTCATTTGAAAGTAAATAAGTTTTGCATCACTGGAAAAGGAAAAGTTTAGAAAAGGAATCTATTTTACAGGATGAAACTCAAAAACAGCACGGGGAATGCATCTGTAAGATGATAAACTATTCAACTACAATTCAAGAACTCGTAGCCTTAAGTACGCATGCCGCAAAGATGGCCACATTAATTAACTTCAACACAATACAGCCAAATCTAAATTCCTTTGCTACCATAATGTCTGGCAGTAAAACGTACATTTCAATGGCAAGTGGATTCAACCATAGGTGCGTGTGTAATAATTGCCGGCTGTAACCAAGTAACTAATGGATGCCGCCCAATTGTCTCTTCAAATGAGCCCAATTTCCAGGGTCCAATGCCGTTACGTTAGCAAAGCCTTTTCACGAGATCAATATACCAAATAGTAGTTCTACTTTCACGTAAAAGAAACAATAGCAGTGACCTTCAAAGACTGTTTCCAATATTGCTGTGTGTCTCTCTCAACATCTATCATTATTGCCGCACGGTAGATTCTTTGCAACCATTACTAAATATGAAGAGATCGTATTCTATCACACAGTCACCACTGCACGTCGATCAATATTACTAGTACACTGAACTTGCCAAGGAACACATTGTGGTTTAATGGACCACACACACTGTGGCTCTCTGTTCTTTTATTATTGCCCCAAGGATGATTCCTTTCAACCATTACTAAACAAGAAGAGGTAGAATTTGCTATCATACGGCCACTACTGAACGCCATTATTACTCTGGAAGGGCCAAGGAGCACATCGAAGAAAAATTGACATTAGTATATTCGTGATGCTACAGGAGCTTGTTGGAAGATTCAAAGTTTGAGCCACATCTTTTCTCACTGGCGCTCAAAATGGAAACGATTTGGAAAATCCTGTCTTGTGGCTTGCCAATCATTTCAGTTTTTCTCCTCGGAAACTTGCATTCGATTGTATGTTCTGGCAATAATAACAAACTATGTCCAGATAGTTGGATGTATTGGGGAGGTTCCTGTTATGTTAAATTGCCTGGATCCATGACATGGTTTGCAGCAGACACAGCTTGCAAGAACCACGGGGCGCTGATCGTTGTACCAGAATCTCCAGAGGAGACCTCCTTCTTGCGGGGGTTACAGATCAATGTTATCTGGCTGGGCTGTTCTGATACTGAAAAGGAGGGGCGATGGGTGTGTCTGGAAGGGTGTGGCTTCATGGACTGGGCAGGGCAAGGGCCAGATAACTGGCAAGGCAACCAGGACTGTGCAGCTATGGTGGGCAGCATTCAGTATCAGTGGGATGACCGTGCTTGCACTCAATCTCACAGCGTGGTCTGCAAGAAGCCTGCCGATGAGACCAAGTCTGAGCCACAGTGCGCTGATCACACCTACTGCTTTGTGATAGATGAAGACGGACGTCCGATAACTGACCACTGCTTGTCTGGCTACACCCTTAAGGAGATGAAGATCGCCACCGCCGGTCAGTGCGGTCAAGCGTGCATCCAGGAGCCTTGCTGCCGTTCCTTCAACGTACGTCACAACGCGACATCGCACCAGAAGACGTGCCAGCTCAACTACGCCACCCGGGCACAGGTAAATAGCGACAGATTCATCCTGACCAAAAACTGCATGTACTTTGAAACACCCTGTTAGGCAATGGTCCAGCAATTTTGTGATGCCAAAGGAAAACAAAAAGTTGCTATTGGACTCAGAAAGATCTATCGCCTTGAACACTGAAGGGGCCATTTCCGGCACATAAAACATAGCCTGAACTGCAAATGCCCATGCCAAACATGGGAAAAAAATTTAACAAATTACATGGATGGACCCCACCATTTTGAAATGTTGTCCAATTACACGATATACAAATGGACGTGGAACGCGCAAAATCTGAGACAAACAAAACTTAACGAACAAAACTACCTGTCTAAGGGGTGTGGCTAACTCGCAAACGGCGATAGGTCAATTGCCAGTGGAGTGTGAAATTGGAACGCTGCAAAATACTGAATCGATGCTCGCTTTGTGCATGCCCAGGCGAATATGAGGATGGTGGCATGACGCAAGTGAGGCAACATTTCGTATGACACCGGCTGTAACCAAGTAATTACTTTTGGCCTTATTTTCTCTGCAAGGGTTCACATACCTGACGGTTCAGTACACTTACTACAAAGCTTTTTTTTCCTGGGATCAATGTACAAAATAGTAGTCAATTACTTTTACCTATATGACTCGCAGTAACTTTTAATTAAAGACGGGCTGTAACTTAATTAATAGTTGCTGATGATGACTCTCATTGTGGTTTAATGGCCCGCGCACTCCAGAGAATACCACTGTGCCTCTATTTCAAGATCTATAATATTGCCGCACGGTTGATTCTGTTCAACCAATGCTACGTAAGATGAGGTATAACATTCTATATATTCACCACTCCATGCCAGTATTGCACTGACTTGTGCCAAGGAGTACGTCGAAGAAAACTTGACGTTAGCTTTTGCGACACTACAGAAGCTTGTTGGAAGACTGAAGTTTGAGCCACATCTTTTCTCACTGGAACTCAAAATGGCAACTTTTTGGAAAACTGTTTCTTGTGGCTTGTCAATCATGTCAGTTTTTCTCCTCGGAAACTTGCATTCGATTGTATGCTCTGGCAACAAGGAGAAACTATGTCCAGATGGTTGGATGTATTGGGGAGGCTCCTGTTATCTTGAATTGTCTGGATACATGACATGGTTTGCAGCAGAAACAGCTTGCAAGAACCACGGGGCGCTGATTGTTGTACCAGAATCTCCAGAGGAGAACTCCTTCTTGCGGGGGTTAGAGATCTATGGCATCTGGATGGGCTGTTCTGATACTGAAAAGGAGGGGCAATGGGTGTGTCTGGAAGGGTGTGGCTTCATGGACTGGGCAGGGCAAAATCCAGACAACTGGGGAGGCAACCAGGACTGTGCAACTATGGTGGGCGAATGGCAGAATCAGTGGGATGACCGTCATTGCGATTCATCCTACAGTGTGGTCTGCAAGAAGCCTGTCGATGACACCAAGTCCGAGCCACAGTGCGCTGATCACACCTACTGCTTTGTGATGGGTGAAGACGGACGTCCGATAACTGACCACTGCTTGTCTGGCTACACCCTCAAGGAGATGAAGATCGCCACCGCCGGTCAGTGCGGTCAAGCGTGCATCCAAGAGCCTTGCTGCCGTTCCTTCAACGTACGTCAGAACGCGACATCGCACCAGAAGACGTGCCAGCTCAACTACGCCACCCGGGCACAGGTAAATAGCGACAGATTCATCCTGACCAAAAACTGCATGTACTTTGAAACACCCTGTTAAACAGTACTTGCTTTGTAAACATGGACCAAGAACGCAAATTTACAAAATAAAAAAAATGACAAAGTCATCTCACTAAGAACTTATCTCACAAACCCTAAGGAATGTTCTGGAGAAAACTATTTAAAAGAAATGTTAAAACGGAAATTTCGGTGTGCTACAGAAACTGCACCTTATTTGAAACAAAACTTCAGAAAGGCTGCAAAAACAATAATTTCTCAGTAAAGTGCCTAGTGGCTTTTCATCGACGCAAGTTACAGTCTGTGATATCCATTTGTAAATAAAAGACTAGATTCGTTTTTTTCAAATGGATTAAGTATTCTTCAAGTGTACATTACAATTTGAACATATATGAAAGGCAAAATGTGACCGGCTCCACAAAAAGGTATTAAAGGGAATGTACATCATTGGCTTTTGCTGTAATTTTCAGAATTGAACTATTTGAGGAGTTAGTATAATAGATCAAATATTGTTTAACTGACATGTTTGAAGTTTTGTGTTCGAAAATGCTTAAAAACCAAGAAAAACACAACTGTTTATGTAGTCTGGTTCCCTGACTCCACTAAAGATAAAATGGATCAATTATAGATGTCGGAAAATTGTAAGATAAGGGAACCAGTCTAGCTGGCCTGCACCCGTTCATGAACATGAAACCAATGGCAAACAAAATTTGGACTGAAAAAAAAATTGTAAATTTGGAGCAGTAGTTGAGAAATAGTTAGGTTTTTCCAACAGTGGTCGGCCGACCACCTTTGGAAATGTAGTTGAAAAATAGTTAGGTTTTTCCAACGGTGGTCGGCCGACAAAAAAAACATTTTCTTGAAAATAACTCGACACCAGGTGCCATAATTTTACAGGATGCTTTAGACTGTCATTTACCAACATCCTAATAAGGTATTTCGTAAAAACGTGGTAGTTTTATTTTTCGATGTTTGCAAATGTTGTATATTCCCTTTAAGTCACGCTGGGCCTTATTGTGTATGGCCCGCTCAACATTGAGAGGGTGAACATTTCATCAAAATGTGATTTTCATTTTTTGTCATGAATGACATCTTTAATACCTACAGTTTCAGCTTTCTTTCACAGAAATGTTTATTTTGATAAACAAAGTGGGAAAAAACAACCATTTTGTGTGCATCGTTCTGTTGTTCTACAACAAAGCCAGCTATTTCAAAGCCTGTTTTCTCAGTTGTGTAATTTGAACTCCAAAGAAGTAGTTAATATGTAAATACATAATATCTCCAGAACGAGAGGGGCTATGGAGCTCTATTATATACCAAATGAAAGCTTACGTTGTGGGCTTTCCAACCATGTATGTAACTCAATTTCATAACAGCCTTTTTTTTGTGGAGCCGGGCACAAATAATTGTCAAATATTACAGTTAGTTAAGTAACGGCTGTGGTAGTAGCTTAGTAGAATAGTATTAGTGTGATTAGTTCATTTTTAACCAAATTAATTCACACATTCACCAAAACAATCAAGATCAACCACGTTAAAAAAGGAAAAAGGAAACACACTTTTGATACAAAAATTTCAAATATCAAACCAATCCAACCCGACTGAAATAATGGGGAAAAAAATGACCCGACCCAACCCAAAGTCGGTTTCGGGTCGGCTCGGTTTCGGGTTGGATAAGCGCACCATTACTTTGCCACACTTCGTCTGAATAGCTTGTGACTTATCTCGGGACTGTGGGGAAGTGTGGCCTAGCGGTTAGGGTTCATGATTCATGATCAGAGGGTCAGGGGTTCGAATCCAGCTGCTGGCCATATGCTGTGTCCTTGGGCAAGCCACTTCATCCCCACTTGCCTCTCTCCACCAAGGAGTATAAATGGGTACCGGCATTAGCTGGGGAGTAACCTGCGATGGACTGGCATCCCGTCCAGGGGGAATAGAAATATTTTCAGTCTTTTCATGCCTTTGAAACCGGAGATAAACGACGGTCTGATGGGCCATATTGGCTCGGGACAGACTTGGGAATAGATTACTAATGGACATGTGAGGACTTGTGATCTTTCTTTGGACTTACCTGATGTGGTCTAGTTGAGTCAACTGGTCTCTGGTCTGGTCGTATTCTCGCTTGACTAAACTGATGCCGTTCTCCGAGACCCCTAGAATCTCAACTTGGCGATTCTTTCTACCTCCCTGTTTGTGGACAAATTAGTGAAATCACTTTATTCACTTAAATTTAAATCACTTATAAATAGAAAACGAAAAGAATGTTGCAACCTGACGCCACTTTTTTCGTCATATATCATCTCAATGAAAGTCATTCATTGCAAAAATGATGATAAGACATGAATCTGGGACTGAGAAACATTCCAATTTTGTTAGGAAATACACTGAACATTTTCTTGACTCTCCATAGACTTTGTACACAACCTCTGAAGTGGCGTCAGGTTGCAACATTCTTTCCTTCAAAAAATTAAATCACTTAAATTAAAAAAATTTTATTCACTAATATTAAAAAAATAAAATCTCTTAAATTTAACAATTTAAATCACTTAAATTTAGCACTTCAAACCACTTAAATTTTTTTTTTAAATTCACATCTGTAAATATCATAGAGACGTGTGAAAATACTATTGACAAATTAAAAAGTTTATGTAGGCGATATTTAAAATATTTCTCGATGTCTTTGTAAATGCAGGGTGAGTCAAAAAGAAAGTGACCTGGATTAATGATTTATTTTTTTCAATTAAAAAGTAATCACATTTGACACATCAGTGAAGCATGTATTAAACGAGCGTGTTCTTCTACTCTTTGGAAAAAAAAAGAATTACTGAAATTGATCCATGCTATCTGAAGTTATGCATGTTTTACTAAAATAACCCATTTTTACAGCGTCCATGCTTATTGCTTTGAAACTATTGAGCTGAGTGTGAAACAGAGATTACCCATAGGCATTCAAATACAAATAAGATTTTAATCATTTGAGTAAAAACTGAAACCTTAGTTTTACTGTCAGATTGTGTGTTTTGTATAAATTTTGAGAAACAAATCAATTCTTTTTCTCTGGAACGATGATGCTGATTTTGTCTGTTTTTCTTTGCAAGTTTTCGATCATTCATTGTATTTATAGGGTTTAGTATTAGGTTTTGCCCTTCGCCGGCGTATTAACACTGTTTACTCAGTGTGTTACCTCCCGAGTGAAAGTTGGAAAAAATCACTCGGGCGGGACTCGAACCCACAACCTCCTGCTTTCTAGTGCAGACATCTTACCACCTGACCACCAAGCTAACGGGATCGGTTGGCTGGTTCGAATCTGATGTAGCAGCGGGTATCACAATGAAAATATACGTCGGTGAAGGGCAAAACCTAATATTAAATTTACATCACCCCGACGCAAATTTCATCTTATGAATATTTAAAGGGTATTCATCAATGCGTATTGGTAAATGATCAGTGGTGGACAGCTAAATATTTTGTGATATTTGTACTCAAATATAAATAACTTGTAAATCAAGTACGCCAATTGCGTGAAATTTTCACAGTTACTAGTCAATAGTATGTACTTTATTCCTATGTTATTTTTATTACATGGAGGGATCCACTTATATTGTAAACATTTTTGTCCAACTCGGTCACTATCTTTTTGACACACCCTGTACATTGTAAACAATCAATGTATCTTTTAATATCGTTGTCTTTGATTAAAGTGTAACATATTTTATTAGCGCTTATGTACATATGTGGCTCACGAGAAATGTTTTATCAAGCAATATTAAGTAAGCAACCAAAAAAGGGAAAACTGCCGAAACATAACTTAATTTATGATTGCTTATTAACGTAAACTCAGTTAATTTTTAGCTATGAGGCTACATACAGTCGGGCCTGAAAGTACTACTTATTCTAAATTTCTACTCCCAAAATAAATGAACAAAGATCTTACGGTCACGGCAAAGAAACGGCAGAAGTAGAGGGGAAATTTGCGGGCCATTTCGATGACGTCCTTACGCATCTTGCTTTTCTGGGCAGCATTCTGTTGGTTGACACCGTGAGCATCTGCAAACATTCAAACGAAAAAAAAAAAAAAGTTATTTATTAGTTATTATTTATTTAACTGAACTGAAATACAGGGTGAGTAAAAAAGAAACAGAACCCAAAGCCCCAAAAATATATTTCATATTTTAACAAATATGTAGCACCAAACATAATAATGACTGGAAAGCCAAATTCATAAGCTACTTTTAGATGAAAAAATTACTGAAATTTCTCAATTCGTTCAAAGAATATCACCATTTAAACACAAATACGCAATGACCCTAGCCCCTGTTTCGTCCCCAAAAAAAACAGTTTATTGTGTATTCTGACTGTTTGGAACAACAAAGAAAATGACACATAATATTTGTTTCAACAACTGTCAACAACCATAGTACACAATATCTTTATTAACTACCCTGGTCAGGCGAAACAATATTATTAATAAAATCCCCTTTTTTTAAAAGACGGGCCTTCAAAAGGACTTTTTTGAATATTTTTAACTTTTAAACTGAGGTTCTATCGCTGGTGATGTTTGAAGACAATTGTGACAACAATTCTTGAAATCACATTTTTGGACGAGAGAGGTTTTAGGGTCATTGTGTTTATTATAATGTTTGGTGCTACATATTTTCTTAAATTATATGAAATATAATTTTGGGGGTTTGGGTTCCGTTTTTTTTTTTTTAAATCACCCTTTATCATTTTTCAAACCTTGTTCTTATGATCAGGCATGCAACTTGGAATTTAGAAAAAAACAAGGAAATTCCAAACCATACGAGACTTTGTACAGTGTTTTTTCAATTTGTAATGGCATTCACGGGAAGTAAAAAACGAGGAAATCAGCCGATCCGAGGAAAAGTTGCATGCCTTTATGATAAAGAATTTACTGTGTACTGTAAAAATTTAACTTGTAAAGTGAATATGTGATTTGATGATGTAATATTTTAAAAATAATTTTCTTCGTACCTGGTGTAAAATTTGGCATTGTAAATTGTAGTGTGAAATAAAATATTCAAATAAGAAAAATTGTTTAGGTAATTCAATGAGAAGGTGGACATGGCTGAAAAATGGAAAATTTATTTAATCTTCAAAACTGTAAGCATCACAACGTCAAATGTGGTATAAAATTAAAAGAGACAAGAAGAGCTTTCATTTGATGGATGTAGCAGTGAAATGGTATACGGTTAAGTGTATTATTGGGCTAAAAAAAAAATTTGGCTAAAATTATGGATTTTAAGTAGTCATTTTGGCATCTTGTTTTTACATACAAAATACAAGTGTTACTGTGAGTTTTGTTTTGGTAATGCAGAGAGAAAGGTTCATACAATGACAACAGTGATGGAGATTATGACAATGATGACAATAAAAGTGACAAAATACTCATGACCATGATGTCTTTATGGATCATAATGACAACAGTCATGGAGATTATGACACAATAAAAGTGACAAAATGCTCACGACCATGATGTCTTTGTAGATCTTAATGACAACAGTCATGGAGATTATGACACAATAAAAGTAACAAAATGCTCATGATCATGATATCTTTGTGGATCATAATGACAACAGTGATGGAGATTATGACACAATAAAAGTGACAAAATGCCCATGACCATGATGTCTTTGTAGATCATAATGACAACAGTGATGGAGATTATGACACAATAAAAGTGACAAAATGCCCATGACCATGATGTCTTTGTAGATCATAATGACAACAGTGATGGAGATGACACAATAAAAGTGACAAAATGCCCATGACCATGATATCTTTGTGGATCATAATGACAACAGTGATGGAGATTATGACACAATAAAAGTGACAAAATGCCCATGACCATGATGTCTTTGTAGATCATAATGACAACAGTGATGGAGATTATGACACAATAAAAGTGACAAAATGCTCATGACCATGATGTCTTTGTAGATCATAATGACAACAGTGATGGAGATTATGACACAAAAAAGTGACAAAATGCTCATGACCATGATGTCTTTGTGGATCTTAATGACAACAGTCATGGAGATTATGACACAAAAAAAGTGACAAAATGCTCATGACCATGTTTTTGTGGATCATAATGACAACAGTCATAAAGATTATGACACAATAAAAGTGACAAAATGCCCATGACCATGATGTCTTTGTGGATCATAATGACAACAGTCACGGAGATTATGACACAATACAAGTGACAAAATGCTCATGGCCATGATGTCTTTGTAGATCTTAATGACAACAGTCATGGAGATTATTACACAATAAAAGTGACAAAATGCTCATGACCATGATGTCTTTCTAGATCATAATGACAACAGTCATGGAGATTATGACACAATAAAAGTGACAAAATGCTCATGACCATGTCTTTGTGGATCATAATGACAACAGTGATGGAGATGACACAATAAAAGTGACAAAATGCTCATGACCATGATGTCTTTGTGGATCCTAATGACAACAGTCATGGAGATTATGACACAAAAAAAGTGACAAAATGCTCATGACCATGATGTCTTTGTAGATCAAAATGACAACAGTCATGGAGATTATGACACAATAAAAGTGACAAAATGCTCATGACCATGTCTTCGTAGATCTTAATGACAACAGTGATGGAGATTATGACAATGACAATGACAACTGACACACGTGACCATGAAAATGAGCATGACAATCAACTCTCTGTACATCATATTGACAGCAGTGATGGGGATTACAACAATGACACTGATGACAATGGCTTTGATGGTGACAATGACACAAAAGGACAGAAGTCACTCACCGAGCACGGCCTTGACTTGTCGTTTCTCCTCCATACTCATCCGGATGCAGCTCTTACTGAACGTGTCAGCCACTATCTGATAGAAGACAAGCTGTTGGGCCATAGGATTCTCCAGTCTCTCGCCAGGCGTAAACACCTGTGTTAAACAAGACCCAAAAAAACGTAAATATACTTTTAAAAAAAGGTCACCAATGCCCAAGATGACACTGCAGGGTCCAGTGACAATAGTAATGACCTCAAGTTTTTGCAAATCAGAAGAAAAGGAAACAACTCCACAAACTCTTTTACACAGAAAGAATCACAGTGTCCAATATACGTGAACACCCCTTCCTTATCTACATAAATTTGCAAGATTAAACTTATCCCTGAGAAAGGCTGTCCTGAGCAGCCATGCGGAGCGCCATTGTCCAAGGGTTACAGTGTTTGACTCGTGTGCCGTTGTGCATGGGTTCGAACCCTGACGGGGAACATGGTGCGTGTCCTTGGGCATGACACTTTACTACAATTGCCCTTCTCCACCCAGGAGTATACATGGGTACCTGTGAGGGTAGAGACCAGACCGCTGATCTCGGTTGCAGAAAAGTGGTCTCATGGCCTTCGAGACCTAGCTTTGGTAGAAAGTGCTACATAAACAACACACTCAACATTATAATTACCGGGTATTGTGTCTAGTTCTTAAACTTAAATTTCCAAGCAGGTTCACCAACAATCTTGCTTTGCATTTGAGGACCTGATTTTTAGGTCTTTTGTTCATTTCAAAAATTTCACGGGAAGTTTGGGAAATATGCATGAGAACAAGACAAATGTTGTTCACCTAAAATCACACCTTTTTAAGGAGGATAAAGTTCCCCAACTCCGACACTTAATAGACCTCTATAACCAGAAGTGAGCTTAAAGACTTTGTTTGGCGTGCATGTAGGTTTAACCACGAAAAAAAACAAGGACAAACAAGGACAAACTATTTTGACCTCTTTGCGTATGTGAAGACGCCAGCGCACTCGGTTGTAAGTGTAGAAGACATCAGGGATGGACGGGAAGGCCTTGGTGCGTGGGGACTCCAGCTGCTCAACATCCGGCGGGGACATGAGGGGAACCACCACTTCCTGCGGTTTCAAATGCAGACGGTGACGTTTACCAGTGTTGTAATAAAGTCATCACAAGTCATCACAAGTCATCACAAGTCATCACAAGTCATCACGAGTCATAACAAGTCATAACAAGTCATCACAGTGGTGGCCCAAACAAGTTATTATGTCAAGCAAAATAAAAGATACCTTTTTGGGACTTGAGTTACAAAGCTCGTATCAGGAGCTTGCGACACCATCACTTTATCAACTGGCGTTGTTGAGGCCCTCGTGTGACCCGTCACGCCAGGAAGGAGGACCTCTGGAAACGCAAAATCTGTGAAGCTGTGGAAATCTGCAGGCACCACCCCCACATGAACAGAGATGGAGGGTACGAGCTGGCCCACGTGTACGGCCGCCTCCTGTTGTGTGACCAAGCCTGGTCACGTGACGGGTCACATGAGGGCCTCAACAACACCAGTTGATAAAGACACCGTGATGGTGTCGCAAGCTCCTGATACGAGCTCTGTTACTCAAGTCCCAAAAAGGTATCTTTTATTTACTTGATATAATGATGGGACTGGAAACAAACTTTCATGCTCGAAGTTATTATGTCAATCAAAAGTCAACCAGTGAAAGGCTAGTCAAAACTATTGTTTCTTGTATCCTAATTGCCTTGTGACTGAGTTGTTGACTGACCTGTGATTGAATTGTGAGTGATGTATGCAGTTTCAAGCCATAGACAAAGTATAAAATTCAAACACAGGCAAACATACTACAGGACACTCTAGGTACATGTTGTATTACATAGCGAGTGTATGCGTGAACAAGTTACACTAGGCATTTTCTTTCATGAATCAGAGCTCACTTTTATCCTTGTCGAGCAAACGACAACTAAAAACTGCTGTAAAAACGACAACTAAAACCTGCCATCAGGAAGTCAATGATATTTACTTGCCTAGTAGGCTAGTGGAAAAAATCAGTGCTGTTGTGATTCCCATAAGAGGGAATACATGCTGAACTTGCAAAATCGCCGTTTGCGAGGAAATAGGTATACGAAGATTTCATATGTGCTTGTGAAATGCATGGTATATGAATAAGCATACTAGTGTCTGGGACAAGGGGAGGACAGCTGGTGTTACATGTATAAAGGGAAACATTTGAGCCCAATCTAAATACAGTGTTGGTATCAGAAACCAAGGACAAAAATATATTTTCACAACTTTCACATCAATTCAATTCCCCAAGTAATCAAAGTATGACATCAAAAACATGCAAATAAATCACCTTTAAATTTTGGTTTACAAATTGTCACTTTTCTGTTTATGCAATTCTCAAGCCTTTAGAACAGTGGTTGCCCAAACAAGTGAATATGAATTGATTTGTAGAATATGCCATAGTCCTATAGTTACGGCGTTTGACTGATGTAGGATGATGCGTGGGTTCGAACCCTGCCAGGAACATGGGGTTTGTGCCCTTGGGCAAGACACTTAACTACAATTGCCTCTCTCCACCCAGGAGTATGGACGGGTACCTGTGAGGGTAGAGGACCGATTGAGCGCTGATATCGGCTGCCGCGTGGTCTCGTGGCCTGATGAATGGGGAATAATTGTAAAGCACTTTGAGATAGTTGATACGATGGAAAGCGCTATATAAGCATTACAATTGATTTTATTTGTTCATTCATTAACAGTTGGAGTATAATTTAGTTTCACTGTGATAATGAAAATTACAATTCATGCACAATGTTAAATTTACCGGTATCATACCAAGAAAAAATGATACTTCCCAGAAAATTTTTGAATCAACTGCTTGTATTAGGCCAACTTTTTTTCCGACTTCTGCACAGTTACTTAATTTTGTATGCATACGTGTGCAACATTGTGAAACATGTAACAGGCTAATGCAGGCAACATACAATGACATACAGAATGCATTCAAGTAGTACTTGAGGGTGTGTTGAAGTTCTGACAAATGTGGGGTGGGGCAGTGTCGCTAACAACAAGACATGCAAGCATGCAGCGGGCAGGCGAGCAAGCGAGCAAGCGAGCAAGCAAGCAGCGTACAAGATGCCAACAAATACTCACATCCATAGTTTTGTCACTAATCTTGAATTGTTGGAAAGCCTAGTTGGAAAGATGTGTGGAATATTCTCATGAAACAGAATTTCATTCACGTGAAATGGAGTAGACCTTCATTCATGTTCAGATGATTGATTAGAACTCTTACAGGGCTCGAACTTCCTGCCTTTAACTTTACATTATGGAAGCCCAGTTCATTAAAGCCCACTTAATAACCAACCCCGCCTCTGCCTTGTCAGACAAACCAAACCATACTATCACCTACTGCAGTTGCTGTAACGTCTGTCATCGGCATTCCAATTCCCCTCCCTTCCCTGCTTACATTCGTTTCATGCCCTTCCACCTGAAATTCTACTCTCAATCCAATCTCATCCGTGAATTTCTGGTGTTTTTTTTTTCTTCATCCATGATGATTTAAGACAAACTAGGCCGGACAGACTTTCAAACACTGATTGACAAATATGTACAGAAACTGGGCAAATCCTTGTATTTGAAAAAAAAAAATGTTCCAAGATATTGTTGAAGCGTGGTGAATCTCTATTGCATTATTAGACTTCATCTTTACAAGAAAGTAATTAACATCTTTTGAGGGCTTATAAAAAGAATGTCAGGATTGAAAGAGGGTGATTAGAATGATGCATACCTTGTCGTAATCTGTATTGGTCCTCACACGATGGCCACGTGACTGCAAGATGTGCATAGCCTCATTGTGCACTTCCTGTTTCTTGGGAATGATCCTCTTGGGACCTTCCCGCTTGCTCTCCGATCGGGCGACAGGTTGAGACTGTTGGAAGGCTTCTGCCTTGGCACGGATGGATGGAATAGTTGAGATTGGTGGAGGGGGTGGTGGGGGAGCAGGGGGTGTTTTGCCGAGGGGTTTGGATGCCGTGCGTGGGGGTGGAGGCGCTGGGGTGACGGGGGGACTCTGAGGGCTCCTCCGATCAAGGGTAGCCTTCCTAGCTAGGATCTTAGCCATGGCTTCGGCGTGCACATCCTGGACATTTAGTTTGTTCGGGGAGGGACGGGGAGTCAATTTCTTGGGCTTGACAGGCGGAGGGGTCTTGAGTGCGGATTTCAAAGGACGGGGACGTTGGACGGGTTTGGCAGTGGTCTCCTCCGATTTGCCCTGGAGCTGCTTAGCTCTTGCGCTGATTAGAGTCTGTAGGGAGGCTTCCGGAGCCATCCCCTTGGACTTGTGAGCTGCGTGGATAGCCTTCTTGATCTCACTGGTAGGCTGGTAATTCCTGGAGACTACTTGCTCGTCCAGTTGGCCTGCGTCTGATGCCAAGGCGTCCTTATCCCAATCAATCTGAACACCGGAAGACTTCAGCTCCTCTTCCTTCCTCGGAGGCCAGACTACCCGGCCGACTCGGACGGTATTGGCCCGGTAAGAGTCATTCAGCGGCACCACCTTCCCGGAGCGGGTCCGGACCTTGACCATCTCGGACTCGGATGGTGGGGATGGGGGCGGCGGTGGGAGGGGAGGGGGAGCGGGAACAAAGCCCGGTTTGGGGCCTTTGACTGGGGATCGAGGCACTTCTGATCTCAGCTGGCCAGTGTTGGCCTGCTCGGAAGACTCTCTGGGGATGTTCACCACTTGGTTTGAGAAGTGGAGGTTCTTCTTTCTCAGTGGAGATGGCGGTGGACTACCCTTACTGGATGATTGATTCCGGGCATCGTGGCTCTTGGCCAGGGAACTTTTCAGAGAGCCGGTATCAGACGCGGGTGTGGTGGCGGAGAGTTTTGAATGTATGTCCTGTAGCATCTGTTGCTGCTGTTGCAACTGCACCTGCTGGGCCTATTGAGAAATGAAACAAGAAAGAAAACACTGTATTTAGTGTTAATCCTTATTCATCAGCATGTTCCAGTAAAATGCAACCCTTGGACGTCAAAAATCTAGGTGACCATGATGCCGAGATTCAATTTCCATTCAATGAGTAGAATTTATACACGTGTAGGGTACGAAGGATCACGACATAAAATGCTTGAGGATACTCCCACAAGGTAACAGCAACCCTTCTTCTGAATATGATATTCTCAACAGGTTTGGCACAAATTGCAGTTTGTACTACGTCTCAATAAAAACCTGTCCTTCATTTGATCCTAATATCTCTGTTGTATACCAATGGAATTAAAGAGGTTGTGGAATGCTTGAAGACATTTCCCTCATTTTTCGTGTATATGTAGCCTAAGGTGTGACGAAATAAAAACGACTATTGTGTCTGTCATGAAATGAGTACAAAAGGTTCTTTTGAGAGCTGTTTTTCAGGTCCTGTTTCGATTCGAACGTGCAATTTGTGTAAAAGTCGTCGTTGGGGGCAGCAAACAAAACATAGCAAATCCTGACGTAATAAACAGGACTCCCGATGCAGCGTAGTATAAACGAGTCCTGTTTATTACGTCACGATTTTTCTCATTTTACGAAGAACCCGACGACTGTTGATTTTAATTATGCGCTCGCCGACCAACAAATAACTCGATAAATTTCAGTTTTATAAACGCACATTACAAAAGAATGGGACTTTGTCATTATGATATATATGGGTCTACTCTACAATAAAAAAAATATAAAAAACAAAACAGCTTTCAGCATTCCACAACCTCTTTAAACTAAAATTTAAGAATCTGCCACTTTTGACTTGGCGTCCTCCAATGTCAATACAGCGCTGGAGACGGTGGCAGTAGGCGCATGCTGCGGCCAAAAGCTTCTGAAGGCATGCAGGATCACCCCTGATGTCATTGCACACTTCCTTGATCATTAGGCGTAACACACCTTCGAGGAGGTGTGCAATGACACCAGGGGTGATCCTGCATTCCTTCAAAAGCTTTCAGCCGCAGCACGCGTCTTCAACCACCATCTCCAGTGCTGCATCGACATTCTGAAATTGAGTAATTTTTTTCGGTACGGCAATTAAATCTCACCATCTTGCACAAAGCTGATGAAACTCACTCCATAAAATCTGTCATGCCTTGTTAACATGATCTGAAATTTTGGTTTAATTCCATTGGTAAACAACAGAGTTATTTAGGATGAAAAGTAGGATATGTTTTTTTGACAGGTAGTACTTATCTGAAAGATTCTGAAACTTATCTCACCACAACGGGAAGTTGTAGACTTGAGAAGGGGTTTGCCCCGGTGTTAAAGCAGTGGTTGCAATATGCGCCGCAACACCTTGTAAACCATTATAAGGTGCTACATAATGGGTCTCATATTTCTCATATTTTTTACTTACCTTAATATAATAGATATAATCTCCAGCGCCTTGAGTACCTAATTATTGGTAAATATGTGACTACGATGTTATTATTATTATAGTATGCCCAACCACAAACCAGCACTGCCTATAAACCGTCCATCTTTAGCTTGTATATGGCTTCTCATGGTGCTTGTGACAGAGTTTGACTGAGGTATCGTGGTCAGCTGATCTAATTTTGTGACCTAATTGGCAGGAGGGGTCCGTTCTACCAAGTAAGAAAAGAAAATGCAGCAATTGAAGTATAGGTCACTTACCATTATTGTCTGCTGGTGATAAGCTGCCTGGTGCTGCATCATGGCCTCTTGCTGCTGTCGCTGCTGGTGCTGCTGCACCGCCTGATGTACAACTGCCTGCTGGGCCGCTGCCTGCTGAGCCGCTGCCTGCTGAGCCGCCGCTTGCTGGGCAGCGACCTGTTGGGCTACTGCCTGCTGTGCTGCCAGTTGTTGTGCAGCTGCTTGTTGAGCTGCAAGTTGCTGTGAGGCAGCCTGCTGGGCCGCAAGATGCTGTGCAGCGGCCTGTTGAGCCGCTACTTGTTGGGCAGCAGCTTGCTGTGCAGCAGCCTGCTGTTGCTGCTGCTGTATGGCTGCCTCGAAAAGGGTAGGCTGGTGTGGCATCATAGGCACTAGGAGTTTAAAATGGGCAGGAGTCCACCGTTAGGTTCCTGAAAGGTTTGGCTGGAAATCAAGGGCCTGCCTTTTGACTTCTGACTTACTCAGTCACTGACTGACAGACTGACTGACAGACTGACCAACTGACAGAGTCAATGAGTATTTATAATGTCCTAAACTGAGACTTTCGGGTCCAGAAATCAAGATCCTAGAATATTTTTTTCTCAGAATATACAGCATTCACTGAGCTAAAACTTCATCAGGTTAGTTGTTAAGCACCCGTGTTTAGATTTTGAGCACTTTTGTTGCTTCAAATAAAAACATGCACGAATGACAAATGATCTACGCTATATCTTTAAGGCAAGCTTCGTCTTGTTAAAGAAGACAACTACAGTTTTTCTTAAAGTGCAAACAATTTCAACTGAGGTGCCTTTGGAAAAATAATGCACTTTGTCATGAGTGACAACAGAATTACTGTGAGTTACTACAACCCATGATGTCTAGTATTCTCACAAGCATGAACGTTAAGTGGTAAGACTTTTTCACTCATAAGCAGGAATTCCTTACTTCGTGTTCCACCCTGGAGATTGTTGGTTTGAACATGTTTTGGCTTGTAAGTAACACAAAGTGTGCTCATGCTTGTTTGAAAGGGGTCCAGAAAGACAGAAAGGCGGCGTACATCTAATTGTTTTACCTGTCATGGGCATTGCGGCCGGCATTGCGGCGGGCATGTGGGCCGGTACAGTGGGCAGTGTTGGCTGCAACATTCCTGGTGTGTACGCAGGAGTGGTAGCCATGGAGGGGAAACCTACGTCATGTGTTAGTAAAACAACGGTTAGGGTTAGGCTACTTCTACTCAATCGATACTTTGTTAGGGTGAATATCTGGCTACTTCTAACGATCCATCTGTAGACTTTGATATTTGGTGACTGCTACGATGCTGTTTGACAACACAGTGCTCCAGGTTACAATAAGTGAGATATGGTGATTATAATCATTACTAGTTTTTTTTTTTTTTTTTTTTTTACATCTTTAAAGAAAGCTAGTGTTTGTCGGTCCTAAAGTGTTGTTCCTTACCATTCTGGCTTTTAAGAGATCGATGGACTGGTTTGAAAGGTATAAAACAGGCATGAAATGAGTTATTTCAGGGTTAGTAAGCTGACCCGTACCTGACACGGAAGGCATAGAGGTTGGTGCAAAAGTCTGCATGGGTGTTGCCTGGGCGTTGGCAAAACCAGGTGTGAAGGGTGTTGAGCCTGGATAGGTGGCGCCTTGGTTAGTAGATGTTGGGTAAACAAATGCCGAATTAGTAGCTTGGTTAACAGGTGCCGAGTAATAATTGATTGGAGCCTGGTAACCAGTTGCGGGGTTAACAGGCGTCCCGAGGGCAGATGTCGGGTTCACGGGTGTTGGGTTAGCATGCACTAGGCTAGAAGGGTGTTGGTAATTGGGTAGAGAGGTGAATGGCGCTGGACCAGAAGCTGGTCGGAAGGAAGAATCTGGGGTGTCAGGAGCCGGGATGGCATGTGCCAAGGTAACAGGTGGTTGGTTGGGTGCTGGGGGAACAGGTGCTGGGTTGAATGCTGGGGTAACAGGTGCTGGGTTAATGGGTGCTGGGGTAACATGTGCTGGGTTGGATGCTAGGGTAACAGGTGCCGGGGTAACAGGTGCTGGGTTAATGGGTGCTGGGTTAATAGGTGCTGGGTTGGATGCTGGGGTAACAGGCGCCGGGGTAACAGGTGCTGGGTTAATGGGTGCTGGGGTAACAGGTGCTGAGTTGGCTGCTGGGGTAACAGGTGCTGGAGTAATGGGTGCTGGGTTAATGGTTGCTGGGGAAATAGATTCTGGGTTGGTAGGCACTGCGATGGAGGGTGATGGATGATTAGGTTGTGGGAGACGAACTTGGGTATCGGGTGCTGGCTTGACAGGTGCTGGGCCATGAGAGGGTAGTGGGGGAGGAGCTGGAATATCACGTGACTGATTAGCAGGTGGTGGTTTGGAAGGAGGTGAGAGGGGAGGAGTTTGGATATTAGCTATCGGGTTGGAAGTTGCTGGTTTATTAGCAAGAGGACGACGTGATCCGGGGATTGGAGGTGGCGGTGGAGGAACTGGGATATCAGGAATGCCATGATCACGTGATGGGTTATCATGGACCCGATCAGTAGGTGCTTGATTTTCAGAAGCAACGGGTGACCGGTGAGACTCAGCTAGAAGTTGAAGTTCATACAGTCACAAAAATCAAGAAAAAGAGAAAATAAAAAAAAGCAAACTGTCAAAGACAGAGTTTCTGAGAGCTGTGGTCACTTGTTTGGCTACCAAAAAGTTGATTTTGTTTGTTGATTTGATATCGTTGTGTGCCAAGGAAAAGGACGTTAGCAGCCCGGCACGCAAAAAGCACTTTTGGAGATAATCGAGGTGAAAGGTTTTCTGCTCCCATTTCTAAATGAAAAATCACATCAGGCTGAAATTTGGGCTCATGAATGTCGTTAACAATTAAACTCATATTGTGCTTTTACCGGGAACTCAATCTGCCTTAAACATGAATCCACCCTGCATTAAACGTGTGCTTAAGCGGCATGTTAAATCCTAACGTCCTTTTGCCGGGAACAAACTTGGCTTTGCGTACCCATTTAAGTGGGACGTTAGGGTGCTTGGAACATTTTTTGTTACATTATAACTACACGCTTACGAAATTTTGCCGGGCACAAATAATGAAAAACCTCCTTCCGTCTTTTGTTTACTGTTAATTACGTCAGAATGAGGTAGCCCCTTGAGACAATATGTATTTCAATTGAAAGATATTTCCAAGCTTAATCGATTACCCCCAAAAAATCTAATTTGACCTTCTTTCAGGCACCCAACAATATGTTGTTAGTAAGCATGAAGATTTGTATCGACGGAATTAGAGATAATGCTTGGAATATGAAATATGATGGAAAGTATGTTTATTATAAATTCCTGTCAGTGATGTTGATTTACTGATGTTAGTACGAAATGAGGATTTCTGTTTTTGACATGCCTTTTTTTTTCAAATATGTTTAGATGTTAGTATGGATAGTGATTTCATGATGTACAATCATATGCCTACTGTCACAAAAATTGTTGAACAATTAATATAGAAATATTAATTTTCCGAACCTGGCATAGCCATTGGTGAGGGTGGAAGACCAGTTGACAGCTGTGGGGGAGGAGGCACAAACAACGGAGGAGGGGTGGGGCTGGGGGCGGGGCCTCTCCCCCCGCCCCTCAGGGCCTTGTTGACCTTGGCCGCATTGGCGAGGTCTGCAGCTCCGTTCATCTCAAGGACTGGATTGAACAGCCTGTGTGGTGAGTAGGAGAAAGATATGTGCTGTGAGTTTAGGCAATCAATTAGGCTTTTGTGGCTGTGGCTACGGGTATTCACTGCAGCATATTAATGGCAAAATTTGAAGGCCTAGCCATGAAAAGTGGCAATGTGATAAACAAGGCTGTCTATGGCTGCTTATCAATGTAACACACAAATTGAAGCCTAGCCATGAATAATTATAATGCAATAAAAACGGCTGGCTATGGTTATGGCTGCTATTCAATGCAGCACACAAATTGAAGCCATAGCCATGAACAATTGTAATGCAATAAATACGGCTGGCTATGGTTATGGCTGCTATTCAATGTAGCACACAATTTGAAGCCCTAGCCATGAAAAATTGTAATGCAATAAATACGGCTGGCTATGGTTATGGCTGCTATTCAATGTAGTACACAAATTGAAGCCCTAACCATGAAAAATTGTAATGCAATAAACAATTGCTGCTACTCACTGTAGCACACACATTGAATGCCTAAAAGCCAAGAAAGTATCACTAGAGTTGTAATCATGTCAATCACAAAACCAGCACTGACCGGGTCACAATTCAAATCACATGTCGCAGGGCATGAACAAAAACAAAGGAATCTTTGTCACAGATTGAGACCGACTGACCTGTGATTGACTCATGACAGGCTAATGATTCCTTGTGATTGACTTATGACTGCTTGTGATTGACTTATGACTGCTTGTGATTGACTTATGATTGCTTGTGATTGCTCAAGATGGATTTGGCTTGAGAGACAACCCACCTGTCCACGTAGTCGTCCAGTCTGTGTCTGGAGCCACTGTTGGGTACCGACACAGCCCTGATCTGTCGGGCCACGTTGTGATTCTGGTCACTCTCGTTATCGCTGCCATCTGAGTTCAAGGTTGGATGGATGGGGCTCGATGGACCGATATCAGTGTCGTCATAGACATTGTACCTGGAAATACAACAAAAAAAGTTTCACAATATATTTCATTACACATGTATATCAAAACAATTCTATGGAAAATATAAGAAATTATATTACTTAAAGCTATAGTCCATCATTTGTAATTTGTGCATTTTGTTTGTTTGAAGCAACAAAAGGGTTCAAAATCTAATGAAGGATACTGAACAACTAACCTGATGAAGTTTCAGCTAAGGTTCAGCTGTACATTCCGAGAAAAACAGCATTCTAAGATCTCAATTTCAAATCAAAAGTTACTGAATCATGTTTTGAATTGTTTTGAATTGCAGCTATACGCGACGTAGCGCACTGATCCGACGAATTATAACAACCGCGCGCGCGTGTGCGTCGTTCCAATACTTGTGCGCGCTGCGCTGAATAACAAAACGAACTACTAATTTAAATTTTCCTACGGTGCTTCTTAAGAATCACCGTTGGAAATGCCTTCTTTCGTTGATTACTTCAAAATGAAGGCTTCCCAGAAGGAATAATTTCACAGGGAGTTTAATTCCCTTACTATCTTTCAACCAAGTTTGTTTTTCAACAATAATTACGCCAGGTACTTTTCGGATGGCTGCAAATGATGGACTATAGCTTTAATAGTTGCCTTCAATTAGATTTTTAAAAATAGCAACCAACCTCACCACAGAGTCATTTTGTACACTGTTTTCTCTTGTGCATTGTTCACTGTGTTGGAACCTCTTTTTTCTCAAGCGGTTACAGTATGAGGGTGGAATAAAATAGACAACAATAAGCATAGACTGAAGATCTGATCTGTATAAAAGGGAGTAACAGGATTTATCTTTGCCTGCGTTACGGTTGTGCAGCAGGCAAAATGTGTCTAATCGGGTGAGGAATGAATTCTGCGAGCCGGTGTTGCATAAGGGTAGAAAGGGGCGTGTCAAATTTGCATAGGAAAGAACGTGCATAGAACGTACGCAGAACGTACAAGGCAAAGGCGTGGTGGGATCATTCTAGCTTCAGTTCAGTTAAGAACAAACTGAGAATGGATCAGCTTTAAAAATAGCTTTGGGTAAACGTTTGAAACGTTTTGTTTTGCTGGCAACCACAAGGTTTTCCAGAGTTTTTGCTCATGGAGTTTTATCTCTGGTTTTTAATCCAGTGGGTTTATTCGGGAGTTTGTTAAATTACATTGAATATCTGTGTAATTCTTGTTTATAATTAAACAGTTTAAGAGCCAGCTCCAACTGGTTGACTGCCCCTTGGCAAGCCATACCCGATATGATACTATACATGTATGTTGTATATTAATTTGGTGTTGTGTTCATAGGAAAGGATGTATCATTAGAATAGACGGGTGGTGTGGGTAGGCATTACATTCACTGTGTGGACTTCCGAACAAAAGGTGTCCACATAAACCAGGTAGAGGCAACGTTGTGTGGACTTGTCCACACAGTGTTTCCCCATTTCTGGAAAACAGGTTTAGAGGCATTTTGGGGTTAGGTTTATACGTGGCAGAATGAAGAGAAACACTAAGGGAATCATAGAAAAAAATTGGGTTGAAAGAGTTTTCACATTTTAAAAAAATTAGTTTTTTTCACTGGTTTTTCTTAACTACACGAAAACAATGGAATGTCCACACTTGGTATGTAACGTAAACATGCGTGGGGTGGTACAGGGTACTAACTGGTTAAACAATTTTTATATTACGCACCTATTACCTTTGCTGTCAAAATTTTTATTTATTCATTTATTTATATTTATTTTGGAAAATGAATGTGATTACCTCTGATCCTCCTCTGGTGGTAGGTCATAGTCCGGCTCCGGGATGTGAATGTTGCCGGGGAATACAGGCTTACTAGACCACCGCTCCCCGGGATTGAAGAACGTCGACGCATACTCCACGTCCTCACTCCGAGGTCTGGAGCTAGTCGACGGTCTCTTCTGCCTGGACTCGACCCCCAAGCCGCTGCCCACGGTGGGTGGCGGGGGTGGTGGGGGCGCAGGAGGGGCTGGTGGCTTGCTGGGTGAGGTCTTGGGTACGGGTGGAGGGGGCCCAGTGGGCGGGGGAGGGATGTGGGCATTCAGGGCCGCGGGGTCCATCTCCAGTAAGGCGTCAATCTGAGCCAAATTACTGGTGGGAAAAAAATGATAATTTTTTTCATTAATTGAATTTTGCGTCTGGACAATTTTTATTGTCCCCCAGATTATGGCCTGTCATTGAGACGTGGCTGCCGTTTGTCACTAACTAACTAACAAATGTATGGACTAACGAAGAGACATGATGATTTGTTGAGCAGCACCAGATTTCATCAAACTCTTCGTAACTTACGATGCATCGCAGCGCTGCGACGCGTCCTGTGATCCATTTCACAAAACACGTCGTAAGTGCGACCAGTCGTAGGTGTATTTATAGCAAAACTCGGTGACTGTTTTATGTATTTAGTCAGCGCACAGTAAATAGTCGTTCGATATTCAACAAAGAAGTGTCGGATCACAGCTCGAAATTTGTTAAAACGTAAAACAAAATGGCGGCCGTGCGATGCAATTTTGAAGGAAACCAAGCTCTCATTGGTCTGTATAGCTACTTTGAAATTTCATCTCCAATATTCCAGTCTAATTCATAATTATTCAATGAATTTTCTATTTACAACTTTACACACATTGCCTCAGTATTATAATCTCATTAATGTAATGATTATGGCATAAAACGGGCTTAGAAATGACTTCTTAATTTGCGATGACCACTCAACACTTCGTAACTTGCGACGTGTTTTGAGCCGTTGTCAAGGAACTTACGACGCGTTCAACACATCGCAACTTTCGTGAAATGGAAGATACGACGCGTTGCGAGTTGCAACGTTTTACACGTCGTCACTGAGTTGCGACACGTCGCAGCGCTTCGTGAAATCGGGAGCTGATGTCCACAGCTAAATACTTCCACATTATCCAAATAATCAAAACAAACTCACTTTCGGAGCACCTTGAACTTTCTATTGGGCAACCTGTCGTGCACCGTTTCGGAGGAGACCAGGAACTGGGACTCGCGGACGGGAAAGTCGGGGGGGATCTCCATCTCGGAGATGAGATCCATGATGTAGTCATAGCCCGAGAGCTCTGAGCGAGTCTTGTCCTCCATCACGTAGACGGACCAGCCGTGACAGGCCTTGGTGATTCCCCTGGAGAACACAAACGATGTCAGGGTGTTAAAAATCAAACAAGATTTGCTAGATATCTTTTCCTGAAATTTAGCAACTACCAGACATTTCAAGAGTGGGGAGGGGGAGGGGGAGGGGGGTGGGGGTTGGATATCATTTGACGAAAGATTGTACTGTTCAAGGCAAAGGGACTTTGACACAGTCTGCAAAGTGGAAGATGCCATTCACAGAAGCCTCTTTCCTTGCATGATTTTTCCCAAAAGATTGATATATTTTTTTTATTACAAGTATTAGACCCTTTCTTTCCGAGGCCCTGCCACAGAGCGATATTTGCTATGGTACGTGTACAGCGGCCAAATTCATTTTTAACACACAGTGTGTACAAGACCAATAGAGCAACTGATGTGTATACATACCCACTGCCAGAGACTCGGGGAAAGCTTAACGATTTAACCCGTCACCCGCCCCTGACAATATACATTGCCAGATCGTGTTTCCACGTCCTCTGGCTTTAACTGGCTAATAATAACCTGACAATTTAGTTCCTTTAACCCTAACCCTGCCAGACGCAACACAGTGCATCAGGTGGAAAAGTCTGGTGCACTTTGATGCATTCAGCTACCAACACTGGTGCATAACTTCCAAGACAATGAGAGCTAGTCCCATGTAGAACAATGCCTCAGTTGTATCCTGCTACGTTCGGGGACCACAGACTCTGAGGCAGTTTGGCCTTGAGACTATTGGCCTGATGGATCTTGCTGCACTGGGCAGGCTTGTCACTTAAATGCTGCATGTTGCTGCATTTTGTAGGTTTTCTAGCCAAAATACCCTGGAGGATTAGCTTTAAAAGAACAAGTTACTCAAGACCACAATGAAGTCAACTCACTTTTTCTGGAGCGCACTCCTGGCAAAGTCCTCCCCCGTGCTCCACGAGTCGGCCATGACGGTGACCTCCTCCCCGTCAGGTAGCTCAGCAACCAGGGCCATGTTGCAGCGCTGACGGTTGGCCTTCCATTCCAGGAAGCACGGCGGGTAGGTCCGGGGGATCAGGAACTCCAGGGCCTGGGTGTCGCAGAGCAGGAGCTTCTGGTGGCAGTAGGACTTGTAGCCGTCCCAGGCGTGATCTGAGACATACCTGAGATAATTTTTGTCAGTTGAGGAGAAAGATATTTTTTTTCTCAAAAATTGAACAATTTTTTAACAAACTTGAATGTTTCCATGCTTGCAGCATTGCTAATGTTGCCAGAACGGCAATCCGGAGGTCACAGCTTCAAACCCAGCTCCGGGGAATTATTCTTCAACTTTTGCAAAATATTATGAGAAATGATGAGAAAAATAGTCAGATGAATAAGCAGGATTGTGAGTAAGGCATCTGTGGCCAAATTCAAGGCTCTGCTTACCGTTAGCAAAAAATTCCCTGCTTACTGTGGCAGAAAATTCCCTGCTTACGATAAGCGTATTTCACGGGTTAACAAGGAATTTCAGCTTGTGCGCATGCGTACATCCTGTATCTAAGGATTCTGTGCTTACAGGGTTAGCACGGAATTTGTCTGCTAGCGGTGTAAGCACAGAATGGTGATCGTAAGCGCGGAATTCTGTGGTTAGCAGAGCCATGAAATATGGCCCTGGTGTGAAGATGCCAACATTCTCTATTGGAATCCAGGGATGGTATGAAGTTGAAACAATTTTCATCGAGGAGCGCTGGTTGATGGTGACTTATTCATGACATTAAGTGTGCTTGCATGCTAATATAAAAGAACAAATGATCCCTGGTCGAAATTCGGTCATCACAGAACATCACTGTCATGGCTTCCTGCTGTAGATTGTGATACGATGAACCTTTGAAGGCTGGTATACTCCACTAGTCCAGTCAAACCATTGCTGACTAGTATGTTCGATGAAGTTAGTCAAACGTTGCTAAACCACAGTTACTGATCGAACTTGCTACTCTATTTAAACATTTACAGTACGGACAATTTTAAATTGTCGCGTCAATGCAACAAAGTCGTATCTCCTAAAATGGCAGGAACACAAAACGCGAGTTTCAGATTGCCAAAAGGTCGTATCTCGCTTAAAATAACCAGGATGTACACACAAAGCAGTGGACGTCAAGATACGACCTTGTTGCACTGAGCGTGTTCCCGCGATATACAACTTTCTTAAAGAATGGAGCTACGACTTTGTTGCACTGACGCGACAAAATGTTCTGTAGCACAAGCTTGAAAATTTAGATCTAGTGTAGAAATACGGACTCCAGCAGTAAAAATGAAAAATATCCGTTCCTGCAAAGTGACCATACTCATGTGCAATCCATTTGCGTGAAGATGCTACATTCATATGAAAAAAAACTATTCGAGTACTGGTTGGTTCAAAAACTTCAAAAATGATGTTACAAAGCATTCAGGGTGAAATCTGAAAATTGAAATGTGTTACACAGTCACTTTTGCTTTGCGCCAGGAGTAAAACTGTCATTGCAACAGCAAATAAAAAAAAAGCAGGGACACTTACTTGAGGAGATACTTGTAGAATCTCTTGGAGGGTGGGAAGGCACTCATCAGGTTAGCCATGAGCAGCCAGGCTCTCTCTTGGGCTTGGGGCGCGGCATTCTTCCAGGTCTGGTTGCAGAGCTGGCAGTAGATCTCATCCCGTAGGGCTTTGTTGCCGATTCCCTGCGAGAAATGACACAGAGGAAGAATAAAGCTTAATATTGATAGCTTCATCTTTGCTTGTAAATATGATTTACCACAACCCTCCCTGGTCCTACAAAAGCCATCAGGTTTCAGAGGATTAAACATAAACATTCAGTGAATGAATAAGGAATGTTTATGAGTGCAATGGTAAGAATAATTTCATGTGGTGACAGATGGAAAGCTCTATTCCAGGAGGTGAAGCCAAAGTGGAACTGAACGGAACATTCCATCTGCCACCGAATGAAATTATTCTTTCCAATACTGCACGAATGTGAAACTTTCGTTATTTGTTTTGAATAAATCCTCATCATCTGAAATGCTAATGTGTAAAACAGTACCACCCCCCCCCCTCCCCAAAACCCTTGGAATATCCTAAATCCACCACTTGAACGGGTCGTAAAGGTATAGAGCCCAGCCCAGTCACAATTGCATCACATAAGGCTTGATGCAAAACATTTATCATTAATTTCCTACACAGGTGAGGATTTTTTTGCTGGATTTAGAAATGGTCCAGGCCAAAACGCTGTAGGAGTTGGGTCATAGAAAATCAACCCTAGGTGTCTGAGATGGACGGAGTATTGTCAGCGGTACCTTTTGGACGATGTAGTTGCCGATGAGCAGCTCCCTGTCCTTACTGAGCCCTTCCTCCAAGATGAAGCGCAGGATGAGTTTGAAGATGGCTACAGCCTCTTGGTCCTCCATCTCATTAAGCTTGTGGAAGCCCGTGTTGATGGGCTCGATGGCGGCACCGAAATGAGGAGTCTGGATGGGAGATCGGCAATCGGTTGTGAAATCAGAATACGGTATTCACAATACACAGAGCTCATGGCAGGTCAAGCACGAGTCAAATCTCACATGGAAATCAGAACTTCAGTGACAAAAGAATGCATTTGTCAAAGTTTGTTTGAATAGCGCGTCACTTGACTTGGGACTGTGATTGACTCATGATTGACTTGGATTTAAGAACACCATTGGCCCTGATTCCGATGTGTACATGTTATATTGACATCATTAGTCATCAAATGACAAGTGATTGTAGAAAATACGGTAAACCTAGTCATTCATTTATACCTGCTGCATTCATTGTTTGAATCTGAACGACCATGCCTCTAAAATAATTTATTGTTGGAGAGTGGGTCACTCAGCCTTTACCACCAAATTTAAAGGAAGGTCATCGGCATTGGCTCTGAAAATTACTTTCAAATGTATTGTTTGCCTATAAACCTCAAAATAAGCGAACGTCTATGGTCTTGTAAAAGTCTGTTCTCCATGCTAATAGGACTAGCCAATGAACACACACAACCACCCACGTTTGTTTATAGAGTAAATCAAGGATTTTCTTTTGTTCCTCTTCCCTTTTCCTTTGTTTGTACTTTTACTTTTCCGCCACAGCTCTCATTGGTTTTGTACACGTTTTCTAATCGAGGTCGTCCTCGATTTGGTTCCTGTCCTCGATTCACCGATGATGTCGCACGTGTGTGTCCTCGATTTATACCATAAACAAATGCACACAGTTGTGGAGACTACACACAAGTTGTCCCATGGTACTACGGGGACTGAAGATGCTGTGGGGACAGCAGAAAGTCCCCATACCTCGGTCCTAATTGGCCTTATAATAAAAAGCTTCCCCATAACGCGGTGACGGCCCCCCACACACACACACAACCCTTATGGCCTGATTTGCCTGAGCAACTGGTGAACACATACACGGAAACACAAATACCTATATACTGAAATGTGTATCCTTGTGGAGACATTTCTTTGTTCTCGTGTACTTAAGTTTTCGAGTTTGAAAGTACAGTTTCAAAATGCTCATATTTCAACCAGAATTAATTTCCTTGGCTGAAATTCGGACTTAGTATCCCTTTTCTAAAACTGTACCATTTGCGACCGATCAACATACCTTGAAAATTCCTAGTTTTTTAGTAAAATTCATATATCTATTTCATGAAAACCTTGTGGAGACGTATTCATCTATAGAAATTGCCCTGTGGAGACGTATACAATCTTTTGTTCCCCTATGTGTGCATGTCTCCAGAGGGCACGGTGTATCAGATCCTTGAAGTAGATGTGGATGTATTTGGACAGCGGGTACTGCCTGAGCAACTGGTGAACATATACACAGAAACACAAATACCTTGAAGTAGATGTGGACGTATTTGGACAGCGGGTACTCGTCCACGTCCAGTGGGAAGCTGAACATGTAGTCCTGGTGAGCCACCTGACCCACGGTCTTGTTCAGGTTCCTCTCGCCGTGGGGGTTGGACCATCCAGCCAGCTTCTCCATACAGACAGCCAGCTCCATGGGGATCTCTAGGAGGGAGATGTCGGACCTCATGGCGATGCGTTCCTCCTCCTCGGCCCTCCTGGCGGCATCTGCCTGCATCCGCAGACGCTCTTCAGCCTCTCGCAGGGCTCGGTCTTCCATCATCCTCTTGTGATGGATGCGCATCTGTGGGGGGGGGGGGGCATGGCGGGTTTTGACAAAAGATTAAAGGTAGAGTAGATTCAGGGTGAGATCGGGTGAAAATGAAACATCCAAAAATACCGGCTGGTTTGGGGGTCACTGAGTACATGTTCCATGTGAACGTTTATAGAGGTAACATTTCTAAGTTACGGTAAAACCTGAGGAATTCCGAATTTCCAAAGGGACTCTTAAGATAAAATCCTGAAATTGGGACAAGTCCTGAAAAAAATCCTGACAAGAAGATCCTCAAATCAGGAAAATCCTGACCAAAAAGAATCCAGACAAAAAATCCTGAAATCAGGAAAAGTCCTGACAAAAAATCCTGTAATCAGAAAAATCCTGACAAAAAAATCCTGAAATCAGGGGGAAATCCTGACCAAAAAAATCCTGAAATCAGGGGGAAATCCTGACAAAAATCCTGAAATCAGGAAAAATCCTGACAAAAAAATCCTGAAATCAGGAAAATTCTGGACAAATCTCACCCCTGGTAGATCATTTGCAGCTATCCAAAAAGTAACTAACAAAATTATCGTTGAAAAAGCTTACTTGGTTTAAAGATAGTAACGGCAATAAACTCCCTGTGAAATTGTTCTTTTCTGGCATGCTGTCATTTTGAAGGAACGATAACAGAAGGCCATTTCCAAAGATACGTCAAGAGACACATTTTTGGAAATGGAATGTTTGGCAGGCCAAGTGAGCAGGGTTAACAATGATGTAGGGCCTTGAGCACTTTTAGATACGTGCGCTCTATAATTACTGTTAATGTACCCATAAGGAGACATTTTTTTCGTTCGTAGTTGTACCTTTTTGAAGACACCAGAATGTCACAACTCGTATTTAAAAGGCAAAATTTTATGCCGCAAGTAGACTAGATCAATTGCTCGTGGTCCAAAACATAAATATGCCAAAATTTGTGGGGGTAAGTGAAAGGGAATATACAACATTTGCTTTTGCTGTAATTTTCAGAAATGGATCGATTTGGGGGCTAAGTATTTTACAGCAAATATTGAAACACCGACTGGCTGGCAGTTTTGTGTTCGTAGATGCTGGAAAAACCAAGAAAAACAATCATGTTCATGTAGTCTGGTTCCCTGACCCCACTTGTTTGATGAAACAGAGCAATTTATAGATGTTGGGGAAATTGTAAAGTCAGGTAACCAGTCTAGCATAACCGTTCATAAGTGTGTAATCTATTGCAAACAAAATGCAGACTAACTAAATATGGTAAATTGGGGGCAGTATTTGAAAAAAGCCAGCTGTTTCCAACGCTGGATGGCCGACCAGCATTGGAAATTGATAAAAAATACTACTTTCCTTGAAAATGACAGCACACCAGGAGCCGTGATTCTACAGGATGCTTTAGACTGTCATTCACTAACAGTCCAGCAAGGTATTTCATAATAATTTGGCAAGTTTGTTTTTTGATGTTTGCAAATGTTGTATATTCCCTTTAAGGGAAAATTGGATTGACGGTTCAGGAATAATAAAACACACTATTATAATCATCCTACCTGCTGGTATCGTCTCCTCTGCATCCTGCCCCTATGCAACGCCTGTAGTCGGATCATGCCCCGCCTGCCCTTGATGTACCGCCCTCTCTCTCTCCTTCCCTTGATCTGTGCCTGGATCAGGATGACGGCATCCCTCTGTCGCAGGTAGCGCTGCCTGGTCTGGAAGCGCCGCACCCATTTCTGGATGGTGACGACCGCGTGGCGGATGACGCGGGAACGCTGATGCTCTAGGGAGGTCTCAAGGGATTCTCGCATGAAGACCTGGGGGGGGGGGGGGCAAATCACACTTTAGCCTACTGAAGCAAATTTCATAAGATGGAATTTTGCGTCGGGGTGATGTAACTCAAATAAGGTTTTGCCCTTCACCGACGTATAAACACTGTATACTCAGTGTGTTACCTCCCGAGAGAAAGTTGGAAACAATCACTCGGGGGGGACTCAGACCCACGACCTCCTGCTTTCTAGTGCAGATGTCTTACCACTCGACCACCAAGCTAATGGGATCGGTTGGCTGGTTTCGAATCTGATGTACATAGCAGCGGGTACCGCATTAACTATTCATAAGATGGAATTTTGCGTCGGGGTGATGTAAATCAAATTAGGTTTTGCCCTTCACCAACGTATAAACACTGTATACTCAGCGTGTAACCTCCCGAGTGAAAGTTGGAAAAAATCACTCGGGTGGGACTCAAACCCACGACCTCCTGCTTTTCTAGTGCAGATGTCTTACCACTCAACCACCGAGCTAACGGGATCGGGAGGTAACACACTGAGTATACAGTGTTCATACATCGTATACATGTGCAAAATACTCACACGCAAGCACCAAGACTACTGAATTTGTTAGTTCAAATGACCCATGCTTGAGCTAGCATGACAAAGAAGCAATCACCACCAGTCAGCTAACATGATTGTTCACTGACAATATGGTTTGAGAAATTGTGTTTGAGAGTTTCTGGTAAATGGCTCAGCCTTGTTTTGTCTCATATTCACTGGAATCAAATAAGTAAGGGTAGCGGACAGAATTTACAGCAAAAGCTGCAGCAAATGTATACATGGCATAGCCAATAAGTAGTCAACAAAATAATAAAAAATATGCATATCGGGCTTAAATATACTATAAACATGATAAAAGCCAGTTCGTTCAGGTATAAGGCTTCATACAAAATTCACAATACAAAGATGTCTAACAAAGTTGATTCTGCGATACCTTTGAGGTTCCAATCACGTAGTCTTTGCCGTCATTCTGCTCAGCCTTGGATAAGATGATGCGGCAGGTTTCCTTGACGGTAGACTTGAAGGATACTGGGCCCATCAGGAAGCGGTACCTGAGCAAACACAATGTCAAATTTTATTAGTAAACTGCACTACTCACAATGCCTCGATCATCAGAACACACCAGTTTTGTTCGTTTTTTTAAATAAAAATTGTATTTAAAATTTCCAAAACATAATATTGAAGCTTAACATGGTGTAGGAGTAACTGCATATACAAAAGCTTTATGTTTGTCAGGTAAAAAGGTGGTTAAAAACCTGGTGGACATTCGGTTTCATGCAAGATTGCTTGATGCTGCATTTTAGCTTGGAAACCTGTAGCCAAAGATTCTTCAGTTTTAGAGGTAACATCCTGTACCAGAATGTTGAATAGCTTAGATTTTTTAAGAGGAATAATTCCATTCACTTCTTTGAATGAAATCAGTGCCCTTGGGCAAGGCACTTTTTTCACTCATTGCTTCTCTCTACCCAGGAGTAAATGGGTACCTGTGAGGGCAGAGATGGTTATTGTGATTGAATTAGCTTCCTTGCGCCTAACAGGCTGCATCGAGCTGTATACTCCCCAGGGAGCTGAGATGGTATTTGGAATGTTTCATGGGCCCAATGAGCAGGGGTAATAACGATGTAGCGCCTTGAGCACCAGTCCTGGTGGATACGTGCGCTTTATATATACCCACTATTATTACTATTATTATTGAACTACCTGTTGGCAAAGTGCAGGAAGGCCATGCGTATAGGGAAGCCCATCTTGCGGATGGAGATGGTCTCCAGCATGCCTGAGTAGCGCAGCTGCTCCAGGACCAGACCCTCGTCAAACTCCATGGGTGCCTTATCGCTGTTTGGCTTGATGCAACGCACAAAGAACGGGTTGCACCTGCAGAGCAACGCAACAGGTGGTATTTAGCATAAGGAATGCAATTTCAGCTGTCACAGGTTGGGATGTTGCGAGGAAAGAAGTGTGGATTTATCTGTAAGTCTAGCACATTTACTTTGTATGCAAGCTCATTTTGTTGGGGGCAGCGAGAAGTTACCAGATTGCTTAATTTGTTGGAAGCAAGTTCCTGAGCTGCTGCATTCCAGTGCAGTAAACTAACCGTAACATAAAGCCCCAGTCACACATTTATGGTTTGGAGCTACAAATTTCAATGGTTTAAAATTTGTGGGAGTACCATAGTCATCCTTAGTACATCCGTGGTTATCCGTCATCTTCCTTGGGTGTTTGTGGAAGGGCTACGGAAGTTTGAAACTGTTTAACTGTGGGACATCCGTAGGACAACCGTACTGATTTGTAGTTTTATTCTTGGCTATTCGTACATATTCTTGGAGATTCGTAGCTCATTCGTGGTAGAAATCTCTAAGAATTTTCTACAAATGTCCTACGAATATGCCCGTAAATGTGTGACTGCTGCTTAACTAAGCAAGATTTCATGGCAATGCTTTAAACTGATGAGAGAAATTAAGAACTGATATTTCAAAACAAATTTTCAGTAAGTAAGCAGTTACAGAAATGCTATTGTTTGTTTCAGCTGTATCCCATCTGAGGAATCTTCTTATGCAAAGACATGTGTTTTTTTAAACATGTCATTTTCTTTGTTACGTAACTAACTGAGATTGCATATGGCTTCATGTACTCACTTGCCCATGGTGTTGATGAGTTCCAGCAGTGACTCATTGAAGCGCGTCGCCACGGTTGAGGCCCGCATCTTCCTCATGCTGTTGTTTCCTCTCACGCTGCTCATCATCATGGCCTTCTGCTCCTCCTGGCGTCTCAGGGACTCAAAGATGTCCGAGATGAACTGGGAAAATGACAGGCCAAAAAAACAAAAAAAAACAGATAAATGATTTGAATGGGTAAAAGGGCTTGAAAGCTATCTAACTGAGTTACCCCAGCCTCCCTCAGAACTCAGGCATTAAACGACGAAATGAAATGAAATTCAGCACACATGTACAGGAATGTAATCGGAACGTATTCACAGAATTTAATTTCCATGAAACAAAGTATTTTTGACTATTGAATTTTCAAGTTAGCACGCTTCCCACAGCAAGCTGTACTATCCATGTATTGTATACATGGGCAAATGCAATTTCCGTGTTGGGCTGCCTCAAATAATGTCGCACACAGTGCAGTGATAATTTTCACTTGTGGTGTCATTTTTTCTATTTTGATGTCAATTTTCACAAATGTGGTATCAAAACGTGCGCCAGGCTTGAAGCTAGAAAGTCATGAAAGCTCACGACGAGAAACTTGCGTTTGGTGAAAATATTGCTAAAAAAGTGCAGGGGAGCAGAATCCTCCCCCCTCCCTTTTAGGGTTAACATGTAGGAAATGCCTACTTAATTCACTTAATGCTTACTATAGCAAGCCTCATAATAATGTCTGCATGGCTACTTGCTCACTTAATGCTTACTATAGCAAGCCTCATAATAATGTCTGCATGGCTACTTACTCACTTAATGCTTACTATAGCAAGCCTCATACTAATGTCTGCATGGCTACTAACTCACTTAATGCTTACTATAGCAAGCCTCATAATAATGTCTGCATGGCTACTTACTCACTTAATGCTTACTATAGCAAGCCTCATAATAATGTCTGCATGGCTACTTACTCACTTAATGCTTACTATAGCAAGCCTCATAATAATGTCTGCATGGCTACTTACTCACTTAATGCTTACTATAGCAAGCCTCATAATAATGTCTGCATGGCTACTTACTCACTTAATGCTTACTATAGCAAGCCTCATAATAATGTCTGCATGGCTACTTACTCACTTAATGCTTACTATAGCAAGCCTCATAATAATGTCTGCATGGCTACTTACTCACTTAATGCTTACTATAGCAAGCCTCATAATAATGTCTGCATGGCTACTTACTCACTTAATGCTTACTATAGCAAGCCTCATACTAATGTCTGCATGGCTACTAACTCACTTAATGCTTACTATAGCAAGCCTCATAATAATGTCTGCATGGCTACTAACTTCATATGACAAGATCAGTCGTAGACAAAAGCACACAGACACAGGCTTACCTGTGAGTGGCTGTTGATGAACATGTCGACCACCTCCGGCTTGAGCACGTCCCGATTCTTCTCCAGGAATCCCACCATGTCGTAGGTGACCAGACCGGCGAAATGCTTGATGCTGAACTGCATGGAGGGCACCTTGGCCCGGCTGTAGCAGGTGTTACCCATGTGCTGGTAGTGGCACTTGTCCATGAAGGATTTGTCCGAACTCTGGAAAAGAAAAACCACAGGAGAGTATTTTACAGGGGGTACAGAAGCAATGCAGAAAATAATCATATTGACAGACAGGTCGATTTGGTTATATGATTGTAACGGTTATATCAGAGATGCCACCAGTATATCAATAAAAAGCCTGAAACACTACTAGAAAACCTGCAACTACCCTTACCCCCTTTCAAGAATGTGTTTTCTGGATGCTTCAGACCAAATCCAGCACTTTTAATTTGTCACATTTTTTGAAAAAAAACCTGAATTCAGGTTAAAACCTGAAAAGTGGCATCTCTGTTATATAGCGCTTTCCATCATATCAACAATCTCAAAGGGCTTTACAATTATTCCCCATTCATCAGGCCACAAAACCACGCGACAGCCGATATCAGCCCACATTCGGTCCTCTAGCCTAGCAGTTACCCATTCATACTCCTGGGTAGATAGAGGCAATTGTAGTTAAGTGTCCTGCCCAACAGCACAAAACACCATGACATTTTGGTTTGAATACATTTCTGTATACTTAGCTGCTCTATCAAATAAACCCGGCCTATGTTTACAACAACAAATTTTAGTTTGGGGTTTTTTTTTCAACAATTAAAAAACAGAAACAACCACACAGTCTTTCAACAAGTGTGCATGACAATAATTGATTTCCATTAAAATTCCACCTCTTTGAGCATTTTCAATATAATTGAGAAATGGCTCGTTTCAAACGTAACTCTTTGAATGCAGTGAACCAATATATTGGTTCAAAGAGGTGTCTGCTAGAGATGGCATGCTGATTATGGCAACTCTACGTTAATTGCATGTTGTTTTAGTTCTGTCAAATTATGAACAAAGGTCTCTCTCAAATGACGTCATTTTCCTACAGACCAGCTACGTGCATCGGCATTTTCAGCGTCAACTTGCATAACGCGCATCGGCTGCATCGTATTTCAAACACATTTTGAGCAACAAGTGTGTGTGTGTCTGGAACATTTTCAACAGTGCGCGATGCGTGCTTGATTGCGTTAAATACACAGTTGCAGTTCTCCTACAGAGATGGCCATCTTTGAGAGAGACCTATGAATTCAACAAGTTCATGAGAGACGTGAACGTCACCACTGTCATTTAAACCAGAAGCAGTGGGATTGATTGGACTTACATTAGGGAAGCTGCTCTCATCATCCAGTATGTGTATGACACCAAACGGTCTCTTGCCAATCATGTCAATGCACTGCTGGTTGTCCTTGAATTCAATGCTGGTCCAGGGAATCTTCTCCTTCAAATACTCTTGCTGTTCAAACAGGACACAGAACATGAATGAGAAACATTCAGGCCCATACATATAGCTTTTTACATGAAAAGATTCATTCTTGTCTTAACCCTAAAAGGGCCGGGTCATTTTGACCATCTCTCACCTAAGATCTCGGCCATCGAGTGACGGAAAAATTTTGAAACTCGGTACATGCATAGAGCAACTCATCATGAACATACCCAAGAACTTTCATGACTATAGGTCAAAGGGTTTTGGAATTATGGCTAATTAATTGTTCATATGTACAAATGGTAATTCTGCTCTGTGTACACGACGTATATGGAAAAATTCAGTTTTCACGGCGCATAGCGCCGGAAAATATTTCACTGCGCGGCAACCCTTGGTCCGATCTTTATGTTTTTGGTATTAAAAGATGCACAAGGCTCCAGGCTAAAAAGTCATAACAGCTCGGGTCACGAAAAAAAATTTTTTTAATGCTATTGCGGAAAAAGTCGAGGAGGGGGCGGATTCCCCCCCCCCAGCCCTTTTAGGGTTAAATGGACCAAAAGCACTATGAATAAAGTCATTAACCCCAACTCCTTTATATCTTTGAAGTCGTGGTTCCATTTTTAAAGGAAAGGACGACAATACCTGTTCCAGCATGAAGATGTGCTTGTTGAAGAAGTACTGCAGGTGCTCATTTGCATAATTGATGCACATCTGCTCAAAGCTGTTGGTTTGGAAGACCTGGAGGAAAAGAGATTGTCATCAAGATTTCCTCGTGATTACAAAATTTCCATTAACGGATAAAGAACTCCTCAAAACGCATTCAGCACTGTATCTGGCAAGCCAGGACAAAAATCAGTGGAGAGAAGTGAACAAAGTATACTTCATTTGTGGTTTATATGGACAGCTTAAAAGAAAGACAGGATGAAAACGGAAAAACAAAATGTAATTGGCAGAGGATCTGAGGGTAACCTAGGGCCCCAGATTAGGGAAGGGTCTGTGGTATATGTCGGTATGAATCTGCCAAAAGGCACCCCTAAAATACCAATTTCTTTTGTTCTATATAAACTTTATAAGAAATAAAAACACCTTTATGGTAAACATCAGAAATTCCAGATTTCAAAGGGGGATACTGCAAGAATTCTTGTTAGGAAAAGACCTGATAAAATCTTAAAACAGGAAAAATACTGACAAAACTTCTGAAATCAGGAAAAATCCTGACAAAAAAATCCTGAAATCAGGAAAAATTCTGAGTTTAGAAATCAAAAAAAAAATCCCCCCCCAAAAAAATCATGAAATCATGAAAAATCCTGACTAAAGGTTTGAAATCAGGAAAAATCCCGACAACAAATCCTGAAATCAGGAAAAATCATAATGAAAGGCTTTAAAATCTGAAAAAAATCCTGACAAAAAAAATCTGAAATCAGGTAAAAATCCTGGCCAAAGACTTTGAAATCAGCCTGGGCAAAATCCCGACAACAAATCCTGAAATCAGGAAAAATCATAACAACAGGCTTTAAAATTTTGAAAAATTCTGACCAAAAAAAAATACTATCAGGGAGAAAAAAATGGGGGTAAAAACTGAAATCATGAAAAATCCTGAAATCAGGAAAAATCCTGACAAACCTCACCCCAGGGAAAGAAGATATCAGTGGATAAAGAAATGATGAAGTAAAGCACATTTGGTGGGCAAAGATGGGCAGAAAAACACCCGAAAATACACTGATTCAGGGTCCGTTTGGGCCTTGATGCCTACCTCAAATCCGAAGATGTCAAGGATGGCAATGGAACTCATTGTGCCGACGTTACCCACGATGGTGTTGATGCTCTTGACCAGCCAGGAAAACAGGGAAGAGTACAGGGACTTGGCGATTCCATTCCTGATGAGTGGAAGTACAGACATGTTAAAAAAAAAATTTTGATAACTTAAATTTATACTTTAAAATTTATCATGCTATAGTGAACGCAATGAGCAATGACCTTGAGCATACAAATGTACCAATATAACATTTCGCTTTTTCATTTTTCGTATCTTTCACTTTAAATAATATAAAACACAATAGAATGTTTTCTTCATAATAAAAATTCATTTTTGCCATTCTAATGTCTATTACAAACAATGTTATGTCAGGTCAGCTGTACCTCAAATGTAGAAACAAAAATCAATCCAGCCCTTAACGAAAAGAAAAAAGGGGAGCATCTCAAAAAAAAAACACAGACAGGAGGCAGGGAACAAGTCACTGAAAGAAACTAAAACTACTGACAAAACCAAGATAAATCCTGGGTGGAGAGAGGCAAGTGGGGGTGAAGTGGCTTGACCAAGGACACAGCATATGTCCGGCAACTGGATTCAAACCCCTGACCCTCTGATCATGAGTCACGAACCCTTACCACTAGGCCATATTTCCCACGAAGCTGTGTTACAGCTTTATGGACAACTGGGCCGCAGAGAAGAGTCAGTAAAGTCTGTCGCAAGCCAATGTGGCCCATCAGGCCAGCGTTTATCTCCGGTTTCAGTAGCATGAAACGACTGAGAATATTTATATTCCCCCTGGATGCGATGCTAATCCATCACAGGTTACTCCCCAGCTAATGCTGGTACCCATTTATACTCCTGGGTGGAGAGAGAAGTGGCTTGCACAAGGACACAACATATGACCAGCAGCTGATGCGAACCCCTGACTCTCTGCTCATGAGTCACAAACCCCGACCACTGGGCCACATTCCCCACGAGGAGAAGAAGGGGCTGTGGTTTATACATACCTTGCCTCTATGGCTTGCTGCAAGGTGCGTGGGGTTAATATGCGCTCTCCTCTTGTCTCCTAGGATAACAAGTAAGAATGCAAAAAACAGAAGTTAGAGACTTGAGTCGCGGTCCTCGCTGCTTCGTCAGACTTGAACTGGCCTGAAAGCCCCCGCAAAGGCTGTGGTGGAGTAATAAAGGCATCTACATTACTTAGCAGGAGGTCTTGAGTATAAGAATCGCCCTTGCAAGACTATACATTTTTACTTTCAAGATCTGGGACAGCACTGGGTATATAATACTTCTTAAATCCACATTTGGATGAAGGGCAAAGGGGGGGTCAAAGGCACAGCTTACAGTGAGTCTGAACAGTATGGCTCTCTCCAATTCCTCCAGGCGAAGGTACAGGAACTTGGCAGCCAGGCCGAGTTCATTCTCATTCTGGATGACGAGTTTGTCATTCTGTAAAATACAAGGAAAAGTCAAATTTAAAATATTGATGATTTTATGAGAATTGCAATTTAGAAATAAGCAGTAAAGACAAAAACTATATTTTTATATTCGGAGGAGCAAACTGAAGTTAAGTGCGGCTAAGTTAATTTTTTAAAAGTGAAAATGTTCAAATCTGGTCATCTATACTAACAGGTCATTGCATTGAGTCCGTCCATGTTAGCCTGGTAGGTTTTTCTCTACAGGCTCCCAGAAATAGGGATAACACTACTGAGCACTAATGTTGTGCAAACCTGACCCGAAACCAACCAACCCGACCTGACTCAACCCACCAACCTGACCCGACCCGAAGTAAAAATGTTCAAAATCTGGTCATCTAGCAGGTCATTGCACTGAGTCCGTCCATGTTAGCCTGGTAGGTTTTTCTTTACAGGCTCCCAGAAATAGGGATAACACTACTGAGCACTAATATTGTGCAAACCTGACCCGAAACCAACCAATCCGACCCAACTCGACCCACCAACCCGACCCAACCCGAAGTAAAAATGTTCAAAATCTGGTCATCTAGCAGGTCATTGCACTGAGTCCGTCCATGTTAGCCTAGTAGATTTTTCTTTACAGGCTCCCAGACATAGGGATAACACTACTGTGCACAAATATTGTGCAAACCCGACCCAAAACCAACCAACTCGACCTACCAACCCGACCCAGCTCAAAGTAAAAATGTTCAAAATCTGGTCATCTAGCAGGTCATTGCATTGAGTCCATCCATGTTAGCCTGGCAGGTTTTTCTTTACAGGCTCCCACAAATAGGGATAACACAACATTGTGCAAACCTGACCCGAAACCAAACCGACCCGACCTGAAGTTGATTTTGGGTTGGGTCACGTCGTAACTTAAAGGGAAGCAAATCTTTCAATAAGATATCCATCAATTCTCACTTGTCCAACGTTCATGTTGAGGTTGCCAAGATGCAGTATGGAGGCCAGTATGCCGAAGATGATATCCTGCTCCGAGGGGCTGAACCGCATCACCTCCATGGCCGAGACCAGACGGTAGAAGTCCTCCCCGTCGTCTTTGCCCTCGATGCGACAGCTGCCGCCCTGGTTCAGGAAGTGGTAGCGGTCGGCAGTGCGCAGGCCGTACTTGGCAGCCTCTGGGGAAGACAGGCCCGCCAGGAGCTCGTAGAAGACGTGGTAGTTTCTCTCGTCCGGACCCTGGAAATAGGCGGCCGGCAACATATCATTTTGTGTATATTTCTTGTAATAAAGGCATGTAGGATTATTAATTACACCACGCAAAATCTAAACTGGATGTTCAAAGCCTTACCTGCTGAAGTTTCAGCTCAGTGGATATTACATTAAAAACAGTGAAAAACCATGCACAACTTTTTGATCATGAAACACTATTTCGTCAATACCACTCTTTATTTCCCAAAATCACTCAATTGACTGATCATTGGAAATCACCTCCATTTCTTAAATTCTTCTACAAGCCAGACGGAATAATTTCACAGAGTGTTTAGTGCCAACACAATCTTTAATCCAAGTAGGCTTTTGATAATAATTTGGTAAGTTACTATTTTGGATAAATGAAAATGATCCAATATGCGTTAAATAAACATGTAATCTAGACATGTGATCACTTCACAGATGCAAACGGGTTCTGATAGCTTGGCTGGATATTTAAGGTATACAAGAGAGTACACATGAGAGAGAAACAAAATTTAGAAAAAAAAAAACCCAGGAAATTCTTCATTTTCTGGGGGACCAACATGCCAGCTAGTAATAAGGCCCCCACTAAAAAGGACAAATCGTGTAACTTGTTCAAAATAACGTCAAGGTTGTTTCAAATAACCGTCATACTCAAGCATCTGGTTGTAATATGGAATGTTGAGACCAAAAGTATTTCAGGCTGCAAGATTGAACCCTTACTCCCGCTGCAGTGTATAAACGTTGCGGACTATTGATGGAGTCCTGAAGGGCAGTTAGAGTTTACGAAGAACATTGGAGAAAGATGTCAACTTACCTGGTGCACTATCCTGGACTTCTCCAGAAGGTAATCTGTTGTTTTAGCACTATTGATGACTCCCCTGAAAAACCAGAACATTTACCGCAATACTAAATGAGGGGTAACTCCTAATACCTTGGTCTATAAAAATGCACATTATCATAATGAGACAAAATAGATCACATCAACTGAAGGATCTAGGCCTTTCGCATCATCGGTTGTCTAGGGACTTCTGCATTCAGAAGCTGGTGCTTTTATGTTCCACATACTCACTTGCTCAGTGTATTGGGATGTAACAGACATCAGTTGGAGATATTTAAAAAGTAACCTTCCGTAAGTCCGGTTGCCAGACTTACCTCCTGAAGAAGACTTCTGTGTATTTGCCAAAGCGACTGGAGTTGTCATTTCTCACCGTCTTGGCATTGCCGAAGGATTCCAGCAAAGGATTGGCCTCCAAAATCTGCGAAGAAAAATGAACCATGTTGGCTACGAAAGTGAATTTTATCTTAAAACAAAGTTGTGAATATTGCCTATTTTCATATCAAAATTTTATTTCGCAATCAAAATAAGTCTGCAAGAACCCAATGGCCTTTTTTGGCTAAAACCCATTTAAACAACAAACAACTGGGGCCCAAAGTGACAACAGAGTTAAACAAGATCCGATACGGTAAAAAAAATTCCCAAGGCCAAAGTGCCTCAGTGCCTGGTAGTTGCCAACTGCCACAGGATACAACATTAGCACTGCTTAGTACAACCAGCTCTCATTGTCTCAGAATGGGCAATTTATGCACTGGAGTTGATGGCCCAATGCAACAAGGTTCACAGACTCTTACAACTATTACTTTGTGTTGCATCGGACAGGGTTAGGGTTAATATACCTGCAGCCCATTTTACAAAACTTTACGCAATGGCGTAACTCCACTTGCGTCACAATTTACTGCGTAAGTTACGCGACATGTCACACTACGCAACATTTCAGTTATGACACACTGCACGAAAGTTTCAAAGTGCGTGAGTCTGCGACTTGCGCAAAAAAAACTTGCGCAATCATTTTAGGTGACATGAGTTGTGGGGAAGCGACTGAAAATGAACTATTTTACTAGCAAATCGTGATCGTTGTGGAGCCTGTCATTGCACAACTTGTCAAGGTTGATACAAGACACAGCTTTGTGTTTTAGGTAAATGAATTGCTATTTTACTCATGATAAATTTTTTAGAGCTGCTGCACGATTCTGATGAAAGTCGGACAAAACCATTTTCAAATGGTGGGCGGAGGTGATTCAACGACTGTTTCATGACAGAACAAAACTATACACAAACAGCCGTTGTAAATGCTGTTATTATCCTCGTCCAAGATGTTTAGAGTATTTAAAACGTCGCACAGCTACGCCACATTTAGTGAAATCGATCGTAAGCTTATGACTAGCTGCGCAACCAAGTTGTTGCACAAGTCCTATGCATGGCGTAAGCTAGGCACTGTTTCTTGAAATCGGATGCTGTTCTGTGGTGAGGTTTGACGGCAACTCACTGAAACAGTGGCTGTGCTTTACCTTCCTCAATCCTACAAAATCCTCCCAAAACCTCCCAGTGGATTTTCAAGGATCTTGTAGGGTTTAGGGTTATGATATGTACCTGCTCTGTGGTGAGATTTGATGGGGACTTATTGACAGCTGCCAGGTACTGCATGATGAGTTTAGTGCTCTCTGTTTTGCCGGCCCCGCTCTCTCCACTGATGATAACACACTGGTTCTTGTCTGTCTGCATCATGCGGGTGTAGGCACTGTTGCCGATGGCAAACAGGTGGCTGAAATGGAAAATAATTCAAATTTTATTGATTTCTTTCCTTATTTTTTTTTATTTCTTTACGGTTATGTAACATTGGTTTCTGCAACTGTACGAATGCACTCATAACAGCTTGAAGAAAACAAGACAGCAGGGTAGTAGTCCATCACAAGTTTCACACAAGTCTTCAAATGTCTTCACAAGTCCATCACAAGTCCATCACAAGTCAATCACAAGTCCATCACAAGTCCATCAAAAGTCCATCACAAGTCCATCACAAGTCCATCAAAAGTCCATCACAAGTCTATCACAAATCCATCACAAGCCCATCACAAGTCCATCACAAGCCCATCACAAGTCAATCACAAGTCTTCACAAGTCACTCACAAGTCCTCACAAGTCCATCACAAGTCCATCACAAGTCACTCACAAGTCCTCACAAGTCCATCACAAGTGTTCACAAGTGGGAGAAAAACCCGGGATATATCTGTGGGGATCAGGTTGGCGTATAGGTACTCTCTCGCCTTCCACTACTGTGACCCAGGTTCGAATCCCGCCTGGGCCAATATGTGGATTGGGTTTTCGGTCCCTGCCTGATTCCGTGAGTTTCCCTTAGAATATCATTCTGGGGTTTTCCTCCCACCACTAAAACGGTAAATTCCTTCCACATCTTCTACCAAGGGACCCCACTGGAAATAAGTCGAAAGACTTTTCGTGGGTTATCCCGTCCAACTGCCAAATTATTGTACATAAATTTAAAAACCCACAGAATCAGGCAGAAACAGAGAACTTGATCGGCCCGGGTGAGATTTGAACTCAGGTCACAGAGATGGAAGGTAAGAAAGCACCAGCATACCAACCATGACTACCCTGGATTAAATGCAATTTAAGGTTTTGAATGGGGTACTAGAGTGAACTTGGAGGAATTTTACAGGTGCACCATAAAAAGTGACTGTCTAAAGCACAAACTGTTTGGAGATGAATCAGAGGTACATGTATCAACACACAATTTCCTGACCATCAACAGCAGATTTAAAAAAAATGTTTTGAGGTCACTTACGGAAGGAGCTGTCCGAGTGGCTTGCCTTCATACTTCTTGACTGTATCAATGCCGTAGATGTCAAAGAGTTTGTACGGGTTGACGGCAACCAATATGCTTCCTGTGTACGTCTATGAAGCAAACACACATTGAACAAATGTTGTAAAGAGCGAAATTCCACATTTCCTTAAAATGCAGGGCTTAAAATAACAAGCGTTCATCCACCTTGAAGAGATATTTTAAGGCTCAAATCTGCATACATGTGGGTTTTCTCAAGGAAAGTTCTGTTGAAAACGTCTTCACAATCTCAAGCCCTTGCAAAACATAACTGAGTGCTACAAAAGAGAGAAAATGCATGAAATAACATGTACTACCTGTCATATCACACTAAAACACAATGTTAAAAGAAAACTGATGAGAAATTTCACTGCACTCCCACAAGTCTATTCAAAATGGCAAAAGTTGATCCATACTTAACATACATTTAACAAAAAATGCCTGTCCAAATAAATTTGCTTACATAGATGAGTCCCTTGTCAAATCTGGTCTTCAGATTGAAGAGAATGGCGCCTTCATGGAGATCTCTGTAAAGCAATTAGATAGGGGTCTTTTTTTTACATCTAGGGTCCACTTCTTTCCTGTTCCTTGCTATATGATGCAGTGGCAGTGCACAGCACGTGTCAATATTTGCTGAAGGATTTATTGTCAATTACAACTGACCCCATTAGAGGACTTATATTCCAGTCAAGCCAATAGACAATTTCAATGCAACCAAATTTAGGGGGAAATGAAATAAACTGTTGAATTTACTAGTAAAATGATTATAAAAAGTCATGTTTAGTTTTGTTCTTCATATAACACAACTTTATCAACATTTCCCTTTTTATTTACAAATGTATATTATCAGTCAAATCTCACTTCTGATCTACAAGGAATATTTTACAAACATGGTTAAAAACGTATGTATTTCAACCAAGGTTTAGAAAGTATGCATTGTATTTCTTTTTGTATTAAGGAATAGAGTAAAGACATCCACTTCGAATCAACATGTAGTTAATGAAATGAATGACTGGTTCACTCTACTATAAAAACGTACATTTTAAGAGTGTCACAAACAGAGAACAGCAAAATTCTACGGAAGTCTATTCCTGCCAAATGTCATATTCATGTTGGGCCGTGCCCTCCGTGTGCATGTACAATGTAGACTGCTCTCTGAAAAGATGTACTAATTTGCCATGTCTGATGGCCACCATTAATTCACCGTAATGAACAGCTTACTATCCAAAACTGCTCCATGAAAGGACAAGATATTTACTGTTGATACAAATATCACGAGTCAACATCGCTCCGGGCCACTTTAATCCTTCTCCCTGATTTCCTATGTATTTCCCGAAGCTGTTGCCTGGCAACGCCAGCAAGGGGACCCTGATGGTTGACGCACTCCGTGCCGTCTCCTGTATTTTACTCTTTTTTCAATTAAGGACCCTCGAATACAACACCTGTCATGCTTTGTTTTGGTTTTTTTTTCGAAACGAGTGATTGACAAATTTTGAACAGGAGAACAAGCCATGTGTTCGTGAAATTGTTAAAATTTATGGATTTAGGGATGCTCGGAGAAAATGAAATTCTCTTACCTTATTATTTTACATTGATATATGGCCTCATTTGTGGTTGTGGAGCCTAAATTTCATTGTGCCATTTTTGGGGAAGAAAAATGTTCCACATCACCAGAGGTTTTTATCAGCAGAAGGAATATAATAACTTTGTTTCGGCCAATTTATGGGAGCTGGATCTGTTTTATAACTCTCATCGTTATAAATAGAATTGACCTGTTTTTGAGGTACGACTTGCTTTGAATAAAAATGCAAAGCAGCAAATAAAGAAGTTCTCCTTGAAAATTATAATAATCTTATCTTATTCTGGAAAATATCATCAGTGGAAAATGGTATTTAATACTTGACTGAGATATGCTTCGTGGTATTATTATTAACAGAATACTTCAGCATTCGCCCAAATTTATATCAATTAAAGAAATATTACGGTTAATAATTAGTAGCGAAGACTGAAAATCTGAGATTGAAACACTTTTGTTTTGTTAATGATTCAACGATTGATACTGATCTTAAGTGCTCCTAATCTGTGACAATCTACAAATTGCAATGATGTCCTTTTGCGGTTCGTAAAAGGGTGTAACAAATTCGAAATTGATGGGATCAAAATACAAGATTGATTTAAAGGTTTTTAAAAAGGTGTATAATTTGTCAAACAAGATTTGCACTTGAGTTTCAAGAGCGAAATTGGGTCAGAGCAGTCTATGCAGTTAATGATCCACGAATATGAACAAGTTCATATTGCTTTGGTGATAAAACTCTGCGTGAAAATATGCTGGTTACATTTTTTGTGCAACAAGAGAGAATTTATTTTATGCCATTAGTGTAAGTCAGTTTAAAATATCCAAGTTGTTCGTGAAACAATGCCGGCCAATTTTAACGTATCAATATTTGCGATATTTTATATGGCCCGAAATGCAATAGACTATTATCATGTTGTGGCCATTTGGATTTTTCCCATTCAAATCAACGTAACCAAAGCGAGGCTTGAAGGAAAAATAGTCTGGTTCCTTTTTGCACAAAAAACATTATCATTCATTACTGTCATTGGATACAGGGAACACGACTGAAATGGTGGCCTCATGATAAAGGTCTGAAGACACAATACACTTCATGTAAATGTTTATCAAAAATAACTAAAGGGGGAACGGTATGATTAAACAAAAAATCCATGAGAAATCTACCCCCCCCCCAAAAAAAATTATGCTTTACCTTAGCTGTATCATGTCATCAATGTGTTGGATCTCCAATGCATCGTGTCGTATTCTGATACGCTCTTTGGGTTTTGAGACAGTGTACATCTGACAGATGAACAGAAATAAAGGTCATAAATTAAGCTATCATTGCTAAAAAAAAAATGAAACTGTTTATGATTGCACTGTTACACACTCACTGTTGCCTTATACCGTACCATACATCTCAATTCATTATGCATTCCATCTATGTCTGCTACTGTCTTTCGTGGAGTTGCTCTATCGATCATTATGACACCGTTATTGGACGGATTGCGAGAAATCCAATGATTTTCACTGTGTGAAATCGAATGAGCAAACACAGCCAACTATGATAAAAAGTTAATGCATAAATATTCAGGTAAGCAACTTGCAAGAATTTGGGCGATTCACAATGCAGTGCGCCACCAAGACTTTGCCATGGAGAGTCCATATTTCAAGTTTATGGTCGACAAAACATGTCCCATTTGAGTGTCAGTAGACAACTTGAGCTAATTTGTTATAGATTGGGGCATAGCGCGTTCTGCCGCCTTACAAAAAAAACACCATACTGATAAAAAGAAAAGAAAAGGGCAAACAGAAACTCGAATCATACGCTTACGAAACTACTGACCGGAAAAACGAACAATTTCAAATGTCCCGCGCTGCGAATTTGTCGACCATCTCCCACAATGCACTGGGGAAAATGAGCTCTCCTTGGCAAACTCTTGGTGGCGCACTTCATTGTGAATCGCCCGAATTGATGCTACGATAACCCACCTTTTCGTCCAGTACACACTGTACTTGGACGCCCTCTGCTTCCCCTCCATACGTCTCTGTCACCCTGCCTGGGAGGGGGTACTCCCCTCCGGAGTCAAACCACACTGGGGTACCCTGGCAGACACAAAGAAAAATCACTTGTATATTTCATAGACAGCGAGAGCAGTGTCGTATTTGAGGTCCAATTTGCTGGGGAAAAGGCACATGTGGGGGGGGGGGGGGCTCGTTTCCTGGTGGGGGATTCACAGGTTTTTAACAATATCATTTTAGCTCATTTGTTTTGCCTCCCCAATTTCTTAGGGGCCTTGATCATTTTTGGAGGGGGAACCAAGTAGGTTTTTAACAAGAAAAAGTTCATTTTTTTGCCTTCCTAAAATTCGGAGGTGAGATGCCCGTATGCCTAACCCAAACATCCAGTAACACCACTGAAAAAGAGGAATATGACCCCACCCATACTGGAATTTGTATCCTTGTGGAGTCATTCCTTTGTTTTCGTGTACTAAAGTTTTCAAGTTGGAAAGGGTAGTTTCAAAATGCTCTTCTTTTAACCAGAATTAATTTACTGGGCTGAAATTCGGACTCAATATCCCTTACATAAAATACTTCAATTTGCGACGGATCAACACACCTTGGAAATTCCTACTTTTAGAGTAAAATCCATCTACATGTATTTCATAACCTTCTGGAGACATATTAACCTATAGAAATTGCCCTGTGGAGACGTATTCAATCATTTGTTCCCTATTACACCCATGTCTCCACAGGGTACCGTGTAACAGATCACAATGACTGATTCTGTAAAAAGGCATTTCACAGTTCATTACTTCTTGTACAAAATATTGGACAACAAAAGGCCAGGTATTATGGGACTTAAAAGCTAGTAATCCAATAAGCATTACACACTACTACATTGTATTTTCATTGACAAATGATTTTGGGTCATTTACATGTATGAGGTTTGACGTACATACATGTACCGGTACTTATGAAATTGTTAAATCGAGTGTGAAAAAGTTTTTTCCGCACGTTTGTGCTACCCTTACACACAAAATGTCATGCATAAAAATAAATTTGTCTTTTTTCTGTTTATGTGCTATTGATGCTTTTGTGTTACTATTTCACAGATATTTCAAGCATGGAATTAAAGATTTTAAGATTTCATTAGCATAGTGCAGCTGCAGTTTTCGTATGATAAAAGAAATGGAGAAAATAAGGAGTAAGCAGATGGAAAAAAAGCTCATGTTTTGCAATGCAATTGGACATTGAACATCCGCACACATAATTTTGACAATTTTCAAATAACCCTAACTCACTAGGCCTTTTTGCTAGGATGTAGCTTCAATCCTGCAAAATCCTGCAATTGGTCTCATGGAAAAATAGCATGGAGCCTCAATCCTACAAATTCCTCCATTATTTCTTGAATACGGTCCGTGGTGGGGTGACCACTGCCTGAAACCTGCAAAATCCTGCGGCAGTGACTGTCAATATTTTGAGGCTTGGCCAGTGACATCCTGGAGCAGTACGGAGGATTTCAAGCATAATCCAGGCCTATATTTATGCATGGCTAAGCAAAAACAACGCAAGGTCTGGCCCAAGACCTCGACAAAGTGCATACGAAATTAGTAACGCACTTTTGCCATGTAACCTCAATCCTCCAAATTCCTCCACTTTGGCAAAGAGGATTTTGAAGGATTCAGGGCAGTTAAGGTTAATATTTTTGCAAGGACAAAAAAACACTTAAAGCAACAATTTGAAAACTGCCCCCCCCCCAAAAAAAAAAAAAACCCAGAAAAGTATGGAATGTAAATTTTGGTTGCTGAATTGCCAAATCTACTTCAGCGACACTCATCAGCTTTGAAATAATTTGATGCATCCAACAAATTTTTTTTTTTAAATCCCGTAAAATATACCATATTTCGCAATGATGATTGACAGCAATAACAAGTTCTTATCACAAATTTTGGAGGAACCAGTTTCTGTCAAATGATTCCGGAATTAATCAAAACGATTTGGCAGCAAATATCTAGAGGATCATACAAATGACCAGTAGTCAGGCAACAGTCGAGCTTAATGCCCACGTACATCATGGATGCGATAAAAAAAAAAAGAACACTTCAATGCATAACCCATTTCTGTGGTATTTTGTTGACATTTAATTCACACCCATTCAAAAGGGCGGAAACTTTATCACGCCTGTTTAGGAAAGTTCTATCTTGCCATAATAGGTAATGATATAGATACTGTAATTTAAGATAGTGATTTCTACACCCGATTAAAGTTGAGAGCATTGCGTGTGGCAATTTATGCAGTTTTGGTAAACACCCATTGAAGTTGGTATGGATTTGTTATCACGATTTGTCTTTGTTTGTTTGTTTGTTTTCTTTTGAATGAATGAGAGTCGCCAATGTTATAATACAAATTATAACTGTTTAGAATTTGAATTCTAAAATTTCAATACCGTGCAAACCGATTAACATCAACCTCAGTTAAAACACACTTATTTAGAAATTAAATTAAAAGATTTTATGTTTTTAACAACTTTTGTTTCATTCGTGATCATATTTGTGGTTTTTTTTTTATTGAAACAAACTGTAATTCAATTACAGTTATCAACATCAAGGGCACTGAACTCTGTCTACTTAATAGATTCAAATCTCTCGGTTGCAAGAAATCCCTGTCTCAAATTGTAACCAAAACTGGTGCCAGTATTTGAAAAAAAGCCAGTTTTTTTCAACGCTGATTGGCCGATCAGCGTTGGAAATTGATACAAAAATACCACTTTTCTTGAAAATGACAGTATACCAGGTGCCATGATTTTACAGGATGCTTTACACTGTCATTCACTAACAGTCCAGCAAGGTATTTCAAAATGATTTGGTAGTTTTATTTTTTGATGTTTGCAAATGTTGTATTTTCCCTTTAATAAGGATTTTTTTCATAACGATTTCACCTGACAGATATCACTATGAAGCCCTAGTAACCCTTGGTTTAAAAATTTCATTTTTTTTTCGTCCAGTAGTCCAAAATGCAGTGTTTCTTGTTAAGTGCACATTAACCACATGGTTTGCGAGCATGCGTACACAGGAACTTTAAAATGGGTGTATGCTGCACTGCCTGTGGAACTTTGGACCGTAGGCGTGGTGTATTCTGATATTGTGCAAACAGATCGACAATAGGCAATCTCAAGTAGAACGACGCATTGTGGATACAGGGCAGGCTATGGCGACCTTTATCCAGATACTTAAACATTTTAGAGGGGAGACTGGCGAAAATAGATCGGTACAATGTGTTGCAAAGAAAGGGACATACTAAAAATGTATCAGATATTGACCCAAACACTTGTTTACCGTGTGTATGTGTTGGTTAAAACTAAAAGGAAATAAAACTTGCACAGATTTTTGTTTAAATATGTTATAAGTAGGACCAAAACTACTCAGGTGGTTTTGCCCATAGATTCTCCTTATAATACTCAGTTTGAAAGGCTTGATATAATTTTAATTTTGAGGGGGGGGGGGCGTTCTGAAAAGAAAATTGGCAGGTTACTACTTGGTGTTCTCTCCAATTGCGTTAGCTTGTAACTTTACCTGAAGCAACATGAAGTATCTTTGAAAGATTTACTTTTGGTGCAATTGGAGATTTTGTAAGCATTTTCCTGGGGTTGGTCTATAGTGTCCATACACAGTTGTTGTAGCAAGATATGTGACACGAACCCCCTCCCCCGCTTTTTTGTTGGTCATTGCGTTACCAGAATCTCTGGAATTCTTTTGAGATGTCGGGGGGGGGGGGGGGGGGGTGTTAGGTAATAATAGTCTAGGGTGTGTATTGGGTATAGGGATATGGGGAGGGGGGAGTACCCCTCTGTCACATATCATGCTGGGTATACAGTAGCAAACAATTGTTAAAATTAGAAAGATTCATGCAAATTCCTGTAATACAGTAAAAACTCAGAAGTTCACCGACAATGTTCCAACAAAAGCACTTGTCATAGTTAATCATAGTCTGCAGTTTTGGGGAACATTATGTTATTCCTGAGCCAAATTTTAAAAACAAAATGGTTCAAACACGAAATGGGATAGCAACAGCACCGCAATGTACAAAATTGATAATTTGGTTTCTAAGTAACTTCAGTAGACCAGTAAGCAGCCAGGACATGCTTTTTAAAGAACATGCGTATACATGTACTAGCGGCACCAATCAATCCTAATTGTGCACTGAAAGCTAAAAGGATGCACTTACCAACTCCATCGCGATTATCGTCAATGGCAGTGATGTATCAATTACTCAGGCTACATCAACTGGCAGGCGACGAAGCTGAAGGCATCTTTTAGGATGGGATGGAGGGGGGAGTGGGGGAGTGGGGGAATCTCGGATAATCAGACGCTGATGGATGGTGATATGTTCCGCTGATGAGCTGGGTACGAGCCCGGTCTAGCTGTCTGGTGAGAGTCGATGAGATTTTTATTCAAAGGATGCACTCAAGACTTGTAGTTGTAGCGAAGCAGCACATCTGTTTATTAATCTACAAGGATAAAAAAATGAGATGTTATTTTTATTTATTTATTTTATTTCTTTCTGGTAATGAACCCAAGGATCCCTCAAAAGTGCCCTAGGCACTGTAGCTCGTAAGTCTGAAGAAACCTGTAGAGAGAAGACAATGAGAAGAAATTACAGTTTTAGAGGTGGGAGGAAAAGCCCAGAGGAATATTCTGAGGAAAACCCACGGAATCAGGTAGGGACTGAAACCCAATCCACATATTGGCCCAGGCAGGATTCACAGTGGTGGAAGGCAAGGAAAGTACCGCTACACCAACCTGACTCCCCCTATAGTCCGACTGTAAGACGAGCCTGAGGCTAAGACAAGAAGCAAATTGACTATACATACATGGTGAATCAAATTTTACAGAAAATATAAAATAAAATGTACAAATTAATTTACAACTGATTGATGCACAGGAAAATTGAATGTATCTTGTTCTTTTTTGGCCAGTTGTGAATGAAGGGGATTTCAAAGCACTGTTCAGTAATTGGCTGAAGACAGAGAATCAGGCTGCCTGTGAATTAATAAGGCAGGCAATGGCAGACACACATACACCAAGGAAAGCATAATCCACTTCTTAAAAGCCGAGTGTTGTAGCTAAGGATTTGGAACACAGCCTAGTACATGTGTACAAAAAAAATCCTGCTCATAATGAACAGTGCTATAAAATATACACGTAAGGTAATTCATACCACATTTATCCAAACATGAATGGCACTCTTCTCCAATAACTACAGCCTCGCGACCTCCACTGCAGGTCTCGGAGAGCACAATGGGGAATGTACCACAAACGCGTCACATATATGCTGTACCTGACCAAGGCACCGAAGCAATTGTCTACGCACAGTATTTCACGCAAAGAATATATCAGTGTTTGGACCAAAGTCTAGATAATGGCCGATAAAGCAGTCGTTGAAGCACTGCGCTTAAAAAATCCCACTGTCACGTAGGAGTTATGTCAGACAACTGAAAAAAAATGTGAAATGTGGGATACAGTACAATCACGTGCAACCAGTGCGTTATTACAGAGACAATAAGATGAACTATTGGGCATACCTACTGGTATTCTATGAACATGTATGTAGAGCTAGCTGCCGGTATGGCTGTATACATGGTAAACACACGGTATATTTCAACAGATATATGGTGACCTGTGTCGGATTTACGTCCTTGTTATCAATGAATATCCGGGTAGTAAGCCCATTATCCCGGACATGGATAATCAAAGGGTCAATAGCCCTATATGATGTAAACTTAAATAAAGATGCCGACTGTCTTTTTTTAAAAATCTTATTATCATGTCAAGCACAGACAAAATTGAGGCAATTACAGTATTAATATGAATTTATCTATTGAGGATAAATTAACTTTTCCTTCTTTTGTTCATTTTTTGAGCTGAAATTACAAGTGGATGTGACTTAAATGAGCTGAGTAAGATTTGAGGCTTTGCATGGTGGAGATGCTAAATAATGAAAGGTTTGCGGAAACACCATGTGCGAATACTTTCTCAACTAAGAGAATGGTTCTGAAAAGAACCAGAGGTATAAACTCGACGTTCCGGTCAGTATGCTCTGACCAATTTTTGTTTAAATGAGCTGAAATTACAAGTGGATGTGAGTTAAAATGTAGCTATGTTAACTGTTGTTGCTTTTAAACTGTCTTTGCCAAATTATATATTTTTTCCCTTTAAACTAAGACCTGTTCTCGATTCAAGTTAAAAAAATTGTTTTGTGTTTCATTGTCTTTTTGTAACACAAACAAAACAAAAATACTATACAATTATTTTGTTGGTTATTCCTGTATCAAATATATTGCCGCTTGACATTGCTTTGCATACATGTCTTAACAACCTTTTCACATTTCAATGAAATTATTACCAGGATTTCAAAAAAAAAAAAAAGTAAAAAAAACAAAAAAAACGAGAAAGTCATTTAATAATAGTATTTTTAAATAGTGGTGGAAGAATTTCAAAATCCGATTAGGCCAAAAAAAAAAATATTCGGTCTCTGGTCAGACCAAAGTTCTAGAATTGACGCGGCCACGCGGCTTTTTTTTTTTTTTTTTTTTTTTTTTTTCTTCAAGCCTGGATTGTACAGACAATGTGGGGTACTATTTTGCTTTTTTGGTGTCCTCATGTACATTGGTGTCCTCCATAATTTGCCTTGGTGCTTTCGATCATTTGCCTTGGTGCAATTTCCCATTCCTTAGTGCTCTTTGGTAAAAAAAAAAATTGAGGTGCGGAAATAGAGGGTGCTGTTGGAGCTACCGAGGAACATTTTGGGAAAAAAAAAGATCGACGCGCATGATTAAAATCGACGCGGCGCTGACCAGAGACCGACTTATTTTTTTTTTTGGCCTTATCCTACTTTTTTCCCAAACCGAATAACTGTCGTATCCGATTTCACCGAAATTTCCCACCCAGCTCACAGTCACGGCAACAAAAAGTGACAAGTGAGCAATGCAATGCCCTCCAGAGCTGAACATGTAACTTTGGTTAAAACATGGATGAGAACGCTCTGGTCAGTTCAAATGGGTAGGCTATTCACGAACCAAGAAGACCACTAGCGAGTGAATGCGGTTACTGTCAGAGACCATGGAGCAAATTGGGAGATTATATGCTCCTGTTGTTTTCTTTAGCGCGTGTCACAAAAAGTGGAAGGCATATTTTCTTTTAAGGTCGGTCTCGAATATCCGGTTTCCAAATTCCAAACAGAATAGTGGAATTCAAACCGAATATTTAAAAATCAAAATATTAACCTAACTCCCTAGGCATTTTTGCTGGGAAGTAAAATCAATCCTGCAAAATCCTCTGTTTTTTCTTGAATGTGGTCTTTGGAAGGGTAATCTTTGTAAGGCTTTAATCCTGCAAAATCCTCCGGAAATCACTGTCAATATGTTAAGGCAGAGCCAGTGGCATAATGGAGCAGTGCGGAGGATTTCAAGTATAATGTAGGCCTACATTTATGCACGGCTGAGCACAAACAGTACAAGGTCCGGCCTAAGCCCTTGACGCAGGGCATCTGCCAAAATTAGCCGCACAGTTTTGCCGTATAGCCTCAATCCTGCAAAATCCTCCATTTTGCAAAGAGGATTTGGGAGGATTTGGGAAGGTTAGGGTTAATCCCACCATTATTGCGACTCCGCAGAAAAGCAAATCTCTTTGTGATGTTGTGGATTCTGTGGAAAGATTGGGTGGAAACACGATGTTTCAGTCAGTATGCCTCACCCATGAAGAACAGTCACGGATTCCAATAGACCTTACAGCACTGCGGGTGTCTCAGAGACTCTTTTTTGTCATTTTAATCTAGTAACAATGAATGCACAACAGGTTTACTCATGCCTTTCCATGCAATACAAAGCCTTAACGCATTGGGTCTATTGGAGGTGGGGTTTTCTGTAATATTAGAACTGAAAGCAGTGAAGCTTCTTGGGACCAAGCTGGGGGAGGGGTAGCCCCATAAATATGGCCTATTTACTGGACTGCCTCCGTAAACATCTATAGGCCACACATCCACATGTACAAAAACGTGTCGCACTTTGCCAAATTTTGATTTTCACATTTAGGCTTAGTTTGTAGGGGGTTTTTGCTTTAGAAGCATACTCACCCTCTTTATAGGCTAATCAGAAAGTGCTGCCTTTCTCAGATGTCTCATTTTTGTGAAATTTCATGTTGAAATTTGATACGCAAACGTGTGCAAATGAATCTGGAAATTTCACGAAAAATAGACATCTGAAAAAGGCAGCACTTTCTGATTAGCCTATAAAGAGGGTGAGTATGCTTCTAAAGCAAAAAACCCTACAAACTAAGCCTGAATGTGAAAATCAAAATTTGGCAAAGTGCGACACGTTTTTGTACATGTGGATGTGTGGCCTATGTTTACGGAGGCAGTCCAGTAAATAGGCCACATTTATGGGGCTAGGGGAGGGGATGTTGGGTGTATCACTCAGGCACATGAGTGTGGTAGCAGACTAGCTGGGGATACCCCAGTACTAATTTGCAAGCACTAGTATGCAGTTAGCATCAGTTTCATGCACTTGGAAGATGGTATGAATTACGCGGACCGCTTAGAGTGCATCATCAAACAGCCGTCGTATAATATGAGCACATGAAGCCACTAGTTAACAGCATACTACTGCTGGCAAGTCAGAATGTTGTGGTCCGTTACGCAGAGTTAGTGGGCAATTTGGTTTGTATCGTTTGGATAGGTACGATACGGTAGGCCTATGACTATGAGTAACCTTTTTGTCCATTTATTTTCCTTCCTCCGTGTCTTATTGTTAAAAATGAAGGCTTCTGAATGATAAATAAGTCCAAAAAAAAAAAAATTCCCTAAATTGTTCTTGGCCTAGGGTGCCTACAATAAAATAGTTTACTACTTAGACATCGAAACTAAACAGTCCTCGTATTAAACCCAAGTGTATTCGGATACTTGGACTAGTACGGCATCATATGAAACCCACTGATTTTGGACGTATCACCTCCGACCGTCTCTCTGCCAGTCCACGTACCTTCTATGCTCAGTCCGAGTCCTCAGCAGCGTGGCCTGCCCACACATGGTAGCCGTGGGCAAGTGCTCTATGTTCCAACACCCCTATGTTCCGACACCCCGAATTTTCGGACAAGGGTTAGGGTTAGGGTTAGGGTAGCCCCATAAATGTGGCCTATTTACTGGACTGCCTCCGTAAACATAGGCCACACATCCACATGTACAAAAACGTGTCGCACTTTGCCAAATTTTGATTTTTGCAATTAGGCTTAGTTTGTAGGGTTTTTTTGCTTTAGAAGCATACTCACCCTCTTTATAGGCTAATCAGAAAGTGCTGCCTTTTTCAGATGTATATTTTTTGTGAAATTTCCAGATTCATTTTTACACGTTTGCGTATCAAAATTTCAACATGAAATTTCACAAAAATTAGACATCTGAAAAAGGCAGCACTTTCTGATTAGCCTATAAAGAGGGTGAGTATGCTTCTAAAGCAAAAAAATCCTATAAACTAAGCCTAAATGTGAAAATCAAAATTTGGCAAAGTCAACACGATTTTTGTACATATGGATGTGTGGCCTATGTTTACGGAGGCAGTCCAGTAAATAGGCCACATTTATGGGGCTAATCATGGAGCTATAAAAAGGGCTAATTAAGACCGGACATTATAAGAGAACGAAAGACACTTTTAGGTTTTGGGGCTTATGCACCTATCAAATGCCTATAGATCCCAAAAGTGGGGGAAACAATTGATAGGCGCATTAGGCCTACCTAAAAATTTGGCGAAGATACAAGCAGAAATAGTTACTTTATGTTTGGAATCACCTAAACAGAACTATTACGATACCATATGTTGAATGTC